>NW_006159508.1:1373661-1387712 GCF_000334495.1 Tupaia belangeri chinensis
TTCGCAAGCCCCGGTGCCCTTAAAAAAAAAAAAAAAAAAAAAAAAAAAAAATTCCACCTGCCCAACAACTGAGAGTAAGGCAGGGCAGGTATTTTATTGCATTTACAGACAGGAAATACAGGCCCAGATAGGTCAAATTGCTCTTCTTAGGTCATGTAATTAGTGGCAGAGAAAATTCTCACCCAGTAGTCTGATTCCAAATTCAATATTTTTTTCTATTATATAGCGGATCAGTGTATATAAGATATCGTGCTTCTGTTTAAAAACAAGATAAAATACACAGTTAAAGAAAAATTTTAGAGTTTTTTGTTCTTTTTCTTCAGAACATACCAATATACAGACAGAACAGAACACAATACATTATTACAACATTCCTTGAGGCTAAGCAGCAATATAATTAAAGTCAGATTATTTGTGTTTTTTTTTGTTATATTTCACACATATTAGACACTATTCATGGTATGAATGAAAAGTCACTGCTTATTAATGTTGAAGGAAAGTAACAAAAATTAAAAGTGAAGCCACCCAATTAGAAATCCTAATTTTTAATTTATTTGCATTAATTCAACTCCAATATGTAATTTGCTTTGATTTATTGACTCAGAGGGAGACTAAAACAACTTATACAATAACTTTTTATTATGAATAGGACTTTTTTATTGCTCCAAGTTTAAAGAAAACGATCATATTGTTTTCTTTTATGTTGGAAGCATAGCCATCATTCTAAAATGAAATCCTTTTCAATCTATTTGTATTTCTTTGTTTTAATATATATTACCCCATCATTGTATTTTCCAGTTCTTCTGTTTCTATTGCATTTTTTAATAATATATTTTCTTTTATTTTAAATTCTTTTATACATTCAATCACTATCCATTACTTAGCTTGTAAAGTTAATTTTCCAACATAAATACATTTCACACCAGTCCGGTTAAGGATGCTATACAAATTTAACTGCATTGAGTTGAATAAAACTTATTTATGATTTCTGAGTACATTTACATTTTAATACCCTATACCTAGAATATAATAGAGTCTCAGTAAATATTTGTGAAATTATAGAAATGTTAACTACACATATATACAGATAGGCATATATATGTGTATGAATATACATGCATACATAAATATGAGCACATTGGGAATTCAAAAGAAGGTAGCAATCCTACTATAACTTCATTGAACTAATAGACATTTTATTTTAAAGGAGAATTTTTACATTAGCACTGGAAACTAATCAGAAATGGAATTCTGCTAAGTGTAGATTCAACCTACTAAAGAAGGTATGAAGGCTAATTGACACGTGTCTCATATGAAACAATAGACTTTCTGAAAGGAGAACAATCTCACACAATTTATGACTATTGCTCCAAATTACTTCAATTTGAGTGGTAAAAATACAGAGACATTTACACGTATTTTTGCCTTACCACATACGTTTTGAAAGATTGAGTTGAGATGATTATATTAGTAAGGACTGAATAAGGACTCATATAAAAAGAAAAGCAAAACATTTAAGGGACAGGAAAATAGAAAATTATCTGTTGATCTTAATAATAAAGATATGGTAATATCTTTGACTGAACCAATGTACAGTGTATTTGTGATGAGAAAATTCATTTCATATGCTGTAATGATATAGAATGATTGAATAGTAAAAAAAAAAATCACATGTAAGTGAAATTCTCACATTGAAGTGGTTTAAATTAAAAGGAAATTGTTTCTCTTTAAAATAAAGAAGTCCAGGGCTGGCTCCTGGCCTAATGTAAGGGAACAGGATCCCACATGAATCACTGTAGGCAGTTTGAAGAGCACACTGGGTACACATGCACAAGATCCTTACCAGGAGGGAAAACAGCAGAGAAGGGATTGCAGCTTCAGCATACCCTATATGGGGATGCTTATATATATATATATATATATCTTTATGTATATGTATGTATGTATGTATGTCGTCGCTGGTGAGTGTGTGAATCCTATGGCAAGAAAATTAACTAATTAAATAAATAAGTTCAGGGCTATGAATTTCAGAGCTTGGCATGAGGACACCATGCTATCAAAAGGGATCAGGTTCAGTTCTCTCAGATCTGCCATTCCAAACATGTAGAAGATCACCTCATGGCCTAAGAGGACTTTAGGACCTCAGTCATTCCATTGGGATTTGGACTGATAAAAGGCAAAAACACAGAAAAGAACAAGGGGGCCCTTTTATCTAGCTTTTTTTTTTTTTTAACCCTGTCATTCTAAGAAAATATACATTTTCTCACACAATCTGCTGGCCAGAACTCAATCACTTGGCCACACTAAGTTTAACATAGGCTACAGAAATGGCATCTTGGGCCGGCTCTGTAGCCTGGTGGTTAAGTGAGCTGGATCCCACATCGCCAACTGCAGCATAGTCCCTGAAAAACAGACTGTGCTCAGGTATTTGTGTGCCCAAAATCTGAACACAGTGGAGAAATGGAAGAGCAGGGATTGACCCATTGGGGGATGCTTTATCTTCCTGTCTTGTTTCTCTTTGACAAGTGAACTGGACCTCTGGCAATTCGAATAAGAAAAATAAAAATGGTCTATTTTATTCTCATGTTACCTTACTCTGTTCAAATGTTTGTTTTCCTACTAAAAAGGCAATTTTCTCTTCTTTCATTTTGTCTCACTGTTTTTACTAAACATCCATTAGACTAGTTTGCTTAATAACTATCTAGTCCAATGATCTTTTTATTGTACAAAACTATAAATTAAATTTTAAATTTTGAACAGGATTTAGGTTTGCTGGTAGTACTCATTTCCATAGGACTTTAGTTCTGGATATGACATTGGAAGAAGCACAGAATTAAGGTTTCTGTTCTGCTCTTAAGAACTAATCTGAGATGGTCTAACTCAGTACTCATCAGTAGATTCTACAGCTTCCTGATTGTGGTGAGGCAGCACCTCCACTGGCAGCTCATTTCTGTGATATCATTTCTGGAGCCTTATTCCAGAGTCGATTTTTGCATCTCTATAAATGAATCTTTATCTTATCTCCAATGCTTAAAACTCTTGTTATGCTTAAAATAGCAGCAAAAGTTCTGTTTGAAATGAAGAACTCTAACCAATAAACCCAACATATATTAAAAGTATGTTATCTAGCTGAATAAATTAATAAAATTACCATTACCCAAAATTCAAGGAATTTCTCACTAGTACAAGATATAAAAAGTTCAACTTTGGAGGCCAGCAGGGGCATAGTGGTTAAGGCACAGGACTCCCACATAGCCAACTGTGGTTTGAGTCTCAGACCCACTGGCTTGAAGCTCACACAAGGTACATGTTCATGCATGCCTAAAATCCTGAGAGAAGGGATTCCAGTGTGACCATCTTCCTGGGGGTGATTTCTAGCTTTGTCTCTCTGTTTCTCCAGTAAGCACACATGCCCTATATAAAAAAATCTCAAAAAAAAGTTCAACTTTTATGTTAGCTTAAATATTTTATGAAAAAAATTAAATAATGTAGTTTAAATATGTTAAATTTTTATAAAAATAGAAAACAAAATTTTAAGGAAGTATATTTTAAAAGGAATAAATACAGTTTTTCAAGAGGAATTAAATCATTCTAAATAGTATTGTTAATAAAGCAGGAAAACCTCCAACTGTAAAAATTGTATGATAAATGTTAACTTTAAAATCTCATAAGTAGAAAGCATAGGCTCTCAACACACAAAGAACAAAACTAACAAAAATGTTTTGTTTTTAAATTTAATTAATTAGTTAATTAATTTAAATTTGACCAGAGAGAGACAGAGTGAGAGAGAAGGAAAGTGAGAAAGCAAGCTGCCAGGTCTAGGACTTGAACCGTGGTCAGCTATGTGGAAGTCCAGCACCCTTAATCACCCCACCACCTGCCAGTCCTCAATATATATCCTTTGTAAGAGACACTGTTATGGGAAACTAAGGCTATATAAAAGTGATAGGTAAAAATATACTAGGCAAATGGTAGCAATAAGGGGCAGATAGGGTTATCATTCTGCCTAATTTATTTGAAGTTGAAATTGTCCCAGCCGGAGGGATAGTCAAACAGGTTTCCTGAGGGAAGGAGTGAGAGCCGGGACAGGCAGTGCAATGTTACAACATGGAGACGACGCAGAGTCAGGGTCGTCCATTTATTGTGGGCAACATGGAGATAACACAGTGCCACAGCCCCTCAGGGTTGTCCGGAGACAACCCGTTGTCACAACTCTTCAGGGTCGTCCGAAGATGATGCAGTTTTACAGCTCTTCAGGGTCTTCCGGGTTGTCTGGAGATGATGGTGTTACAACTCTTTAGGGTTTTCAGGGTCGTCTAGAGATGACAGTGTTACAACTCTTCAGGGTCTTCAGAAGATTGTGGGCCAGGGGTCATGGTTATATACATGCTGGTGGGCAGTGACTAGTTGAATGAAGGATTGTAAAAGGTGGGTTATGATTGGTTGTTTCTGTGGACCAATCACGAGGTGCTGGATATGCAAGTCTGAGGAATTCTAAGCTCACCGATTTGCTATGGGAAGTGGCCAATCAAAGTATGGTTCTGAAGGTGAGGTTTTTGAAGGAGAGCCAATCATGGCCTTTGGCATTGTGTAACTGTTTGCTTTCTGAGAAACCAGCGATATTTGCTGGTGTGCAGACTCCCACAGAAATGAGCATCATTCCCAAACAAGTAAGAAAAAATACAGAATACTATCAAACCAAAAATTTCTTGAAACTGTCAAAAAAAATGAGATTGCCGGGCAATTAAGTAGGATACAATCTAAGAAATGACAGAGCCCTTTAAGGAAATAGTGACACAAAGAGTCACTTGAGAATGGAAGAGGAGATAGAGGCACTGGGTACTATAAAAATGCGTAAGAGGAATTCAGATAAAAATTACACACAAATTAGTGAAGGTTAAGTGTGTACTAGTATGAGAGTACAGATGGTACAGTCAACCAAAGGTGAATTTATATCACATACACATAGAAGAAAGAAAATGGGATTTAACTTTGGATAAAATCCATAGAAATTATAGATGTCTAATATACAAGAAAAAGAGAAAAAACAAATTACAAATATTAGGAATGAAAGAGGTGATTAAACTATAGTCATTGGAGGCATACAGAAAATAAGGAAATACTATATATGATTTTCAACTCACAGATTTGACCACCTATTATAGAGGTAATAATTATATTCTTTGAAAGACACAAACTGTCAAAGTACACTGAAGAAGAAAAGATAACCTGAATAATTTATCTCTGACTAACTAGGCAATTAATTAACTAACTAGCAGGTCAAAGAATAAATCATCTAGGATTCCCACTGAATAAAAATGAAACTATAAATGATCAACCTTTGGGTGGTGTCTCTAATGCAGTACTTAGAAATACTAATAAAATATTTGTACTGTTTGTATTAGTGTATGAGGACAGACATAACAAAATACCACAGACTAGGTGGCTTAAACCACAGAAATTTGTCAATATTTTCTTAATGTTCTGGATGCTGGACATCCAAGATTGAAGTATTGGCCACTTCATGTTCCTCTTGGACCTCTCTGCTTCCTTTCCTGATGACCACCCACTTGCAGTACTTCATGGTCTGTACTCTGGGAGTGTACAGGAACGTGTTCCTTCATGCATGTCCTAATCTCTTCTTCCTATAGATATTGATATAGTTGGATCAGAGCCCAACCCCCCCCAAACAAAACAAAACAAAACAAAACAAAAGAAAACACCTTATTTTAACTTAATATACTTTTTGAAGGCCATATATCCAAATGCAGTGGCATTCTGAAGTCCTTTTATGTGCTTATTTAGAAGAGAATAAAGGTTTCAGAAACCAGCAGTCAGTGTAATGGATTTTCATAGTCAACAATGGTTCAAGTCCCGGACCTGGTGGCTTAAAACTCACGCTGGGCAAGTGTGTGTGTATGACTAAAATCCCAAGAAGAATAGAGAAGAAAGGATTGCAGTGTGACCATCCTCCCAGAGGGTGATTTCTTGCTTTCTGTCTCTCTGATCTCCAGAAATAGCAAAAAATCTCTCTTTTTTTTTTGGAGAGGTTTTCGCTATAGGGTGCGTGCACTCGCCAGACAGACAGAGAGAGAGACAGAGACAGAAAGCAAGAAATCACCCTCTGGGAGGATGGTCACACTGCAATCCCTTCTCCTCCATTCTCCTTGCGGGATCTTGGGCACACACTCCCATGTGCCCGGCATGAGTTCTAAGCCACCGGGTCCAGGACGCGAACCGCGGTCGACTACGTAGGAGTCCAGCGACATAGCCATTACACTAATTGCTGGTTCCCGCAAAAATCTCTCTCAAAAAAAAGAAATGAGAATAAAGGTTTCAAATCAAAGACTACAATTTCACATTAGAAAGTGAGTAAAACAAGGGCCAGCAGGTAGTGTGGTGGTCAAGGTACTAGATTCTCACATGGTGAACTGTAGTTCGATTCCTGGATCCAGTGGCTTGAAAATCATGCCCAGCGCATGGGTGTGTGTGCCCTAAATCTCCAGAGGAGAATAGAGGAGAAGGGATTGCAGCATGGTCATTCCCCCAGGGGGTGATTTCTCACTTTCTCTCTGTCTGTTTCTTGTGAATGCATGTGCCCTATGGCAAAAAAAATTTTAAAAATTAAAAAAAATTAAAAAAAGAATAAAATTAAGCTCAAAGAAAATATAAAAAAATAAAAATAAGTGCAGAAATTAATGCCATAATAAAGAAAATAACTTAGATAAAGTCAAGAAAGTAGTTTTATTGGTAAAATTTAGTGACATTAACAAATCTCTAAACACATAATATGGAAAGCAGGCCTAGAAAAGACCCAAATTACTTATACTAATGAATTGCCACTATTAGGGTAAAAAACACAAAACTCATTAATAATTTAAGTATTTATTAGATTTTTGGTCTTTTCCCTTTACTAAAATTAAACCTTTATCAGAGTAAGAAAATTTATTTAAAAAGTGTTTTTCATTCATCTATGAGTGATTCTGGGCACATTGTGGGTATTCAGTAAATATTTGTCAAATGAAAGATGAACAGATGAAGATTTTGGTCAACATTAAATATTTTATATCAAGAAAGAAGAAAATAAGTTTACAATTAAGAAGGCAATTATAAGCAGTACATAGATTTTGCCAAAGGCCTAGCAAAGGTAATACTTGTGTCAGACTTTTTTTTTTTTTTTGAGAGGTTTTTGCTACAGGGCGTGTGCACTCACCAGAGAGACAGAGAGAGACAGAGAGACAGAAAGCAAGAAATCAGTCTGGAGGGATGGCAACGCCCCAATCCTTTCTCCTCTATTCTCTTCTCAGGATCTTGGGCATGCACACACACATGCGCCCAGCGTGAGTTTTAAGCCACCAGATCTGGGACTCGAACCATGGTCAACTACATGGGGGTCCAGCCACATAGCCATTATGTTAACTGTTGGTCCCAGACTTCTTTCTTGCAAGAATATGATGTTCCAATGATATCACAGGACTTTACTATTTGATTTCTTTCCCCATTTCTCTTAAAGTAATTAATTTTGTTTACTCAGGTTATTGAAAGAAATGTGAGGATTATTTTCAAAGAAGCTGAATAGACAAGTAGTAAAGATGCTTCGAGAAAAGAATGGCATAATTCGAATCAGCAGTAATTAAAATTTAACAACCTCTCAGCTTAGAGAAGGACATTCTGAATGACATGATTGATAGACTTGTTCCTAGCCTTACGATATATATAAATGTGCACATTACACTGAAGTCCCAGGAGTGAAACTGATTTGTCATTCTAATAGTAGTTGGGCCTATAAAAAAGAGATGGCAACTTTCAATAATCACTTATATGTCCCTACAATCCTAAGCAGCTAATTTCACTGCTTTTCTTACTGTATTTCAGGACACTGTTTTGTCTACGAAGGGTCCCATGATCACACTAGAGCTAAGAGCTGTGAACATTGCTTGGATTTCATTTGATGGCGGTAACAGACAGGAAATCTGTCAGACAGCATCTACGAGATACCTGTTGTTATCTTTTTCTCCTTGAAAAATGTGGGAGAAGCTATACTGAGACTGGCACATGACTACCATGAGATTTCTGAAAGAAGAAACTTTATCGATAAATAAGATAATTACACAATTAGACTGATGTGAAAAATAAGAGTTGCCAAATTCACTCAGCACTACATCGTCTTTTCCTACCTTCCTCTTCAAACTCCTGAGAATAAATTGACACATGCATGTATAAGTGTATATTTAACAACCAGTAGTATCTAACACTGAAATGTATTTTACATCAAAGGTATTCTTCTGATGACATTGTATTTTTTAAATAAGTAATATTTATTTATTTTTTTAATTAATGATGACATTGCATTTTCTTATTATTACACAAATAATTTATCGCTTAACTGGTCAATCAGATATATTTTTTGAACGTCTCAAATTGGCTTATTTTGAAATTATATAAAAAATATAAAAGTAGGTTGGTGCTACATGTCAATCATACCACACAATCATTTGTCACTTCTAAATCAAAGTAATACATTCATAAGTTAGCATATATATTTTTACCAATATCCAAAATCAGCACTAAAAATGTGTATCTGTGGGATGGCCCCACAGTGCAGTGGCAAGTGCTGTGCATAGAGAGCTGGATCTCACACGCCTCACTGCTGTTTGTGTCCCAGCCTGGGCAGCTGGAGAACTGGCGCTCGTGTGTGCATGTCCACATCCTGGCGGGATGGAGAAATGGAGGAAAGGAGACCGTTGTGTGACAGGTCCCATTGAGGGATGTTTTCTCTCTCTCTTGATCTCTCTCTGTCTCTGGCAAGTGCATGTCCTCTCAGGATTGGAAAAAAAAATTTAAATCCGTATTTACAATTCTCACATTTATGAAAATTTTAATATAGTATGATTATTAATTCAGATGAACTTTAATATTTTTTTTGAGTTAAAATATCTTTCATTAACAGCCAGTTTAGAGGATTTCTGTTTTGAACATATGACTTTTTTTTCCTAAATTACTTATTAAAAAAAGAGTTTTTGTTTGTTTGTTTTGTTTTGTTTTGTTTTTAATGCAAAGATATAACTGAGGGAATATTCCTGCTATTTGTCTATGTATGTTTTGCTTTCAGGAAATAAGTTAACTCATTTTTGTCTAAAAGCTTAGCACCTTCTCTAAGTATGTACATATTCTTTGTTCATTTAGTCAACAAAAAACATGAATAGAATGAAACTTCTAATGGCAGATTTCTTTTTTTTTTTTTTTTTTGAGAGATTTTCGCTATAGGGCGTGTGCGCTCGCCAGACAGACAGAGAGAGACATAGAGACAGAAAGCGAGAAATCACCCCCCAGGGGGGATGGTAACGCCGCAATCCCTTCTCCTCCATTCTCCTCTAGGGATCTTGGGCATGCACGCACACGCGCCCGGCGTGAATTCTAAGCCACCGGGTCCGGGACGCAAACCGTGGTTGACTACGTGGGAATCCAGCGACATAGCCATTATGCTAATTGCTGGTTCCCATGGCAGATTTCTTTTTAAAGGTTTTGATAGTATTATTTGCTGATCTACTCAAAGATTTTGACTATTGTGGCTACTTTTTCAGTGGCCACCCATGATATAATTTGCCCTATATGTTTTAAACAATGTTTAATTGGAGATATGAACCCTGAATAATAATGTTTTATATTAACCACTTAATTTTTAAAAAGTGATTTAAAAACCAACTTCACACTATTAGAGAAGCTGCAATTGAATCAGATCAAGGCCTGAACCATGGCATTGTCAAACACTGAAACACAGTGATGATTACTTTTTTTATCTAATGTTTGGGATAACACTAGGGATTTGGTGATAAAAAGATAATAGTCCTCTAAGACAGAATAGCATTTTCATTTTGGTAGCTAGGTTTTACATTTATAATCGTCCTTTATACTACAAGCATTGCTTTTTTTAAATAAACAATTTTAATGGTTACCAACTTTGTATTTTGTTTTCACTATATTGCCTCATTTATGGAAACAGATGGGTTTATCTAGAATGATGATCAATGTACAGAGTTGATTTTTTTGAAGCTTATTTATTTCTTTGTTAAGAGAGATGAGGAAAAAGAGAGAAAGAAGTACCCTAAACAGGGTTTCACACCATGATCCTGTCTCCACCCTCTCCTAGCCAGCCAGGAACATAGGCACATACCTGTGTGTGGGTGGTGTATACATGTCAACCCAGGAACCAAACCTTAGTCTTCCACATAGCTTCCAGGGATGCAGAGTATTATAATACCACTTTTGTTAAGAGAGATGAGGAAAAAGAGAGAAATAAGTACCCTAAACAGGGTTTCACACCATGATCCTGTCTCCACCCTCTCCTAGCCAGCCAGGAACATAGGCACATACCTGTGTGTGGGTGGTGTATACATGTCAACCCAGGAACCAAACCTTAGTCTTCCACATAGCTTCCAGGGATGCAGAGTATTATAATACCACTTACCCCTATAGCTGGGCCTAGAAAGTTGATTTTAAGAGAAAAGTTAATAGATTTTCCAAGATAAAACTGAAAACAATATTCAAACGCTGTATATAAAATAGGTTTTATGATAAAATTGTCTAAACTCTTAACTCCAAAGCTTAATTTTAAAATATTCATTAAAATAAAGCCTGATTGACTTTGATTGGGCAAAGGAGTTATTAAATGTCTAGACTTAAATGAATCACTTAAGATATTCTGACTTTCTAACCATCAAATCCATTTAGAAATGATAAAGAAATAAACACTAAATGCTTGATTTGACAAGCTCATGCTATGCAGTTCTTCATGGCTGACTTTCTTTCCCACATCTATGATATAATTTAATATTTTTTCCTGATGTTTAAAGTGTTTAGACTGATAGGAAAAGTAAGAGTTGCCAAATGCATTTGATCATTTTATTACCTTTTTCTTTTGTTTTTCCTTAGATTGTTGTTATAGGGCATGTGTGTTTGCTAGAGAGACAGAGAGAGAGAAACAGCAAGAAATCACCCCCCAGGGTATATGGTCAGGCCTTGATCCCTTCTCCTCTATTCTTCTCTTGGGATTTTGGGCATGCATGCACACACACCCAGCATGAGTTTTTTTTTTGATAGTTTTTTTTTTGCTATAGTGCTCATGCGCTCGCCAGAGAGAGAGAGACAGAGAGACAGAAAGCGAGAAATCACCCTCCAGGGGGGATGGTTACGCCACAATCCCTTCTCCTCCATTCTCCTCTCGGGATCTTGGGCACGCACGCACACAAGCCCGGCGTGAGTTTTTAAGCCACCGGGTCCGGGAAACGAACCACGGTTGACTACGTGGGAGTCCAGCGACATAGCCATTAAGCTAAGTGCTGGTTCCCCCAACATGAGTTTTAAACTGCTGGGTCTGGGACTTGAACTGTGTTTGGCCAGAGTCCAGCAATATAACCATTACACCATCTGCTAGTCCCATTTTATTACCTTTTCCTACCTTCTTTCTGCTCCACAGAATCAATCAACACATGTATTTGCAAATGTATATTTATTAACTGAAATATTTAATATTCGAGTGGCTTAAATAAGAAGATGGTTAAAAGCCCTAACCTAGTCCAGCCTCAGTATTATGCTCTGGATGTTGCTGCTACTTACACTGAGGCCGAAAGAGAGGCCTGGATTTGATTCCTAGCCCACCCTACAAAACCCAGCTCAGCGGTCTGGGCCCTGTAGTCCCACCTACTAGGAGGCTGAGGTGGTAGGATGGTTAGTGTGAAGAGCGTTGGGGAACCATGTTTAACAGAGCCAGTGGCTGTGCCTATTTTTCTGGCTTCTTGAGAGGCTGATACTGAAAAATATTGACATGGAGAGAATCTCTCTTAAAAAAACAAAACACACACACCCACACCCACACACCCCCCTAACTTTTGTCCAGTCCAAGTTAGAATCAAAAGTATTAAATTATTTAGGAACCAGATGGTGGTGCAGTGAGGCTGAACTACAGGGAGAGGTTCTAGGTTCATGGCTGGAGACCTCCCTGAGCATGCTGAGTACACATGTACCCATAATCTGGGGCTAGATGAGGCTGAGGGTGGGCTGTAGCATCAAGACACTCTTAGGAATGCTATCTCTCTCACTTGCTCATGGGAGAAATAAATAAATACAATTTAAATAAGAATAGGTTACTTATAGGCTATGTCTTCATATCCATGAGTATTTGTTTCAAACATTCCCTTTTATGCCAGTTTCCTACTTAAATCTTTCCTTAGGCTTTTACTGTATGATTCCATTTACAAAGTCTAGCAAAGCTATGCATGGGAATTGTATATTTATTGTCTTGCTTAAATACTCGTTTTTTTACTCTTTTTATTTGGTCAGCATAGTTTTCATAAAGAATTTTTTTCTGTCATACGGACTTGTACTTGAGAAATCATAAGCACAAGACCTTTTCCCCCCATAACTTGCCACATATTTATAGATACTGTCGTTCTTCAGTTTAGGTCATCATGTTTCCTGTAGATACTAAGCACACTAATTATGCCTCATAAATACAGGTTAAGCTAATCAAGTGTAGTCTTGCTGTGTCCCTATAAACACATTACATTGCCTCTTTGTACTTTTGCCAAAAAAAAAAAAGGAAAGAAAAAGAAAAAGAGAGAGAGAAATTAAATAATATTTACCACTTTCTCCCCTCAAGAGTATTGAAGGATTTTGGAAGTATGCAGAACTTTCTGAGAGAGATATAGTGTTTAGAGCTCTGTGGAAAAAAGAAATAAACACTTGTATATAAATGCAATACATCATTTTTATAAGATCTCCTAGCAGCCTAATGAAATGAATGCAATGCACTCTACCAATACATTTCTTACTTGGGCTTCATCCAACTCACCAAACATAATTAGGAAGTAAAACTTTTGCTGTTGCTGTAAACCACAACAGTGCGGAACTCTGTATAATACGGGTCCTTTTGGACTCTGTCCAGTTAGATATTGCAAGTACTAGAAGATCTTCATTATAGTATGATTCCATGGGGATGGTTTTAGCACAAGTTTCCAGTGTGTTATTTAGGGCTCCAAATACAAAGTGCATTGTGTTTCTGTTGGGTTATTTATAAAACAACTGTAGCCAAAACTATAGCCAAATTATAGCTTTAATGTTTTGAAGTGTTTAATATGTACCAATAGCTGGATCCAAGGTTTTTAATTTTTCTTCCCTTTTTAAAAATGTTATGTTTTTACATCAATCTCAGTTCTCTTATTCTTTCTGATTTCAAACTTGTGGAAGAGTAGTCTTTCCCTGTGGCTTTCCTTTTCTTTCCTACCACTCTCAATTTAAAAAGAGAAATAGCCTTGTTTTTGTCTTCTCTACTGATCCAATTTTTCTGGAAGGACACAAATAATATTAGGGGTAAATCCAGAATTTTCTTACTTTTTGTTGATTTGTTTTACTGTCCTAACTCTCCTTATATCTTGCCAGAGGGCATATGTACTCATCAGTGAAACAGAGGAAAAGGGGAAAGAGAAAAAAATCCTCCGAAGTGGCATGTGCATGCTGCAGTCCTTTTTCTTCCCTTTCTCCATCCTGTCAGGATTTTGAGCATGCATGCACATTTACCCAGTGTGTGTTTCTGAAGTCATGGGGCCCAGTGTTTTTTGTTTTCTGTTTTTTTTTGTTTTTTGTTTTTTTCGAGAGAGATTTTTGCTATAGAGCACATGTGTTCACCAGAAAGACAGAGACAGAGATAGAAAACAAGAAATCACCCTCAAGTGGGGGGCTAACCATGCTGGAATCCCTTCTCCATTCTCCTCTTGGGATTTGGGGCATATATGCACATGTGCCCAGTGCGAGTTTCAAGCTGTTTGGTCCAGCCAGGACTTTAACCTCAGTCTACTACATGGGAGTCCAGTGATGTAACCATTACTCCATCTGCTGGTCCCACTGGGGTCAGGATTTTAAGTGTGATTAACCTGATGGTATCCAGTTCTCTTAACTATTGAGCTACAACACAGACCCTGGGTGCATTTTGTGGTGTTGAATCCAGCACACTTTTTGATACGTCCTTCTTTATCGTCCACTGTACTACACTCTTT
>NW_006159508.1:1387745-1409176 GCF_000334495.1 Tupaia belangeri chinensis
ATTTTGATCCAGTTGTCTCTCTACCCACCCCCCACTATTTTCTGTAAAATATTAGCATTTTGAATAAAATATTCAGAAAAGTTTTAAAATTCTACCCTGTACAATGTACCCTATTCATTGTATATCCCTATTTACAAAGTCTAGATGAGTACATGGTATATCGTAGGCATTTAAAAATGTCTGATTGAACACATGCATATGAAATGTTGTTAAATACATCATGTTTTTAATTGATCTAAATCCCTCTTTACTTTATTTTTTAAAATTTTAAATAAAAAAATTTTTAGAGAAGCTTATGCTGCAGGGTGCATGCACTTGCTGGAGAGACAGAAGTGAGAAATCACCGCCTGGGGGATGGCCACACTGCAATCCCTTCTCCTTCAGTATCCTCGTGGGATTTTGGGCTCATGTGCATGCATGCACATGAGTCCAATGTGTTTTAAGCCTCCGGGTCCAGGACTTGAACAGCAGTCTACTAAGTGGAAGTCCAGTGATGTAACCACTATGCCATCTTCTGGTCTCCTAGATCTCAAGCCTTTCTCTATTTATTTTGTTTTTGCTTTGGGCACATGTGTTAGTTGGAAACAGAGACAAGGAAAGAGGGAAAGTGAGAAATCACCACCCATAGGAATGGCCATGCCACAATCCCTTCTCCTCTATTCTGTTTTTGGAGTTTGGGACATGTTAACACACACACACATCGGGTGTAATTTCAAGTTGCCAGTTCTGGGACGTAAACTGCTCAGTTGGCCATGTGAGATCCAGTCGGCTAACCTCCACGCCACCTGCTGGCCTTCTCAAGTCTTTTTTGTTTCCTTTTTTTTTTTTTTGGTATATGTTGCTTGTCCTTTGTGGTGACTCAAACTTAACATCAGTCTTGTGATATACCAGAGGACTATATTCTAAACCTCTTTTGTGAATATCATTTAAGTATTTTTTTTTCTCCCAAGCCTGGCTCAGGGATGAGAAAAATGGCCACAAAAATCTTCTGAACAAAAATTGCTGTTCCAAATATCCACTCCTGGCTCTCTACTGTACCCCAGGGGCTATATGTATACTCCTCTATCTAGAACATTACAAATAGAGAATAGAAGTCCAAATGAAGGTCTAGTATTTTGTCCCCACATAGTCTGGATTAGTGCTGGCTGAGCTAAGGGGTAAGAAGAACTGATGTGATCTGTCACTAATAGACCAGATCAATCTCATTATAAGCTTAGAAACCCACTGTTTCTTTCATTGCCATTTAAGACAAGCTGCCTACGTCCTCAACGTCCATTATTTCCCTTTGACCTTTCAACAGATATGCCCCTCTATGTGCTTAAAGACATTGATCAACCTTACCCAGAACATTTACACTCACCTCCCAAAAGGGAGCAGAGTAAACATGTAGGGCCCAGGATGGCAGGAGTAGAAAGGAAAACTCATGGAACCAGTACCGACACGGGATTGAGCAGAACCGGCTTGCGAATACCTTCAACTGCTACGTTAGTAAAACGCTTATCAATTAGTGGATATAGCGTGATCTGGATAGTTGCGATTGGTATTTCGAGGGCAATCTACTTAGAAAAGGCATTAAAGAAGTCAGGAACACTCTGGATCCTGATATGTAACGAGCATAAGAGGACAGTAAGTTTACTCTTAGTCAATAGACAATGGAAAAGCATCCCTTTATTAAAACCACCTTTGGGGGCAAAATATTTTTCTCTGTCAAAGAAACAGATGCTTGTGGGGCCAGCAGGTGGCATGGAGGTTAAGGCAACTGGACTTCAATACTGCTGATCACAGTTTGAGTCCTGGAACTGTGGCTTAAAAATCATGCTGGGAGCATGTGCATGTATGCCCAAAATACCAAGAGGAGAATGGATGAGAATGGATTGTGGCCATCCCTTTAGAAGCATGATTTCTCACTTTCCCTCTTCTTCTCTCTCTCTCTCTCTTTCTGTGCTTTATAGCAAAACTTTTAAAAAGGAAAAATAGAAAAGAAACAACTACTTGTAAACTAAGACTTAATATAATAATAATAATTACCAATTATGTGTGTCAGCTTATTCCATCACTAAAATATCAGTCTGTACGTCCACATTTCGCCACAATCTAGTGAATCTAGCAAGAGATCATCTATTAAAAGAGAGGGGAGCATCAAACCAGTTATTGCCACAATGTAGAAGAATCAACCACATAACTGTTTTTTCAAATATCTAGTTATTAATATTGTCTCTGTATGTGCAAACATATTTACCAAACATGTTTTATTCTACATTTCTTTTTTTGACAGGTTTTTCCTTCTTCGTTATTCTGTTTTCAAACAGCAAAATGTAAAATGTCATTTCTGTCTTTCTTATTTCAGTTTCCCATCAATATGTTTCTCTTTTCTCACCCACCTACCTGACTGTATTAATAATATAAAACAGATCTTAAAATAAGACCTTCATAAAATATGAATTAGTAGTAAAAGATAAGACTATATAGAAAACTCGGTTTGCTACTGAATTTCTAAGGGCCTTGTAGGAGCATGGGGATTGGGAAGGCAATTTAAAGAGAAAGAAAATTTAACTTTCCAGAGGGTACATGCACTCACCAAAGATGACAAAGAGGAGAGAGAAAGAGAACTCATCTCATCATGGCGTATGGTCATGTTGCAATCCCTTCTTCGCTATTTCTCGTTGGGATTTTGAGCATGCATGCACCTGTGTCTCTCAAGTTCCCAGCTCTGGGATTTGAACTGCACAGTTGGACATGTGGGATCCAGTCACCTTAACCAACACTAAATAGATTGGCTCCATTTTTTTTTTTAACGTGTCAGAGGGCATGTGCACTCACCAGAGAAACAGTGAAGCAGAGAGAGAAGGAGAGGGAGAAGGAGACGTCCAATGTGTTGTAATCATACTGCAATCCATTCCTCTCCATTTCTCCATCCTGTTGGGATTTTGGACATGCACACACATATGCCCAGTTTGTTTTTCAAGCTGTCAAGGCTGAGATTTGAATCAGGATTGATCATATGGAATCCAGCTCTTTCAACACGAGGCCACCGGGGCCAGATGGTCTAGATAATGTTTTTATTTTAATTTATATTACTCTGACAATTTTTCTCATGATCAACTGAAAACACAGACTCTTACAAAATGAGTGTTTAGCATGATGCAGTGGCTCAGGATTGAAACAATGCTATGGAATTAGAATTCACAGTGCAGACATCATCAGGAATCAGTGAAGACATTAACTAGTATTTAAAGTATATGTTATCCAAGTAATCTTCTCTAGTTTAGAAATCCCGAAACAAAACAAAGATCTCATACACAGATTCGTCAAAACAAAATTATCAATTAATAGTTGTGAGTTGTCTTTTAAATTTAGTCATCTTAGTCATCTGTTTAATTAATTATTATTTTATTTTTTATTTTTTTGAGAGAGGTTTTTGCTATAGGGCACATGCATTTGCCAGAGAGACAGAGAGATATAAAGAGAGAGAAAGTGAGAAATCACCTCCCATGGGGGATGGCAATGCCACAGTCTCTTGTCCTTCATTCTTCTCCTGGGATTTTGGGCATGCACACATATACCTGACATGAGTTTCAAGAAATTGGGTCTCAGACTCGAACTGTGGTCAGCCATGTGGGAGTCCAGTGCCTTAATCTCTACACCACCTACTGGTCACAAAGTAAAAACGTTTTTGATATTATGATAAAATTAATTAATTTGTGGGAAATTGATTGATTTAACTATTAATGAACTTTCAGAGAAAAGAAATATCAGTAAATGGAGGCCATATATTGCCAATATCATCCAGTCAATTGGTTGTTTAATATATTGAGTGCTGTAAATCATTGGAGTTTGCGTATTTCCCTTTGTTGGGAGTCTCCCAATCTGCACATTAGATCGGCTGAATCATGTACATAGTAAAATCTTACCTTCTACAAGTATCTAAAAGAATCCCCACATCTCTTCTTTGAGAATTAGCTGTGAAAGAAAAAGAAAGTGTCACACAAGATAAAGTATTTCCATAACACTTTCTTTAAAACATAGGAGTCTTTGAAGAAAGAGAGGATTTAGTTGGTAGATTAAAGCAATATAAATTGACCTGGCCACAAAATACCCTCTAGGTTATTTAGATGAGTCTCCTCAGCAGAGGAAGAATTGTGATTTAGAGGAAGACAGTAAAGTGCTAACAACAGAACTCAACTTCTAACTTACAGACCCATTTTGTTCCATATATGCCATCCTATTAACAATCACAGATACGTCAAGTTATCCTGTATTCCGACCCCAAAAGCTGAGAGTGGATGTAGTGGAGACCTGACACTGGGGCAAAGTATTCCTGCTTCATACATGCATAGCGTGCTACATTGGACACAATACAATAATGGATTTTGAAGTGAACCAAGAGTATGTATTCTCTTATGAGTGTAGACATTTCATTTGAATTAAGTAGCAAAGTAGAGAGGGTACAAGGGTGTCCAAAATGAACACTTACTTATTTAAATAGATAACACTTAAGGTTCAATAACTTAGATCAGCTATTTTAATACCAATGAAGCAGCTAAAAGTTTGCTGGCTGTTAGTAGATAATAGCTAAGGAGGCTTTTATTTTTGTCTCTGCTTTTAAATTATTAGCCATTATTGAACTCTTCTAGGGGAGAAATGATGAAGGCTGGAGGGCAGGCCACATTTAGAAAATCTCTGGAGTCAGAGATGGCAGACTTCTCTGGGGCTTGTGGAACCCAGAGATCCCCAGAGACAGCGTGGTTGAGTAGTTTGCTATTTAAAGTGCAGCCCAGAGATTTTCCAATTGCAGGCTGCAACTTGTCAGTGGAATATGAAATCAATTTGGTGGGTCACAAACAGCATTTCAAGCAAAACAAACAAAACATGAAAAGGCATCCTGTGGATTAGGGGAAGGCTGTTTTACAAACCTTTTGTTTCAGTGGTAAATATATGCATGGGTATACCAGGAGCAGGTTGTTGTGTGTTTCTTACAGCAAAAAGCCATCAAAAACGTTTGAGAAACACTGGTATAGCCATTTAATAAAATAGAAGTGGAGAATGGAAATATAAGGAGTTGAGTTAGACTGAAATTAATCTCTGAGTTGTCAGGAGATATCAAAGTGGAATTTTCCTCTCTTTTATACCAAACTAAGATGTAGAAAGCCAGGCTAATTCTCCTTAATTCATAGCATATCATCATTATTGTTTTTGAGGGGGTGTTTTTTGTTTGCCTGTTTAGTTTTTAATTGATAATTACATGGATTTATAGTGTACAAGGTGATGTTTTGATACATAAATAAATTTGTGGAATGATCCAATCAGGTTAATTAGCATATCTATCACAGTATCATTTCTTTATGGTGAGAATATTTAAAATCTTTTTTTAGCTATTTGAAATATACATGATTATCAATATAGTCACTATGCTGTGCAATAGAGTAGCAGAACTTATTCCTCTTATCTAAAACTTTATACCCCCTGACCAGTAAGCCCTCTTTTTGCATCTGCCCTTCCCCCACACCTGGTAACCACCATTCTACTTTCTACTTCTATGAGTTCAATGTTTTTAGATTTCACATGTAAGTGAGATCATACAGTATTCATTTTGGCTTATTTTACTACTTAACATTATGTCGTCTGGGTTTATGGATGTTATCACAAATCACAGAATTTACTAGTTTTTCATTTTTTGTTTCTGTTGGTTTATTTTTTTCAAAGCTGAATAGAATTATTGTTAGTAAATATGCCACATTTCAAAAAAATCTATTGATCTGTTGATGGACACATAGGTTGTTTCTACTTTGGAAATATTGCTGCAATAAATGTGAAAATATACTAACTTTAATTCTTTTTATTTTTTAGAGGTTTTTGCTATAGAGCACGTGTGCTCGCCAGACAGACAGAGACAGAGAGAAAGAAAGCGAGAAATCACCCCCCAGGGGGGATGGCCATGCTACAATCCCTTCTCCATTCTCCTCTCGGGATCTTGGGCATGCACGCACACGCGACCGGCGTGAGTTTAAGCCACCGGGTCTGGGACTCGAACCGTGGTCAGCTACGTGGGAGTCCAGCGACATAGCCATTATGCTAACTGCTGGTCCCCTAACTTTAATTCTTTAGGGTTTATGTTCACTTGAGGGGTTGGTGGATTATATGATCATTCTATTTTTGGTGTTTTGAAGACTCTCCATACAGTTTCTCAAAATGGCTATACTAATTCACAACACCACCAACAGTGTATAAGCATTCCTGTCCCCTCATGGCCTTGCTTATTACCATTCACCTTTTTGATAATAGACAATCTAACAGATTGAGGTGATATCTCATTGTGATTTCAATTTGCATTTCTCTGACAATTGAAATGTTGAGCATTTTAAAAACTATTTATTGGTTACTTATATACCTTCTTTGGAGAAATATTTGAGTCCCTTGTCCATCTTTACTAGGACTATTTATTTCCTTGTTGTTCAGTAGAGTCCCTTGTATATTTTGTACATTAACCCTTTATCTGAAGAATAATTTGCAGACATTCTCTACCACTCTGTAGGTTCTTCCTTCACTCTATTAATTTTTAAATTTAGTTTGTAGAAGCTTTTTAGTTTGATGCAATCTCACTTGTCTATTTTGTGCTTTCATTTGTTGTATAATACTTTAGGGGTCAAACCCAAAAAAATCACTGCTTAGACTGATATCATGAATGTTTTCCTTCTAATAGTTTTATAATTTTAGGTCTTACACTTAAGCATTTAATACATTTTGGATTAATTATTATATAAGAGGTAATATATGGCCCATTTTTATTCTCATGTATGTTGATATCTAGTTTCCCCAACACAATTTATTGAAGAGATTGTTCCTTCCCCATAGTGTGTTCTTAGCACCTTTGTCAAAAATCAGTTGACTGTAGATGCTCAATTTAATTCTGGGGGCTTCAATCCTATTACATTGGTTGATATTTTTTTTAATGCCAACACATCACTGTTTTGAAAAGTTTATCTTTATAATACATTTGGAAATTTAGTAGTACAATGCCACCAATTTTGTTCTTTTTAGTTAAAATGTGGAGGTTCAAGGTAAAAAAAAAACTGAAAAAATAGACAAGTATTATATCCAACTAGATAATAATTGACAATAAAGTAAATTTAGATAGAAACTTATTAAAATGATAACTTTATGTTTTTCATTTCTTTAACTAGAATTATTATCCTATCTCTTCCTATGTTTAAAGTATACTTTTACTGACATTGTGTTGTCACTCACATAGTTTCTTAAAGGAAATACTTGTATTGCATGTATAATTATATGTATATGCACATATACATACATAATGAATGATCAGTAATGTAAGTCAGTGAATTGCTAAGTTCATAATACTGAACAAGCCAATAGCATCATCTGTTTAGCAATACAAGAGGAATAATATTGTTAACTAGACTGGTGAGAAATGTACACTTGTTTGAATATTCACTTTACAAGTTAAATAATGTAATTGTATAAAAGAAGTTGAAATTTAAAAATTAAAAGAAAAGAATTTCTGCGTTTTATTAAATGTTTACTATGTATCAAGGACATTATATTCATTACACAAAATGCATTAAAAAGCAAAGTTAAATACCAGTAAGAACCATTTCTTATGATTAATCAATGAACAAACTATTATTCAGGGAAGGTGAAGAAATTTTTCAAGTTGCGCTAAGCAGCAGGATTCAGAATCAGGGCTTTCTGACTTTTAAACCTGTATCCTTGTTACAGGCTAATTAAGAGATTTATGCAAAGTTTTAATTTTCACCAAACCTGTGGATAGCTAATTGTTATTTTCCAAGGTATTATAATTTATTAATTCATTTATATACATCTTTCTTTCTTTTTTTTTTTTCTCTTTGTTTATTCAGTTCTTGATTCCTGTCAGATCAATAGGGCCAGATTCACATAGTTTACTTAATAAACTCCTACACAAAAGTTACTATGTATCAGTAATTGTCCTGAATACTTGGGTAATTTTTTTTTAAGAGAGATTTTTGCTTAGGGAGCATGAGCTCACCGGAGAGACAGAGAGACAGAAAGCGAGAAATCACCCTTCATGGGGGATGACCACACCATAATCTCTTCTCCATTGACCTATCAGAATTTTGGGCATGCATGCACATGCATCCAGCAAGAGTTTCAAACCACTGTGTCCATGACTCGAACAGTGGACGGCCATGTGGGAGTCCAGTGCTGTAACCATTACGCCAACTACTGGTCCCTTGAATGCTTTAGTAATATTTATCCATGTATTGCTGGTAATAGTATTATGAAGTAGCTACTATGGTTATTTCCATTTAGCAGGTGAGAAACTGAAACACAGATCTAAGATCATACATTTAGTAAATGGCAGATTTAGTTGTTGAGCCTAGGCAGTCTGGTTGGTCAGTACTATTCATTACTCATTAATTCACCTTGTAAGTTTATGTGGTAAATTTAAATGGTACATCTCAAAGATCACCAAATTCTTATTCTTCTTATTAGCTTTCTCTGGTATCTGAAATTATACTCTTGCTATGTGTTTGGTTTAAGACTGAAAGCAATTAATGGTCACACTTTGTGTCACTGCCCAAATTTGTTCTGAGGAACTGCAGTCCTTAAAATGTACGGTAAATTAAGATTTTCCAATTTACACCAATGTGACACTGAAAAATATACTCTACTTTTGTAAATTCACAATGCAAAAATTTTGCAATTAAAAAAATCTACTTTGTTTAATCCTGATTTCCATATTTTTCCAAGCTAAGAGGAGTATAAAATATTAGAACTGAGATGGATATCTAGAAAATGTCTCATAATAGTACAAACCTAGAAACTGAGGTCAAACAAATGTCAATTCCTGGACACTTAGAAAAAATGAAACAAACAAAAAAACTTCCCTTAAACCTCTCAGTTTTCTCATTTGTAAAGTGGTATTCCCAGTAGATCCTTACTTAAAAAGTTGTTGGGGTTACAACACAACTCAGGTACTTAGAAATCATATGTCACACACAGACCACTATGAAATGTTCACAGAAGGATTTCAGCTGTTTTAATTCCAACAATAGGTTATTTTATTACATCTAAACTATTGCAGATACGCATACCAAAATACAAAATTATCTGTCTTCTCTATAAAATTAACACATCCTGACACCTTATTTTCCCTGAAAATTGGAAGAATCCATATGATCTTGTTATTACTGCTCATTTGAGGGTAGAAAATCCACCTATATGCCATGGAATAGTGCTTGAGTCTGAACTGTAATTGTATATAATTACTTTGAGGAAAGTGTGCCAAACATCAAAAGCGCCAACTTTATTTTTAAATCCTTGTGCTGATTTCTCAGAAGGCATCGACATTATTCTCCTCAGCATTCATTTCTGCTGTTGACATTTTTTTGTTTAAATTCTAAGCCTACTAGGTCACCTTGAGAACTGCTCACCAGCAGACATTTTTTTTTTTCCCTAAGAAATTTATCCCATGGTGACAGCGAAATGCCACTATCCTCAAAGCCAAATTCTTTAAACAAAACAAAGCAATCCTTGTGATTTCTTCTTTTTTCTGGGAGCCTGATGGACTTGGTCTCCAGACACCAAACTATTTCTCCACTTCTTTTCATCCTCTTTTCACTACATTGCACATGTCACTGAATTCACAACCACAAAAGATGGACAAAAGTCATACTTTCCCCAAGTGAATTTCCAAGCAACCACAGAAACTTTAAGCAAAAGAATGGTTTCTTGATTTAATATCTAAAGTTTGAATTATAAATGAACTGAATACAGTAAGACAATATACCTTACCTGCAAATCTATGAGGAAATAATGGGTTATGATGACATGGACAGAAGAAAAAGCAATGCTTTATTTATAAACTTTGACTCAGGAAGAGATGACAAGCACCTCTTACTACTTTGGGTTCAACTTATTCTTTATAATTTTGCCTTTTCTTTTTCAAAGTTTATTTCTCCCATGAGAGAAAGAGAGAAATAAAGAGACATATTCCTAACAAGGTCTTCATGATACACTCCATCCCAGCCAACCTGGATCATGGATGACATGTCTGATATGCTCAGGGAGATTCAAGGACATGACCTTTTCCCTATGGGTCCAGTTGCACCACCACTGCTCCACCACCCGGCTCACCCTTTTGCTTTAATTGTCTTCCTTTTGTCTTCTCCACCAAAGAAAAAGTAGATGGGAGAAATTTTTCAGTGAATGATGTACCTTAGATAGAGGCTACAAGAATACCTAATTCTTTGTTTTCCCTCCCTCTTTGTGTCTAGTTTTAGCCCAAAGCTTTGCCGAGTCAAAATGTATTCACAGGAAATGTTCTAAACAAGTACAGTTCATACTGAATATTACGTCTATTAAAGAGAAGACAGCAACTCTCTACCATGACATAACTACTTGAGTCAACGATCTTACTTTAAGACTTAAGGTACAATAATTACTTTCATGTAATAAACAAAGATAGCTTATAAAGAAGTTACATAAAATTATAGTGGATTCTAAGAACATTTTTTTTTTTGATATTTTATACTTATAGAAGCCTAGTGAGAGTCAATGTTAGGTATTGCTAAGTGTTCAGATTCTAAAGTCAGACATCTTATCTACCACTTAAGAGTTATTTCATCCAAAGCAAGTAACTGAATCTCTCCAAACTTAATTTTTTTCCTCCAACTTCCAAGATGAAAATAAAAGTAATATTTTATAAAAGTTTGGTCAGGATTAAATGAGATAAAGCACAAAGCCTGATTATAGTAAACACACAATAAAACTTAATTAGTATAATCAACTTCCCCAGACTTCTATCCTTAAGTAATCCCTCTTCTCTGACATATAGGTTGCTTTTTACAGTTCACTCGTTGACATTTTTGAAAAATATGAATCTTTGGGGTAAGGTTTGGCCAGTGAGATGTGGGCCAGCAGAAGGTATGGTGGTTAAGGTGCTGGATTCCCACTTGGCCAACCATGGTTTTGGTCCCAGACCCAGTGGGACCAGAAAAAGATCATGCTAGACACGTGTGTGTGTGTGTGTGTGTGTGTGTGTGTGTGTGTGCATGCCTATAATCCCAACAGGAGATCGACAAATGTGTCATGGCCATAACCCCCTGGGCAGTGATTTCTCACTTTCTTTCTCTTTGTTTCTCTCCCTCTCTATGGCAAGCATATGTACCCTATGGCAAAATAGGGTAAAATATTTTTTAAAAATAAAATAAAATAAAGCCAGTGAGAATGTTAACCTTATATATTATGTCAAAACAAACTGAAATAGAAGACTTCACACTGTGATTTGCATATATAATTTATTATGTGTTACAGAAAACTAAAATTTATTAATATAATGATACTACTTTTGCATGAATTAAAATTTTATGATTATATATAATAAAATTATTAACTTATTGTATTTTGATTTTCAGCTCTTCTGCAAAGAAATCAATCCCATAATGCAAAGAAACAAAATAAGAAAACAAAATCAAGTACTTGGAGTTAAGCCCCAAGTCTGAATTTGAGTAAATTCTCATCAATCAGTTGATTATGCAAACTTTAGGTAACTTATACCTGCCCCCCCCCCAATTTCTTTATGTGTGAAATAGGGATCATATTCTCTACCTTTCAGAATTGTTTTAATGACTTAATGTGATATTGTAGATAAAATGTCTGTTTCTACTTATTTAGAAACTTCAAAAAACTTTTTTAAGTTAAATGTATTTGTTTACATTCCTTCACTATACAGCATTACAGCATACAAACTGAGATTTCCCATCCAGAATACACTGTATTTTGGCTCAATCAAGCACATCAATAAACATGTTATCATCAACAAATAATTTTCCATTTCTTGTTTTCTGTATATTTTGCTTGATTTTCCCATCCTTGATTCCCTATTTCTTACCCTCTGCTGTGACCCACCCTCCTCCCACACTGTCTCTGGTATCCTTGGTTGCTTTCTATGCCTTTTCCCCACATTTTATTGATACGCTAAAAACTCAATCTAAATATTTTCAATAGCAAGTGCAGCTGATATATAAATATCCACATATACTTGCTGAAGAGAGACAGATAGAAGAAAGAAAGTGAAAATCACCCCTTATGGGGCAAAGGCATGCTACAGTCTCTTCTCCATTTCTACCTTCTGTTAGGATTTTGGGCACACACACACAAGTGTGTTCAAACCACCAGGTCCAAGACTCCAACTGTACAGTTGGTCATATGGAATTCAGCTGCCTTAACCAGTGCACCACCAGGTGGTCCATTCAGCAGCTATTTGATGAACCCATTCACTGTACATGGTAATGTGCAAGGTGCTGAGAATAAAGTAATGCATACTGTATACAGTTTTTTTCCTTAAGTTACGATCCCAAAAAGGTATTTTTGCAGAAATAAAATTTCCCAACTCACAATATAAATGCAATTCGAGGTCCTAATACTTATAAGAAATCAAAATAGGATATAAAGAGGAATTTTTTAAACTTATAAAATATGAAGATAAATACAAATAAAAATATAACTTACTTAGCCACTCCCATAGGCCAGCAGTTAAGGACTGCACAAAGAGACCCATATACTGTATGGCCAACTACATTTGAATCCTAGCCTTGGAGGCTTGAAAAACATGGTGAACATGTGCATGCATGCCCAGGTCATGTGTGATGAAGAAATATAGAAGAAAAAGGATTACGGCATGACCAGACCATCTTTGGGGCTGCTTTCCCTCACTTTCTCTCTCTTTTGTTCTTTCCAGTCTCATGCACATGTGCCCTCTGGCAAAAACCAAAAAACCAAAACCAAAACAAAACAAAAAAACAGCAAAAAATTTTTAAAAAGCCCCACAACTTACCAAAACATGTAGGCTACAATAATAAAAGTAGTACCATGGCAAATATTCACAGTTATAAATGCCTATTTTACAAACAGAATAAAGAACTTGGGCCAGCAGGTGACATGCTAGTTAAGGTACTGGATTCCCACATGGACAATCACAGTTCCAGACCCAGCAGCTTGACAATCATACCAGGTACATGTACATGTGTGCCCAAAATCCTGGGAGGAAACTGGAGGAGAAGGGATTGTGGCAAGGCCATCCTCCCCAGGAAGTGATTTCTCACTTTTCCTCTCTCTGTCTCTTTCCAGTGAGCAAAAACCTTAAAAGCAAAACAAAAAACAGAATAAAGAATTCAAGTAAACAATGTAACTTACACCTCATAGAACTAGAAAAAGTAGAACAAACTCAAGCAAACTAAATGTACAGTTAGTAGGAAGATGGAAAATCATTACAGCAAAAGTAAATCAAATAAAGAAAAGCTTTAGAAAAATATCAATGGGAGCCAGCAGGTGGCAGGGTAGTTGAGGGTGGTGAATTCCCACATGGCCAACTGTGGTTCCAGTCTCTGACCTCAAGGCTTGCTTCCTCACTTTCTCTCTCTCTCTCTCTCTTTTTCTCAACAGAGTTGAAGAAATACTAGCAAGAGCTAGCATACAAGAAAAAGAAATGAAATGCATCTAAAGAACATACAAAAGGTCAATGGGTATATAAAAAAGTGTTCAGCATCCTAATCATCAGGGGAATGCAAATCAAAACAGCTATCAGCTCGCTCATACCTCTTGGAACGTCTATTATCAGGATAAAACATAAGTGTTAGGATGTGGAGAAAGGGCACCCCTTTACATCATCAGTGAGAATGCAAATCGGTACAACCGTTATGGAAAAACGATATGAAAGTTCCTTAAAAAATTTTAAAGTTAGCACATACACATCCATTATTTCAACTTCTAGGTACATTCACAAGGAAATGAAATCAGCACCTTTTATGTTAATTGGATCAGTATTCACAACAGTAAAGATATAGAAACAATCTAAGTAACTGTTGATGATGAAATGGATAAATATATATATATATACACATATACACACAATGAAATATATTTGACCTTAAAAAAACTCACACTCTAAAATATTATGAATGAAACCTGAGAATATATGTTAAGTAAAATAAATCATGCAGAGAAAAATAATGTATAATTTCTCATTTGTGAAATATAAAAAACACATAGAAACAGGGAACAGAAAGAGGGTCACCAGGGGTAGGAAGGTTGAGGAAATGGGCAGGTGCTGGTAAAAATGAGAGATTCCAAAAGGTGGCAAATAGATCCTGCTAGATAAATAATTTCTATTATACTTTATGGAATGTGCAATGACTAACCTATTGTGTCAAGTCAGCTTGAGATAAAGAGGACTTTACACACACACACACACACACACACACACACACATACATACATATTAGAGGTTTTTGCACTTGCCAGAGAGAGACACACACAGAGACAGTGAAAAGGGAAAGTGAGAAACATACCCACACACCCAAACATGCCTGGGAACACATGCCCGGCAACACATGCCCGGCATGATTTTCAAGCTATGAGGTCTAGGACTCAAATCATAGTCAGCCATGTGGAATCCAGTGACATAACCACTACACCATACGCTGGCCTATATTTGTGTGTGTATATATATATAAAATAATAAAAATGCATTTAATAAATAGCACAATGTTTCCTATGGTATTATCTCATATTTATTATCTTAATTCTTTTGACAGTTTCTTCTTTTTTTTAATACCTTAATTTATGGAAGGGGTACCTGAGACATGGGCCTTGGACACTATGCTTCCTAAATTTTAACCTTCAATATTAAAAAAACACATTTTCAGATCTACTGGAAAAGGAGCTTTGCATTTCCTCTTGCACGCTTTCCTTTTCTTTCTCTCTCTCTTTCTCTTTCTCTCTCTCATGTGTGTGTCTAAAGAGTCAATGAAATGCTTGGCTAGCATAGGCTATTATGAACACATTACAAATGGAAGCAGCTTATATTGGTAATTAAACAGTTTTTGAATTACATTCAAATACCTTATTTTGTGTGATGCAGCCAATAATGTTAAATGTTTCATGTTCAATCTAGAGTTAAACAATTAGAGACTAGT
Organism: Tupaia belangeri chinensis; assembly: GCF_000334495.1. Classification (NCBI taxonomy): domain Eukaryota; kingdom Metazoa; phylum Chordata; class Mammalia; order Scandentia; family Tupaiidae; genus Tupaia; species Tupaia belangeri. The sequence goes on from NW_006159508.1 coordinate 1,402,724, forward strand.
AGGTTGAGGAATGGAATCAAGTTGACAAATACTTTTGGAAGTAACTATGAAAAGTATTCAGTCATTTATAAAATAAACCCAATAAGCAGAGAAACAAAGTAATTTGCAGTATGCCCTGAAGCAGACATGATTTCAAAATGTCCAAGGAGGAACGACACCAATCCCCACAAGGAGTTATGATTATATGTAGGTGGTTCTAGCAGTGGCCAGTACTAGTCATGGACTGGGGATGGCAACAGACATAAAATTAGAGGGCAATCTCAAGGTAATTTTGGTTACTCAGAAATTTAAATCATGCCTTGTTTAATACAACATTTTAAGCTGTTTCAAAATCTAAACTAAATGAAGTCTCTTGTACCTTGTTAATATTTTCTTATCTGTTTATAGGCTTATTCGAAATGCCTGAAACTGTTGTTGATGCCTGATAAATTCCTAAACTAAGGGAACCATGAAGTCAAGGTCTAATAAAACACTGTGAGGAAACCCTTGTGCCTATGAAATTTACATTCCAATGTGCTGATCACATTCCTTTTCTTAATGAAGGAACATTTTCACTCAAGGTTTCTCACAAGAAAAACACTATAAATTTAGTAGACACAAACTCAAAATGTTACCTCTCAAAACTGGTGAGTATAAAATATCAATTAGTATTTGCATATGATAGAGTTCATTCTTCATTATCCTTCTCATAGAGAACAGAAGAGACAAGAGAATATAGAACTGAGAATATTTAAAGTCATATAGTCAATGTTGAAATGAGGATACTAAATTCATGAGCCTGAGTTGAATTATGAGAATTCACTGTAAATGTCTGGTTCATTAGGATATATCTTTACCCTCAAACATAGGGATGAAATTATAAGAATAAAAGTAAATAAACACTCTCTTTCTCTCTCTCTCTTTCTATTTTTGTGTACTTGTTCACATTTTCCTTAGGGCTGAGAGATGATTATTCTAACCTAAATCCATCTCTATCAATAGTTATTGGAGCAAATAAGGCATTTGCTTAAGTCAAGACATTAATCTTCTACTTAATCCCTTACTAATATCTTTTATTTTATGCTGCTTTTAAATTGCAGAAATTTTAACGTATATAATATCAGGCCATCCTCAAAGAAATATAAAATTATAAAGAGAAAATTTTGTTTTGTTCATCTTCACTATAATCATTTAGATGAAAGGATAGAAGCCATTGTTGAACATTTTTATTTATTTATTTATTTTGGAGAGGTTTTTGCTATAGGGCGTGTGTGCTCACCAGAAAGACAGAGAGTGACAGAGAGACAGAAAGTGAGAAATCACCCCTCAGGGGGAATGGCCATGCTGCAATCCCTTCTCCATTTTCCTCTCGGGATTTTGGGTACACACGCACAATCATGCCGTGCCTGGCATGAGTTTAAGCCACTGGGTCCAGGACTCAAACCGCGGTGGACTACATGGGAGTCCAGCAAAACAGCCATTATGCTAACTGCTGGTCCCCATACTTAACTATTATACTAATAATCCAAAGGGGCCTACCTTCTAGTCAACATTCTTTCTACTGCCTTTTTCCATCTCTATTGTTAAAATATTCTCTACATGATAATATCCAAAATCTTGTATTTGTATTTCAAGACAATTCCTAATCTTGTTGAAATGTAATTGTTTTAACTACTCAATCATTTTGAACCTTTCAATTCAGTCAAAACTGGTCTACTGTCCCAAAGACATCCCCTGCTCTTCCTTGGGTTTACCTGCATCCATAATGGCTTCTTCCTATCCCCAAACCAGCCACATCTCCCCATTCCCAGCTATTACCATGTCTCTACCTGCCACTACGGCACCTTCATTGACAGCTCAAAATGTTCCAAGAAGAAAGAATAGATTTCTTCCTTCCCTGACCTTTCATGATACACTATGTATACTACTCATCCCTCATTCAGTAGATAAATCCCTTTAGATGTTTTGTTGTGTAATGGCTTATAATGACATTTATCTGTGCACATGTACCCAAGCATAGGTAAGTTCTTCCTCTCCTCTGAAAAGAATATTTATCAGTTTTTTTTTTCCACTATGAGGACTTTATCAAATGAAATAATTGATTCTCAACCCAAACTTGAAGAATGAATGCAAATATCAACAAAACACACAAGAAAAACTCAAAAGAAAAGGTTGCTGTAGATAATTATATTCTAGTAATCAACTATTATTCCTAATTTAGCACAGAGAGGTCTCTGAGCATGAACCTGGACCCTTCCCATGTGGATCAGCCATAAAGAGCATCTAGTTCTACTGCTACACCATTGTTTAGTCCCTATTTGCATCTTACAGTAGTTCAGTTAGATATACAAAATTTTTGAGTTTCATAAGCACTTTGAGAAGTCTATTTAATACAATTCATGGTAGGTGGTTTAAATAAGCATCTAGATATAAAAGCACAGCTATCAAGAACTTTTTGCTGTAAAAAATTATCTGCTGGGCAACCTATGATCTAGTGGTTAAAATGGCTGGATCTCACATGGCCTATCATGCAGTTTGAGTCCTGAGCTAGCAACTTGAAAAATATGTTAGATTCATGCCCCAAATTCACCCCTGCCAGAAAAGGAAAAAGAAATGGAGGAGAAGGAATTGCAACCCACTCCCCAAAGGTGGTGATTTCTCTCTCTCTCTTTCTCTCTCTCTTGTGTGTGCATGAGCCCTCTAGCAAACATTTCTTTGTAATAACCTGCTAAGTATTAAGCATATAGTAGATAGAATCATCCTTCTCCCATGGATCCTACATCTTAATTCCATATACCAGTGATAAGTTACTTTACATGGTAAAAGGGACTTTGCAAATGTGATTAAGTCAAGGATTTTCAAATGGGGAAATCGTCCTGAATTATCCAGGAGGGTCCAATGAAATCACAAGAGACTTTGTGAGAAGAAGGAAATAGTGTCAAAGTTTGAAAAAGGAGATTTGATGATACAATCAAGGGTAAGATTAATGTGCCTTGAAGAATGAGGAAGGGGCCACTAGCCAAGTAAAGCAAATAGCCTCAGAAACCAGAAAAAGTAAGAAAATAGATCGTCCCCTGAAGTCTGTAGTGGGAAACAGTCATTTCAGCACCTTCATTTCAGAATCCTGAACCCTACAACCATAAGGGAATAACTTTGTGTTGTCTTAAGCCATTACGTTTGTGGTAATTTGTTAAGACAACCATAGCAAACTAATGTGAACATAGTGAATATATTCCCCTTAAAGTTAAGTTAAAACTTATTTATATGGAGATGTTTACTCTGCCTAAGATTGAGTCATTGTTGTGTGGGTCACTGATACTGAGACTGATAGTCTACAGATGAACTAATTTCTGTAAAATCTGGATAACATGTTCTTTTCAGCAAAGAAAGACATAATGTTTAGGGAAAGAAAAACTTATCACTGCTTGGGTACATGTGCACAAATAAATACCATCATAAACCATTACATAACAAAAAATCTAAGGGAATTATCTACTGAATGGTGGATGAGTAGTATACATAGTTTATCATGAAAGGTCAGAAAAGAGAAATCTGTTGCTGAGACATGTCAGTGAAGGTTCTATGGTGGCAGGTAGAGACATGGTAAAAGCTAGGCATGGGCAGATAGGGGAGATGTGTTTAGAGACAGAAAGAAGATGTTATGGATGCAGGTAAACCCAAGGAGGACCAGGAGATGTCTTTGGGATAGTAGACCAGTTTTTACTGAATTGAAAGGTTCAAAATAATTGAGTAGTCAAAACTATTACATTCAACAAGATTGGGAATGGTCTTGAATGACAAATAACAAGATGTTGGATATTATCATGTAGAGAAAATGTTAACAATAGAGATGAAAAAAGGCAGTAGAAAGAGCATCAGCTAGAAGCTTCTAAATGTGCAAAAACAGATGGAATCTAAAAGACTTGGGAATTTTGAGACTAAATTTGACATCACTAAGTAACATATAGCTGATCTGCAATTTGGATTCACTTGGTTTACAGTCATTTCACTTAGTGAAACCTAAGGTAACTCTCTTTGTTACTGATTAAATGTACAGAGATTAGGTGCCAATGGACTTAGAAGCAATTATGTTTGGTATTTCCCATCGGTTTCTTTCCCCATAGCTATTATCATTATATGAGTTCTGTTAGAGCTGATAAGAAAATGCCTAATTAATGATTGCCTTCCATTTTCCTTGTGTGGTTTTGTTGTTATCAAATTTGCTCAGGGGCTTGACAAGGTGATAAAACCCCCATCAAGACAAAACAAAATGAATTCAACCCACTTACAGCCAAGGTCCTGCTTAAAAACTTACCCATATAATTTAAGCAAGCTTTCCTATCTTCATAAAGAAAATGTAACCTGGTATTTAGTCTTCTTCCCTGCTAAAAATTTAACCCATCTCAGGTGAAATCAACTGGGTGCATTTAAACAGTGGTATGTTAGTCATATAAAAATAGAATTGTGGATGTACATATATGATGTGACATGGTTAAATAATGAATAGCACACTGCAAACCTGTGTGTCAAGTAGCAGTTTCTAATCTTTTTGGTTTCTTCAAGACTCTTTTTCATAGAGGACACCAAAGATATTTTGTTTATGTGGATTCTTTCTTTTGATGGCTATTGGAAATTAAAACAGATTTAAGATATTTATTTATGAAGTCATTTATAAAACAGCAACAAAGAGGTCATTATTTTTTTACATTAAAAAATCTTCTATTAAAATAATTACATTTTCCAAAACAAGTAAGAATTTAGTGAGAATAAAGGTATTTTTCAGATCTCCTTGTTTTTCTTGATAGAGAACACCTGGATTCTCATATGTTCTGCATATTGGCTTCAAAAATTTCACTCTATACTCATGAAAGAGTGAAAGTGAAAAAGGCATACTACTCAGCCATAAAAAAAGAGAGAGAGAGAGAGATTCCCTTCCCCCAAAAAAAGCACACTACTCAGCCATAAAAAAAAAGAGAGAGAGAGAGATTCCCTTCCCCCCAAGAAAGCACGACAAAAAACAAGACATTTGATAGAAAGTAGATGAATATGGAAAATATACTGCTAGGCCAAGCAAGCCAGACTATGAAAGAGAGGCACTGTTTGTCCCCACTTAATATATACCAAGTGTCTGCACTCTATGGCAGAGACAGAAAGACTGGAAAGTATAAAACCATGGAGAGCAACTGTGGATACTAGAGACAGTGTGAAAGGAGGGTGGGAAATATGGGGGTGGGGGAGAATCAAGAGAAAAAAAACATTTAGCAGACACAAACATCGAAAATTATCTGTTAATGATAATGTGTATAATAATATTTTTGACTGGACTAATATAGAGTGTATTCATGCTGGGAAAAACATAAGTAAATAAATACCCCCCAAAAAAAGGAAAACAATATCTTCATATTATAAAGAAAGTAATTTTGATGTCACAAACTTCCTGAAAGGATCTTAGAGATCCTCAAAGGTCCCTGGACCACATTGTGCCATATAGTTTTATTTATTTATCTATAACCATATTTATGTGTATAATATATGTGTATCTGTCTTCTCGTCCATTAGGAAAATTCTGGAAAAAATGTATTCCATCAAATATTAACAATAATATCACAGTACAATAACAACAATATTAATATTTAGCATTTTGAGTAGTTACTATGTTCTAGGAACTGGGCTAAATACTAAAAATTATTAATCGTCAGTCTTCAAAACAGTTCTATGAGGCACATAATTTCACTACAGGTGATGAATCCTATCTTGCAGGTGAGAAAACAGATGCGAATAAATACCTTGTTATTTAGTGAGTGGAAGATTCTACTTTAGCAGAATTTTACTCCAACCTATCTCACTCTGGAACCCATGCTGTATGTTGTAGTGATAGCATCTAAGAGGAAAATTAGTTAATAGGGCATTGAAGTATGTGTATATGCATATATATGTGTGGGAAGGGTGAATGTTTATTCCTGCAGACTTATCAGTCTTTGTCTCTGCAAACATAAGCCCTTTGGGGACAGGGAAAAATGATCAATAATTAATGATAGCCCAAATAGTAAGCATGTCCATATTAGTGTTTTATCTTAACACTTATTTTTCTTTTCACCAAAACAGAAACATTTCATCCATTTATACCACGAGTGAAAAAGCCTTATATTTTTAAAAAGTGAAAATATTCACCTGTCAGGCATGGTGGCATCTGCCCTACAGAAAATACACATCAAAGATGATTTACTTTTTTTAGAAGATATTTTAACTTCTAGAGCAAAATCCTATATATATAGTAATGAATTCCTTTTGCTGATTAATTGTAAAATGTTATTCATGTCCATCTTTCCAATAAGATTTTGCCTTGAGGAATTTTTTAATATTTTTTTCCAGGTAATTGATAAATTCAGTAATCAACCTTTCAATCATTTCAAAAAATTATTACAGACTTTTGAGTACATTCAAATAATCTATCAATTAACAATAGTGGTGATT
>NW_006159508.1:1409204-1413027 GCF_000334495.1 Tupaia belangeri chinensis
ATTTTATATATATATATATATATATACATATATATATATACACACACACACATACATGTATACATATGTGTATATATGATTATATATATACACACACATACATGTATACATATGCAAATATACATATATATACACACACAAAATTCAGTGGTTATTACATTTTACAATTAGCATTAAAATAGATTTGACTTTAAATCAGTTCTCAGTCTGGCATCTAAATCAGCAATTCATTTATCACCCCTCCTCCCCAGTAATTAATGGTTATATATGTCTATAAATTTGGGGGAATACATTTGTGTGTTAGCGTGTGTGTATAAACCTTATATGATATATAACCTGATTATATATAGTGTACAAGCAGATTTATGAAGGAATCAGTGATACAGAAAGGTAAAAATGACTCCTTAAATCAAAATTTAATGCATCATGTGGCCAGTCCCAAGGCACGGTGGTTAAGGTGGCTGAATCCCAAATGGCTGACCCTGCAGTTCAAGTTCTGACCAGACAGCCTGAAAAATACACCAGGTGCATGTACATGTGTGTCCAAAACTTCGAAAGAAGGGAGATATGGAGAAGAAATTGCACTGTGGCCATTTTCTATAGGAAGTGCTTTTTCCCTCCTTCTTTCTTTCTCTATTTCTTTCCAGTAAGAACATGCATGCATCTCCTGGCAAAAATTAAAGGAAAAAAGAAAAAAAGAAATTTAAGGTAATATGAACAGAAATGCATCTAAATAATTTTAAATGTCATAATTACTTACTTTATATCATTATTAAGGCTAAAATATTCCCTCGAGAGTAAAAAAACTTTCAGAAATAATTACTTATATTTATAATAGTTCATTCTCATTGATATAAAGAATTATCTACGACAGCAGGCTATTTTGTCAAAATAAAAAGACACTGACAATAATATAAGACAAGTAATCTAAAGAGCTGATTTAATTTGAAAAATAGAACCTTCAGTTAAAAGTAAATATATATTAGGTTCTCGGGAAAGTCATGACATATTTTTTCATGTTACCTTATGCAAAATTGCAGCATGACTTTCCTGACAACCCAATAATGATATTTGATATGAATTCCTATTTTAATTTGAAATAAATTATATTTTCCCTAATGTGATAAAATTCTGAGTAGTTATACTCAGATAATCTATACTTTACAATTTTTTTCTAGGACTAGGACCCACCATGAATAAAATTATTTTTAAAAAGGTGGTTATAAATCCTCTATTTTGGTGATAAAAATGATTTATTTCATGTTAATATCTTCATAAAATTTTGAAAGAAAATGATTTTTAAGGTGTTTATAGAAACAGATTGTCCTTGGGATGGAGTAATGACTATGTGCCTGGACTCTCATGTAGTTGACTGCAGTTCGAGGCCCGGGCTCGGTGGCTTAAACTCACCTCAGGCAAGTGAATGTGCCTGCCCAACATCCCAAGAGGAGAATGGAGAAGGGATTGTGGCGTGGCCATCCCCCTGGGAGGTGTTTTCTCACTTTGTGTATCTCTGTCTCTCTTGGTCTTTCTGGAGAGTGCACAAACCCTATAGCTAAAACCTCTCCAAAAATAACAACAAAAAAACCCCGAACAAACAAACAAAAAAAACACAAAGAAACATCTTGTCCTTAAGAAAAGTTTCCTTTATTGAAACTTGCAGATGAAATTGCAAATAAATGCTTAACATTTTATGATGCAGTTTAACCTTTCAGATAATAAGTGTAACATTTTCCTATTTTTTAAAGGAATGCTTCAGAAAGGAAAATTGGAAATGTTGAAACTTGTGAGTTTAGTCTCGTTTTAACTAAAATCTACCACATTTGTTCCCACCAATTACTTTCATGTTCATTATTCAGATAGAAGGAAAGATATTCAACAATAATTCCCTCACTTTTGCATTTCTTTCCTGTCATCCCCCTAGCCAACGACGGTATAAATATTCAATCACATACCAAATGACAGTTCTAGGAATGAGGAGTAGGAGAATATGACTTGATGAATTACAAATATACTACCTATTCTGGAATAACCCAGAGTTAGACAAATCCATATGTTTGCACCCAGGCAATGTTCATATCTCAAGCTATTTAGACATACTGTTTAATCACATAACACAATTACAGACTCATGTTCCAGTCATAGGAGATAATCATTTCAATTCAGAAATTGTCACTGAAAGTTATTTCAATAAATAATTAAAAGATACTGGGATTACAAATTTTATAATCATTAATGTTTTTACTTTTTTTTTTTTTGGCATATTAGGCATGCATGTACACACGCCCGGCATGAGTTTTAAGCCACCAGGTCTGGGACTTGAACTGAGGTTGACTACAGGAAAGTCCAGCAATGTAAACGTTACACCATCTGCTGGCCCCTAATATTTTTTTATTATTATTTTCTATTTCTTAAATTTACATTTAATCACTGTGCATCTTTACAGTGTACGATTTTTTTTTCCAAACATGGATATGGTGTGTATCAATCAACTTAAAGATATTATATTACCATGAGCATCTCCATCAATAGATAACTTTTCATTCAGGTGTTTGCAAAGTACATTTTTGCCCATTTCCTGCCTCCCACCGCTTGTTACCGACTCCCTCCTATACTGTCTCTGGTATCTACAGTTGCCCTCTCTGCTATTGTACCTTCCCTTCTATCATTTTCTGCCATAGAGTGTAGATACTCAACTATATTAAGCAGGGACGTACACAGTCTCTCCTTCATAGCCTGGCTGGCTTTGCTTAGAATTAAATCTTTATATTCATCTACTTTGTATCAAATATCAGTGTCTTACTGGGTTTTTTCTTTTTTATTATTTTTATTTTTATTATCATCATAATCTTCTTTATATTACATTGGATTACATATAACTTTACAGTGTATTACATTGCTTTTTCAAAAGGGAATGCCATTAATCTCCCCGCTTCAACATTCAATACTTTTCTATGATTTTCCTAATTATTATTATTATTCTAGTTATTTTTTAAAACAGTCAATCACTATTTCTCATTTTGCTTGTAAAAAGACTTTACCCATCATCAAATATTTCTCAGACCAATCCAGGTGAGAATACAATATATGTCATCAACAGGTAATAAGCCATATCTGTTTCTCACTAACGTCCTGCCTCTCTATTGTTCTCTTGCTATCTTTCTCTATCCTCTTCTCGTCACCCCCCCCCCGCATTCCACACTGTCCTATTCTCGTTAAGTACCTTCACTGCTTTTATGTCCTCCAATTTTTCGCTCTCTACCATAGAGTGCAGATAGTCAGTATATCTTGAGTGGATACATACAATATCTTGCCTTCTTCATAGCCTGGCTTACTTCACTCAGCAATAGATCCTCCATATCTGACCATTTTCTATCAAATTCCAGGGTCTTGTTATTTTTTATGGCTGAGTAGTATTCCATAGAGTATATATGCCACACTTTTAAAATCCATTCATTAGTTTGTGGACATTTAGGTTGGTTCCATGTCTTGGCAATTGTGAATAATGCTGCAATAAACATGGATGTGCATGTTTATTTATTTTTCTGACTGAGCGTTCTCCTGTCTTCTGGGTAAATACCCAGAAGTGGGATTGCTGGATCAAATGGTAGTTCTATTTGTAGATCTTTGAGGAACCTCCATATTGTTCTCCACAGTGGTTGAGCTAGTTTACATTCACACCAACAGTGCAGGACCACATCCCTACCAACACTTATCACTTTTTATATTCTTTTTTTTTGTTGTTGGAGATACAGGGCGTGTGTGCTCGCCAGACAGACAGAGAGAGACATAGAGACAGAAAGTGAGAAAGCGAGAAATCACA
>NW_006159508.1:1413164-1459113 GCF_000334495.1 Tupaia belangeri chinensis
TTTTTTTTTTTTTGCATAAGGCACTTGAGTTCCCTGTGTATTCTGGTTATCAGTCTGTTGTCTGAGGCATATTTAACAAAAATATTTTCCCATTCTGAGGGTTGTCGGTTCACACTTGTTACTGTGTCCCTTGCTGTGCAGAAACTCCTTAGTCTAATATAATCCCACTTGTCTATTTTAGGGATTATTGCCTGTGCTTTGGGAGTCTTATTTAAGAAGTCTTTGCCTACTCTAATGTCTCCCAGAGTTTCCCCAGCATTTCCCACCAGTAGTTTTATTGTCTGAGGTCTTAGGTTCAGATCTTTGATCCATTTTGAGTTGATCGTTGTTAATGGTGAAAGATGGGGGTTCAGTTTCATCTTTCTGCAGGTGGATACCCAGTTTTTCCAGCACCATTTACTAAAGAGGTTTTCCTTTTCCCAATGGATTGACTGATATCCTTTGTCAAAGATCAGTTGGATGTAAGCTTTGGGGGTTATTTCTGGGGTCTCTCTTCTCTTCCATTGGTCCACATGTCTGTTTTTATGCCAATACCATGCTGTTTTGATGAACACAGCTTTATAGTATATCTTGGGATCAGGGAGTGATATGCCTCCTACTCCATTCTTCTTGCACAGGATTGCTTTTGCAATACGAGGTCTTTTACGTTTCCTGACAAATTCTATGATTGTCTTTTCTAGATCTGTGAAGAATATTTTTGGTATTTTGATTGGAATTAGTGTCTTACTGTTTTTTATAGCTTAGTATTGTACATATTGTACATATACCACCTTTTTTCAATCCAGAATCCTCCTACAGTGTTGGTAGAAATATAAATTAGTACAGCCATTTTCTTCTTTTTAATAAAATTTACTTTATAAAATTGTTAAAGGGTTAATGTTGTAGTGCTCAGATTTCAATTACTATTGAACTGTGTTTATTATGAAATGTTAAAATGTAAAAATGTTATATTTATGCCTGGACTTGAGCTTCTTCCACTCATTTGAAGATGTTGCATAGACAATATGCTGTCAATATTTTTCCCTAATGATCATGCTTAACAAAGCAAATGCAATATATACCTGTGAATTTTCTTTTAATCTAAAATATAGCTATGTTACAGCTTTCATTTCTCACCAGTTAAACTTGGATTTATCCTAATTTAAAAAAGTTATTGATTAAGATTACTTTTAAGTGGGGGGCAGACAGTGGTGTAGCACTAAAATGTGATATCCTGCTAGGCTGACCTACATGGGGAGGGTCTGTGTTCATGGACAGAGATCTCCCTGAATACACCAGGATGCACATGTCCATCCATAGCCCATTGATGGCTGTAGCTGGGAGTGAATAGTGTCTTCAAGATTCTATTGGAGGTATAGTTTCTCTTTGTCTCTGTCTCTGTCTCATAGGAGAAATAAATGACTAAAACATAAAAATAAAAAATTACCATAAAGTTCAAAAATAGAGTTGGCACAAAGGACTCCAGGGTCTCGATGGATGACATGGGGATTCTTTTTCTTGAGGACTCCTGCTCTTGTGTATGTGTTGGTCATTTTCTCTCATTCTGCCAAGATGAGAAATGAGGAAGGTGGAATGTGCCAGCTGATAGCTCCAGATTTACAAGACTCAATGTTTTCCATAGCAGAAGGAAGAGTTTCTCTTATCCAGATTCCACTTATAAAGCATTGTGGTAAGCATTTAGGAGTCTTGTGGTCATTGTTAGATAATTATCGAAGTCAGAGAGAAAACATTATGGCGGGCTGTCCACCAAATCCATATGGGTTGTAGGAGGCCATGCTGGTCAGGCGTAAACAACAGATTCTGCTATAACAACCTTGCATTGGAATTGTTTCTTGCTTATAAGCAAGCCTTATCTTGTTCATGATTTCTTGTGATTTCTTAGACAATAGCACTGTATTCTTTCCTGTCTACATTTTTTCCTTGTTTGTAGGAAGCCTACTGTGTTAACTTGAAAAGCCTTTTCAAACTGGCTCTCTACAGTGTTTGTACTTTCATGACATACTTCCATTTTCTCTTTCAAATGCTTTTTCTTCGTGTGCTCAGATATAAGTGAAAAACACACACAAACCAAAAACCTTACAAATGAAAACCCACTTCTTTCTCTACATTGGTTGTAATCTTAATTATTCTGCAAGTATTACATTAAGGAATGTTTGGAAAAAGTGGTAGATTCCTCAACATATTTCCTAAGTGGTAAATGAGAGTAAAGTCAGAAATCTGAAAACTAAACTCTAATATGTATGAAAATCTTTCTGAAGAGATTCAGTTAGTTTTCTGTACACCGCATGATTGAGGGTTTAGAAATTTCTTATCTGTTTCCAGTGTTACCGTAAAACTCCATTTAATCTCCCTGCTTTTCTATCATTAATGAGTAAATTTCTATATTCTATAATAATGATAATAGTAATAATATAAGTGTTGCAGTTAGGAGAAAACAAAATCCCTATTATAAAGAATTGACTTATAAGATTATGAAGTCTGGAAAGTCTAAAGATCTGCAGGGAGAGTCTGTAAGCTGAAGTTCCCGGAGAGCCAATAGTGTGGTTCTAGTCAAAAGGCTAGCCGTCTTGAAATCCAGGATTTAAATCTGAGTCTGAGGGCAGGAAAAAGCTGGTGTCTTAGTTTTAAGGAAAACAGGCAGGAACAATCTTCACTCTCAAGAGAGTCAGCCCTTTTTTTCCTGCTCAGGTATTTAATTGATTACCAGAGGCTCACACATATTGTAGGGAGCAACTTTCTTCTTCTCAGTCTACAGAGTGAAACTCAAACCTCATCCAAAAACAACCTCACAGAAACCCCCTAATATATTATTTGAGCAAAGACCTGGGTTCTCTGTAGCCCAATCAAGTTGACACACAAAATTAACCATGACAATATACATGCCCAGGGTCGCTGATTTTCTATGAAAAGATGCTTGTCACCTTCAATATTCTGAGTTTACCAAATAAAGTTTGCCAGAAAAGTTTGGAAAGTAATGTTAAAAAGTTAAATGGAAGAAGCCAAGAGTCCAAAATGTTCTAAAGGTTCATCTGTGCCAGGTTTCATGCATTCAATAGACCCAGAAAACTCATGCCTACTTAGACTAAATATAGGTATCCTTAGCCTTATAACTTGTGCCTGTCAGCATGAAAACTTTAGTCTCACAAATATATCTTGTACCAGCTAACAACTTTGAGATATTGAGATACCTTTCTCAGTCAGAAATATTATATCTGTAGTGGAACTGGGTCCTTTCCTTCTTTTTTACTTTTAGCAAGAATTATTCATAAAAAAGAATTATTAATAAATAATTTTATTTATTATTGCTATTTTAAAAATTTGCTATAGGGCACATGAGCTCACCAGCAAGAGAGAGTGAGGAAGTAGCCACCAGGCCCAGGATTTACTTGATGTCCTCGTTCCTCATTATTGATAAATGTATGAAATCTAGCATCACAAGAGAAGTTCAAAGGACTAAACACAGATGACTCATTTTCATATGACACTTTGCTCCTTTTTCTTACTTACCATGTTAACATTAGTTGCAATGGCAGAATCCCTCAGGTCAGTATGTACGTGTATAAGTGTTTGTGTCTTGTAACCCATCATTACATTGATCACAGTCAGGGGAGTGAAGTTCCTTGTGGTCAGGAGCTCTGTGGTGAAGTTCTATCTCTGCTCAAAAAATTATGCTTAAGACATCACTATGATACCTCTTTAAAAAGCAGACAGTTTTCTGAATCAATCAAGTAACTTCTAATAAGAAATAATTGCAGCTTTTAAAATTGTTTCACTTGATGACAAAGATCAATGAGAATAATTTCTTACATTACATCCAATGATCCCATCATGTTTTTGCATTGTTCTTAAATAATGTATTAAAGTAATGTTTTGTTGCAATGTTCTATAGTTTAGAGAATTGTTTAACATCGATATTCACCAGTTTATATTCAAAGGCAATGTATGACTTAATTGGATATTGTCACTTTATTGCTATAAGCATAGTATAGGGTCCCATTTGTATTCCTAAATATAATATTTTTTATTTAATTCGTGGTCTTCTCCATAAGGCCACTAGACAATTTCCTCAAGCGATTTTGGTTCTCTTTTTGTTCCAGCAATAAAGGACTTTTTATATAGCATTTTATATTTAAGAATTGCTTCATCTATCTGAATTCTCACAAAAGGTGAGCCATCAGGGATGAAGGACTCAAGATATGGTTGAGGCCAGTGGCAGTGGCACAGGGTGATGCAATGCTGAGAACACAATGTTGAAACCATACAGAAAAGTCCATGGTTTGTGCCCTGAGGTCTCCCTTTGCACGCTGACTGTACACACCTGCCTATGATTCTGACGGGTAGAGGCTGGGGGTCAGAGTTTGAAACCACTTTTGAGGATATGCCTCTCTCTGTGTCTTCCTTTCTTTTTTTTTTTTCTTTTTGGAGAAGATTTTACTACAGGGCGTATGCGCTTGCTAGAAAGACTGAGAGAGACAGAGAGACAGAAAGCAGAAATCACCCCCCAGGGGGGATGGCCATGTCACAATCCCTTCTCCTCCATCCTCCTCTCATGATCTTGGGCATGGACACACATGCACCTGGCGTGAGTTTAAGTCACTGGGTCCAGGACTCCAACCGTGGTCAACTACATGGGAGCCCACCGCCATAGCCATTACACTAACTGCTGGTTCCATCTGTCTTCCTTTCTCATGAAAGAATAAATAAATTATTGGGTCGTTGGAAAAGTGACACATAGGTGTCATGACTTTTCCAACGACCCAATAACACTTTAAAAAGTAAAGATGTGGTTTACAGAAGTCAAAAATATGTGTGCATCAGAACATGGATACCAACTTTTCCTGAACTCCTGGAGCTGCCCATCCTCAGTATGTATGAAGAGATGTGTAGTTCTCTCTTATAAACATTACAATGAACGCTCCTATGCTACATTTTATATATTTAATCACATAATATAGTAATGATCTGCCCTTACTTTTTGTTGCTTTGAGCTGAATATACATTATCCTTCAATTTCTATTTCTCCGAACAAAACGCTGAATAAAAGGTCAGCCCGGCTTGAGTTATGTGAGCTGCTAATGCATTTGCCACTTCGTAGTTATCATGTAATGGAAATTTACTGACTTTTCAGAAACAAATTCACAGAAAGATATAACAAGAAAGGAATGTTTAAATATTTGTCACAGAATAAAGATTCAAAATAAGCTTGACAAGCTGTCTTTTAGTTGAAATGGGTAAGAACTTGGTTGCACAGAAACTCATATAAGACTCTGGGTGCTTGTGGATTTTGTAGCCCATTTCCTGTTGCTGTGAATGAAGAAACCAAGGTGACCTTATGACTTGAGCAAAAATAAGCGATTAGTGTGGTTGAGTGTTTTTTGAAGAAACAACTCCAGGGACCAGCAAATGGTGTAATGGTTACACCGCTGGACTACTACACAACTGACGGCAGTTCAAGTCCTGGACATGGTGGCTTAAAACTCAGGCTGGGCATATGTGTGCACATGGAAGAGGTGAATGCAATAGAAGGGACTGTGGTGTGACCCAGAGGTGAATGGAAGAGAAGGGATTGCGGTGTGACCATCCCCCTCCCCCCAGGGAGGGTGATTTCTCACTTTCTGTCTCTTTGTCTCTCTGGCGAACGCATGTGCCCTATGACAAGAATCTCTCTACATAAATAGAAAAAAAGAGAGAAACTCCATATATGGGTGAGTCTCTGGTCTATATGCTTTTTAGACTAAAACCAGTGCCAGAAATGTTTCTTCCAACTAGGAAATAGCCTTGGAAATTTTGTCTGCCATTGATCAGTCTAGTCTTAGTTGCACTGCCTAGCATCTCCACTGCACTGGTTATGTAAGAGTATAAATTACACGATAAAGCATAGATAATCTGCTCTTTGCTCTAGGTCACACCCAGCTGTACTTAGTTCGTGAGTCATGACACCCTTTTCAGGCAGAGAATTCTTAATATGTTGGTTCAGAGGTAGGCTTGCTCCTTATGAGCCCCAATCTTATCTATGCTATGTCTACTTCTTTGTCTTTGCTAGACAAAGACAAAGTTGGGATAGATCTGGCTTTTCTAACATTGAATATGTACAAAAGATCAGAATCTCAGTCAACTTGGATTATAGATTAGACTCAGAAAAGGCTTCCAGCAAAGCAATATTTTTTATCCTCTCTGACATCAGAGTGGTCAGCTTTAGTGCAAGTATTCATTCTAGCAGCATGGCTCTAAGGCTATTATTATTAATAGCTTAACTGATAAATTCTTGGTCAGTAGAAAAAGATAGTAAATTTACTGATTTTTTTTAAGAATACATCGACACAGAGTCTAAGGCAGTGAATAACTCAGAGTGAGAATTAAATCTCATGGCAGCTGAATAATGGTGGAGAAATAATCCCCACATTCTATTGACAGGAAACTCCTCAAATAACAAGCAGACTTGGACAGGAAGAAAAGATTGAAGAAACTGATGATATTTAGCTTTGGAAAAACAGAAGACTTGGAATCAGTGGGGCATGTTAGCTATTGTAAAGTAATTGAGATGCCTTCATGCAGAAGGAGGATAAGATTTTTCTCTGTGTAACCTTAGAGTCTTAGGACTATCAGAGGAGAGGACTGATATAAAGACAGCTGCTAATACACCATAAGAAAAACAAACCATGATAAAAGTCTAAATGAATATGGTGATTTCAAAAACATCACTGGAACTGTTAAATTGAAATGTAGAGATTTTCTTCTGGAGGATCACAGATAGAGGGCTTTAATGGAGGTTTGTGTTATCTTTTTCTAATTTAGGATTACAGTAAAATGAGAATTACAGTGTTCAACAATTAAATGGATTCGGAGCAAACATATAACATAATAAAACAAAAAATCCAATTTGTTTTCCCACCTGAAAAGGACCAACCATTTTTTTTTCCCATCACTTTCTAGATGTGGACCCAAGCTACCTGACTAACAATATCCAGTAGAACTTTTTGGTGCAATGAAAATGTTCTAGATCCATGATACCCAAATTAGTAGCCTCTAGGTTATAAGTTTATGAAATATGAGTAATGTTATCAAGAAACTGTAGCTGAGAAACTATATTTAATTTTTACTATTTTTAAATCTAAATTTAAATAACCACATATGTCTAGTGGCTATCATATTGGACAATGCAGGCTTAAACCAATTTTTTTTTTGTAGGTACATTCATAGAATACCCTGAGCTTTTGTAGCCACCAAATATAAACCTTACCCAGAGTCTTTTCTACCTGAGTTTCATAAGTTTCAAATCAACTGAAATTTGAAGATGTAAAAGGGAACAGAAATTTGCAAGTTTTCATTGTCTTCTATATTTTAGTGACAGTCTTTGTATTTTAATTTTTTTTGAAAGTTTTGCTATTGAGTGTGTATACTTGCCAGAGAGACAGAGAGAGATAGAGACAGAAAGCAAGAAATCATCCCCAGAGGGGATGGCCATGCTGCAATCCCATCTTCTCCATTCTCCTCATGAGTTTTTGGCCATGCATGTACATGCACCCTGCATGATAATAAAGCTGCTGGGTCTGGGATTTGATCTACAGTCTACAGTGTGGGAGTCCAATGCCTTAACCATGACATCACCTGCTTGCCCTTGTTTGTTTGTTTTTTAGACAGGGTCTTGCCATATCACAACCCTCCTACCTCAGCTTCCTGACTAGATGATACAAAGGTATGTTCCACAGTGCCTGGCCCTTCAGAGTGGGCCAGAAATTGGATCCTGGCTTCCACATGACTTCAGTCTTCCAGGTGGCAGTGTCTACCAGCATGTGCTAACACTGCTGAGTCCCAGTGACAATCTTATCCAAAAAGACTTCAAAAAGTTTGTGGAGTAATAGAAATAGGGTACAAATGTATTTTGGTAAAAACATGAAAAAGAACAAAATCAATGAATGTTTATCGTTATACATATATTTAACATGATCTTTTGCAAAATCCTTCTTTGATCATAGCATAGAGTTTGAATGAATGCACAATATATAAAGATACTGCCTTTTATATTTTTAATTTTACAATGCAAAATGTTACCTATTCCATTTAATTATAACAAAAACATCATACGGTAAGCATGGCAGGAATTTAACCTTTACAACAAATGAGTACACGAACTCAAACACCTTAAATTTCTTTCTTAAGATCACATAGTTATTGATAGAAGCGGTACTTTTGTTTGATTGTTTGTTTGTTTTTATTTGGAGAGGTTTTTGCTATAGGGCACGTGTGCTCGCCAGACAGAGAGAGACAGAGAGACAGAAAGCAAAAAATCACCCCCCCAGGGGGGATGGCCACGCCGTAATCCCTTCTCCGTTCTCCTCTTGGGATCTTGGGCATGCACGCACACGTGCCCGGCATGAGTTTTAAGCCACCAGCTCCGGAACCACGGCCAACTATGTGGGAGTCCAGCGACATAGCCATTACACTAACTGCTGGTCCCAGCAGTACTGTTTTAATGTATTCATTTATTGAACTGGAAAATACCTATGGAGAGTTTTTCACATGGTAGGTGCTATCTAGGCTTCAATATACAGTTTCTAGTGACAAATTTACTAACTCCATAATGAGATATATTTGTCTAATTGCCATGGGAATATTTAGTTACTGTAATAACTCATGCCATGGTCTGTTAACATTTCTTCAAATTAATTGTATTAGTTTTAAAAGAGAACATGGCATATTTGTCCTCTTCTGAAGAAAATGAAACAAGTAACACCTTTTGTTTTGTTTTGTTTTGTTTTGTTTTATTTTATTTTATTTTATTTTATTTTAAAGATTATTGCTATAGGTGCATGTGCTTGCTAGAGAAACAGAGAAAGATAGAGAGACAGAAAGAAAGAAATCACCCTCCAGGGGATACGGCCATGCCACAATCCCTTTTCTTCCATTTTCCTCTGAGGACATTGAGCACTCATGCACACATGCCCAGGTTCAAGCCTCCGGATCCGGGACTCAAAGAATCATGGTTGACCATGTGGGAGTCCAGCAATGTACCCATTATGCCATCTGTTGGTTCCCAAGTGTCACCTTTTAATAAGGGAATTAGAATTATTCAAGCATTAGGGACAGCAGGTATTGTAGTGGTTAGGGTACAGGACTCCCACATGGTTGACAACAGTTCAATTCCCAGACCTGGCTTAAAAATCACACTGGGTGCATGTGCACCCAAAATCTCGGGGAAGGGATTGTGCTGTGGCCATTCCCCCTGGGGGATGATTTCTCACTTTCCCTCTCTTTGTTTCTCTCTGTCTCTCTCTCTGGTGAGTGCACATACCCTATAACAGAACTATTCAAGCATTTCTATAATTCTGCTAGGTATGAGATTAAAGGGTAAATGACAGTGAACTTTATTTAGTCCTTAAGACTTTCAAGGGCAAGAGCTTTGAGTTTTTTTAATTATTTGATAAGAATGCTAGAAAAATAGTGGGAACTTGGGGAGAAATGCACACATACGGAATATTCACTTTGCAAGCTAAATAATGTGATTCACTGTATAAAAGAACTTGCAATAAAATACTGAAAAAAGAAAAAAATATGATAAATCAATGAGTAGTTTTTGTTTTGTTTTGTTTTGTTTTTGTTTTTGTTTTTACTTCAACAGGTAACAATCCAGTGTGGAATGCATACACTGAAACCATGATTACCAGCAATGAGAAAGGCACCCATAGCCTGGGAGGACATATGTATATTGAATTGTCCATCAAAGCTTTATGCTTCATTAGGCATGAGTCTTAGAAAATTTCAGGCATAGATTTGATTTATTTGATTACTATACTTCTTTACTTAATTATGTCATTTCCAACTCCTCAATATAGTTAAGGACCAGGACCAGCAGATGTCATAATGATTACATAGTTGGACTCCTACATTTTCTACTGTGGTTCAAGTCCTGAACCTGGCAGCTCAAAACTCACACGGGCTACCATGCATGCATGCCCAAAATTCCAAGAGGAAAATGGAGAAGGGATTGAGGCATGGCCATCCCATCAATGGGTGATTTCTCACTTTCTGTCTCTCTGGTGAATGCATACTCTTTATAGCAAAAATATCTCTAAAGTATATATACATATATATAATCATATATACATATATAGTTAATATACATATATGCATACATTTAGATTTCTATATATAGGTATATAGTTAAGGACCTATGGCATCCCAATGTCTCATTGAACAACTCTTTCTAACTGGCATCTGTGCTACATCAGAGTAACATATTTAGCCCAATATATTCAATGCCCTGTGCTTATCAAGTAGTCAAGTGGAAATCTACCTGCTTTAACTAATAAACCTTTAATTAGTAGTGTATTAACCCTTTCAGGGATATTTATGTTAAGTTTATTTGATCATCAAGAATCTTGTGGATCCAAAAGAATGCAAAGCAGACATTCTGAACAATTTTGAAAACGTTTGAAGGTTTTCCCAAAGACCCTCAGGCCTCAGGAACAAGCAAGCTTATCTTGCTTTGACCGAGGACAGCTCTGGGGAGGTATTGTGAAGATTAGTGTTTTTCTTTGAGCTCTAATTTATGACATAAAGCTATTAATTAATTTTTGTGCTTCAATTTCTCACTCTGAAATGAGAATCTTATCTAAATTTAACTTCCCAGAACATGGTGCAGATTAATTAGATATTGTACAGAGAACTATTCCTCTAGAAGTTTATCACTAACAAAGGTTTATATGGGAAACCTCTACTAATTTGCCACAAAATACTTAATTCATAAACAGTTAGTTGTAATATTTTTCAGCAAAGACCTTGAAGATTCCTCTTTGATGAGTTTGATCAAAGACTTAATCACACAATAGTTGTTAATCTCTTCTTATTAAATTGGTTCAGTCTTTAATTGAGAACTTATCTTACAGTGATGTTACAACTTTTGAATTTACGAGTCTCTCTGAAGTTTATTCCCAAAGAATCAGAAGTTTTTCTCAGTACCCAAATTCTGTGGATGTGTGGCTGTTATGTGCAACTCTCCTAAAGTATTCTTTAAGTATTTAAACTGAACTAATTTTCTGACCTTTGTTTACCTTTCGTGGCTTGTTGAGACTATTTGAAAAACCCTATCTCTTATGACAATTTCCCCAAATTATTTACCTCTGAACATCTAACTCAAAGTACCATCTTCTACGAAATAATTACTTCTTTTGTTTGAAGTGTATTTATTTTTTCCTACGAGAGAATGATAGAAAGAAATAGAGAGACAAGCATCCCTACAGCATGTTCATGCCATGATCTACCCCCAGGCCCAGAGAGCTCTGATCAGAGTCTCCTGTGTGTTTCCCAGCCTGCACAGGGAAGGAAGTCCAGGATCTCCTCATGTGGACCCACCTGTGTTACTGCACCATCGCCTGGCCCCATAGTTACTCACAAGCCAACAGAATATATCTATTTCTAATTTTACCTACTCTGTGATTCAGTTGTGATATATAAACTAATTCCTGCATGTATTCCTTCACTTACTTATTTGATATACTGTCATATTACTTTATGAATTTAAATAATATGAATTATGATGGAAATAAATTCCTCTTCTCTTCCTGTTCGTCTCCTTCCTTTATCCTTTTCTTACATCCTTCTCCTATTTGCTCTCCCTCGTGTTTCACTTTCTCTGTTTCTTTCTCCCTCCTTTTTCACTCTCTCTGTTCTTCTTTTCCAACCTCACAAGAGGGGCATTTCTTGCTTTAGAAAAACAGACAATTTTATTTCTAGCTTTCAGATACTTCCCATTCTACCTTTGGGGACAATGATGACATGGGCAAAGTCAACACAATATTGTACTTGCTATCTAATTTTAGATAGTTGTGGGTTTTTTTGTTTTTGTTTGTTTGTTTGTTTGTTTCTGCTATCGGGCACATGTGCTCACTGGAGAGACAGAGAGAAAGTAAGAAATTGCCCCCAGGGGAGATGCCATGTCACAATCTCTTCTACTCCATTCTCTTCTCAGGATTTTGGACATACATGCACATGTGCTTGGCATGAGTTTCAAGCTACCAGGTCCAGGACTCAAACTTTGGTTGACCTTATGGGAGTCCAACTCCCCAGGCACCACACCACCTCCTGGCCCCACACTTGCTATCTTTTATCTTTGTCATTAAAGCAAATTCTGATGATCAGATTCATGCTAAAGATCTGTGGTTAGGAATTCTATAATCCATTTATATGTGGTTGAAATCATTTTGCAAAGTAACTGACTCAGGAATAGCTTCAGAATTCAAAGAAAATGTTATCTTAACAGTTTTTAAGCTCATTTACCTATTGTATTTGTCAGGGTTCTCTAAGGAGACAGAATTGATAGGGTGTATATATAGACAGTCAAGAGGTGATTTATTAGGTGAGTCAGCTCATGCAATTATGGTGGTTGGAAAGTCCCACAGCAGACATCTGCAAGATGGAGCTCCTGGGGTGCTGGTATCTAACTAAGTCCAAGTCTGAAGACCTCAGAGGCAGGGAAGCTGACAATGTAACTCACAGTCTGAGGCAGAAAAGCTGAGAACCTAGGGGGCCAGTGATGTTAATCCTGGAGTTCAAATTTAGGTGAGTCTTGAATTCTGATGTCTACCCAAAGCTTCCAAAGAAATTGATTCTGTACTTTCAAGAGACTCATCCATCTCCTGTATTTGTTCTCTTAAGTTCAATTTTTTTTTACTGGATCATGCCTGCCCACATTAAGGTAGATACATATTTTTTTACCCTGTCTACTCAGACTCTCATGTTCATCTCTTCTGGAAATACCCCCATGGACACACACAGAATAATACCTTATTTAGGTTTCTAGGCATTCCTTAATCCAGTCAAGTTGAAAACCGAAACTAATCTTCACACCTGTGTTTAGACAATGCTCTCATACAAAATGCCATTGTCCTTTTGGTATATAGTATCTCTTTCTGTATTCTTCTAAATGTATACTTATGAGAAAATTCTCTCTCTAATCTAAATGGATTTTTTAAAGTTTATTCACCTATTTATTCCAGAGAGAGAAAGGTAGAAAGACAGCACCCCAGACAAGGTCCTGATGCCCTGATCTACCCTCAGCCTCATCCTGCCCTCGATCATGGGCATGTATCTGTAGTGAGGGAGATCTCTGGACTCAAATCTTGAATCCTCCAATGTGAGTAAGGCTTGCAGAACATACAATCTCTCATACAAAATGCCATTGTCCTTTTGGTATATAGTATCTCTTTCTGTATTCTTCTAAATGTATACTTATGAGAAAATTCTCTCTCTAATCTAAATGGGTTTTTTAAAGTTTATTCACCTATTTATTCCAGAGAGAGAAAGGTAGAAAGACAGCACCCAGACAAGGTCCTGATGCCCTGATCTACCCTCAGCCTCATCCTGCCCTCGATCATGGGCATGTATCTGTAGTGAGGGAGATCTCTGGACTCAAATCTTGAATCCTCCAATGTGAGTAAGGCTTGCAGAACATACAATCCACCACCACACCGCTCTCTAGCCCCCAATCTCAAGAGTTTGAATACTCACTATTTTTAAAGCTTTTCTTATCATATGCTTTCCCCAAATTTAGCCCTTTTATCTTTTTTCCCATTTATCATAAAGTAGATCCTCAGCTTTCTTCCTTTGATATCTTCTATACACAGTTTTTAGAATATAAACTATACCTTCATCCATATACTCCCTTATTAAATAAAGTATTGTCTTATCACATAAATATCTGCCAGTGTAGGATTCTTTCCTACATTAACAGCCTCTACATATCTCAATGCTTAACCTACCCTTTGCTCATATAGTGCTATAGAAATTTTATGACTTTTTAAAATTCCCTTTTTAAAGTTCCTGTGTATTTGTTTATAACAGGAGTGAAATCAGTGGGTGAGTTTCTAATTATTTCCTTTCTGAACTTCACCTCCTGAGGAGAGCCTAATGAACGGTGAACTGTTCTCAATCAGGCAGCAGAACCAAGAAAGAAGCATAACAAATTTCTCTGCTAATCCAATTACTGAAGGATTCTGGAGACCAGGCCCCATCAATGCATTCACAATTTCACTATGGAGATTCGTTTAAAAAGAAAATTATTTTTAAAGAATATTGCAATATCTTGAGTAAAGGAATTAAAGCCTCATGTAGAGATACTTATAAATTAGCAATGACACCCAGAGTGGTGACTTGAGACCTTTTATTCCTGGTTCATTGAGATGTGTTAAAATTAGCTGCTGGCAAGTAAGATTCGACTATTTGAGGAATCCCTGGACACAAGTACATTCTGTTTCTCTAGGTGATTAGTGTTTGCTGGGAGAGATAATATCTTGGAGGGAAGATTACACCTCCAGTCAATGGCCTCTCTGAAGAGAAGCTCTGGGCTCCAGGTTCTCATAACCACTCCCAAAGGCTGCCTTTTCAGGCTTGGAGGTTACCAGTACTGAGAAAGGTACAACCCTTGTGGTCTCCCTACATCACACCCCAATTTTATAAATAAAAATTTCTTTAAACTCTTCTTCAGATTATCCAACATGAGTGTTCTATTACTACTGAGACTTTGATAAATAAGACTGGTTTTGGAGTAAGACAAATTTAATTCTGGCTTCAGGATTGATTAGCTACGTACCCTCAAGCAAGTTCCTTAGCCTTTCAGTCAACTACTTCATCTACAAATGAAAATAAATTTCATCACCATGATGAGATGAGAATTAAATGAGATCATACAGGTAAAATGATTGACGGGTTTCTTTTCGTTTCTTGCTTCTCTTCCCCACACATTTACATGATCACTATGCCAAAAGAAGTAATGGATTAAGGAAGCTTTCTGACAAGAACAGGAAAATTTCAAAGACCCTTTAATCCTCCACTACGATTATGAATGTTATTAGCCAAGTCTTATGATTTTTTACCCTAAACCAATTGTTTCATTATTGATAATCCAAATTTTAGGTTTAAGATTGTGGGTCTGAGTGTCTGTGTGTCTGTGCGTATGTGCAATAAAAGAGACGGAGAATATAAGTGTGCATGTCTGAGTGTATGATAGATGTTGTAATTACAAAAATAAAAAATCAGCGATTTGCAATGGTTAAAACTGACAACAAAAAATAATGAAAAGCAAGAGCTTCTCTTTACTCCAACTCATTCTCCCTTCCTTTTCATACATCACTATTGTTGAATTTTGGTGCGTGTGAGTGTACAGGCAGGCATGTGCACATGCACACACACACAACTACACTTATATTCACACAAAAAAAAACCCCTCACTATTCTTTGGATGTTTTAGTGTAAAGGGGTATATGAAAAAGATCCTACTTCAGAAATGATTGTGCCTTGATTTTTTTCACTGAATATTTTTTCATTTCTTAAAACATAAAGAAATGTTATTTTAAAAATACTATAGTGATGTACACAATGAATGTATCATAATTATTTTATATTCCACTCTGTGCACATTTCCTGACAGTTTCCCACTGATAAAGAATGCTATGTGACATAGCTTTGTACAAATGTGTAATTTTCTGCGGTGCAAATTACTAGAACAAGAATTCTGGAGTAAAGGATATGCATACTTTGTATTTGAGTGACATTTCTGAATTGTCTCAAGATTTTCTCAAATTATACTTCTAATATTAATGAAGAAACATACTAATGTTCTCAAATATTTTTGGATCCTAAATATAATCACTATTTTAATCTGTATCTCATTTGAATGAACAACGTTATCATTTTTACTTAAAATGACTTTTGATTATTTTGACATATTTAGGGACTTAGTGTATTTATTCTTCTGTAAAATGTATATTCATATATATTTCCTTTATTTAAGAAATTCACATGTGTATTAATGTATATGATAGTTTTACATGTTATAAATAAACATGCCAAAATTTTATATGTCATAGATAATTTACATGTTACATGTTCATTATTTATGTTGCAAAACTTTCCTAGCTTTTTGCCTGTTTATCTTCTGACTTATCTCTTTGACTTTTGGTGTCTTTTGGTGTTGAAGTTTTAAATTCTTATATATTAAGATCTGTAAAACTTTTTAGATTTCTGAGTTGCAATTTTTAACATTTTATTTTCTTATATTTTCTGTTTTACATGTAATAAGTTGTACAATTTATGGGCTACAGTGTGGTTTTTCAAAAAGAACTTCTCACTATTCCTTGATTGTTTTAGTGTGAAGGGGTAAATGAATAAGATCCTACCACAAAAATAATTGTGTCTTGATTTTTTTCACTGAATATTTTTTAATTTGTTAAAACATAAAGAAATGTTATTTCTAAAATACTACAGTGATCTACACAATGAATGTATCATAATATATTTTATATTCCACTCTGTGCACATTTCCCACCACTTGCACTATACATTGCATAATGACTCAGTCAGAGCAACAAATGTATCCACCACCTCAAACTTTTATGGTTACTTTGTGTTGTGCACATTCGAAATCCACCTTTCCAAGTAATTTGAAGTATGTAGTGAACTGTCTCCTACTATCACACAGTGGACTCTACTGAGGTATAGTACTCTAGAGCTCATTCTACTTGATTGACATGAACTCTTGAGTATTTTGTTTAGGAAATTATTCTCTAATGGTTTTTTCCCACTCTACATTATTCCTTTTTGAAGCTTTAAAATAATTTCCTAAAACCAATTCTGCAGCCTATATCATTTTTTTCTTATGTTTAGTGAGAGTGGTATAGTAAAGACAAACAAACGCAAAAAAAAACAAAAACAAAAACAAAAGCAACAGACTCAGAGTCTTTGTGCTGTTACATTGTAAATCTTGAAAATAACTTTTATATGCATACAATGTTATATGCTCGTTCCAAAACAGACAAGAGTTTGCTAACAACCTTTAAATTGATGTGACCTTGACAAATGACTCCATGTAAGTGTAATTCAATTTTAAATTGTTCATACCTTGATTTTAAGACCTGATTTTCCAACCAAGCTCATTGTTAAAAAAAATATTTAGTATTTCATACATCTCTAGCATAGAGAAAAGGTAATAATGGAGGTTACCTAAAGCAAATGAGTGTGTGTGTGTGTGTGTGTGTGTGTGTGTGTGTGTGTGTGTGGGTAGTCAGTGAAAAACAACAGAACTCTCACCTCCTTTTCCTTTTTTTACCTCTTAACTGGTCTCTGAGGCATCTTTGTAGAAATATCTACACTTCTAAGAGTCTGTCTATTTTGGAACAGTCTGTCCTAAATCAGAGATCTCCAAAGAACATGTCACAGAGAGAAAATATTAGAACTTGCATTTATACTAAGAATCAACTGTATTATTTCAATCTTTTAGCATATTTTATGATACACATAAAATATTAGTATAAAATACAGGTAAATAAAATATTACTCACTATACATATATTGTGGTTTGTACCTTTTCTAGTCATTTTTAGGAGCCCATATGTGTATGAAAGATAAATTTTTCCTGGCTGAAAACAGAGAGCTGTAAGATACAGAATCGTACAAAAACTATAAAGTTTTACGGATTGCCAGAGAGATTGAGGCTAGTGTAGTCCTAAGTAGTGTGGGAGATTTAAAGATACCTAGTGTGAGTCTCAAAAGGTTACAAATATTCAGGAAGACTAAAAGGACCAGAATCGTTAAAGATCCTATCAAGAGCAGAGGCAGGGAATCATGGGTACACCTAAAAATGGCAGGGGACACAATTGCCTGTTTGACATTATTTATCTTCAGGTTCAATGTAGGTATAACAAAGAACAGAGAATAAAAGCACTGACTCAATTTCACTTTTTAAAAATCCCCAGTTGGAAAAAAAAAAAAAAAAAGTCATGTAATTTAAAACCCTGATTTCAATTGCAGGGGAAAATACTTATATATTCCTGGAATTCAAGCATCATTTGGCTCTTAAGAAACACATTTAAAGACACAAACTATAATCAGTATCACTTTCTTCTCTTGGAGATGTTGATTCATAGCGTCTAATTTGAGGAACTAGATTGGAGAAAGAGGTAAACTAGATAATAACAAGAACCAGAATAAGTGTTTCTAATTCGGATTGCGAAGACAAGATTTCACTCAAACTTTGACCTAAAAAGAAAGCTAAAAGTTCCCTGTCATAGCATTGATTATCTGGGTTAAAGCTGAAAAGTGCAAAATTAGGTTATATAAGAAGTTAACAATGTTGTTCCCACAGTTATCTTATGATTTCTTGGGATTACTAAATGAAAGATTACCTGGTAGAATCTTGTAGGGAAAAGACACTAGGGATAGTTACGTATAAGTCTTGGTGCTAATATTCCTTAAAGTTGATCTCAAATTTGACATCTCTGCAGACTTTTTTTTTAGTGATTTTAATCAATAAAAAAGTTGCTGCTTCTCTTACTATAGCATTTAATTGTTTTCTGCATTAGTGTGGCACCTCAGTGGGTTTCCAGTTTTAAAATATGTGAGTAGCTTCATAGTGAACCACACCTCAAGTTCTGTGGGAACAGGAATTGGGTCATAACAGCACTCCAGTGTGCTTGTCTCCCCTGCCCTATCATTACAGAGTTTCTTTTATCCCTTCGGTTGTGAACTCTTTAGATACCTGCTAAATGGACCAGAGACAAAAGATGCTGATGCCTAAACCCTTGTGTAGCCTATGTTAAAACAACTTCGGCCTTCCTATTCCAGAAGCTTCCTAAAATGTCAAGTAAAAGTTAAACAATTTAATAAGAATTTCTGAAAACTGCAACTCAAAATGATGAGCACACACAAAAAATACAATTTAGGAAAAAGGTAGCAATAGATAATCTCATAATAAAATCTAGACTTAACCTAAACAAAATATACAAGACCTACATATTCTCTCCCAGAAATTATAAAGTAACTATCAAGGTAGAAAAAGTATTGACCTTCTTCATCATTTGACATAAGTTTTTAAGGCTCTTTGAAGAAATCAAAAACCTGTGATATTTTCTAAGGAAGCTGATTACTAATGTAAGAGCACTGATGAGGAAAGGAAAGAGTTACAGAGGGATAGTAGTACAGATGTGAAAAAATAAACCTTTTGTTCAAAAGAAAAGTTATGCTTTCAAGGGGCAGTAATACACATGTCAAGAATCATTTTCCAATCTATCAAGTAAGCATTTAAAGGAGACAAACAACGGGTTTTAAAATCAATTGTGTTACAAGCTCTTGCACTCTCTAAGCCCTGCCGTCAGGCTGTAAGAGTGATTGGATTTGGGTTTAGTACATGTATCTGGTCCAAATAGATACTTTAAAGTGGTGTTTAGAAAGAAACCAGAGAATCACCATTAAATCTCCTTTAAGTCTCGGCAGATTGTGAATATACTTCATTGGAGGGTAAGGAACAAGCAGAATCCAACAACATTAATGGAAGAGATAAAAGAGCATTTTGTAAAATATCTCTCCTGTAGGGCTGCTCTCCTGAGCCAGTTTATATTAACCAGAGGTTCTCAAATCTGGCTGTATCTGCATTCTCTGGGAAGACGCAGTTTAGATCCCATGTGTGGGAAATCCTGATTACGAGCGAAGAGCGCTGAGATATCTCTTTAAGAAGTATCCCAGAAGACTCAGAGTTGGTTCAGAAGGCAGCAGTCATGAACCATTGCAACTAACATTCAGCCAGGGGCCCTCTAGTCATATGTACATTGCCACAACAAGGCCATTACCCACATTGGACTGAACTCTTCATATAGGCCCTCTTTTTTTTCTATAATCATTTTATTTTATTTTATGTTTATTAATTACATTCATCCACTGTGTATCATTACAGCATACAAGGTGAATTTTCCCATACTGGTTGGCTCAATCAAAGATAATACCATTCATTTTATCTTCAACAAATCATTTTTCTTAATGTGTTTCTTAAATGCTTTGTGTCTTTCTTTTTTCCCCTTGATCCCCTCCCTCCTACCCTTTGATAAAGTGTACAGGCTCCCTGATTAGGAAAGAGAAGCCTGCAGCGAAAGAAATGTCTGACAGGGACTTCCAAATTCTCCGGTCTCATACATTCTGAATATTCATTTTCAGGAGGTAACACGATATTACATTATAGCATAATATTCATTTAGTGAGACAACATATCAACATAATGTAGAAAATACACATATAATAATTAAATATACTACTTGGTTTTACTCTCCCCTCCATGGTACTGCCTCATGGAATGACATAGTATTTCTACATATTTAGAATATTCAGAATATATGAGACTAAGAATATTTGTTTTGCAGATAAATAAATTGAGACACAGATATTTATAAATGAGTTAGGGGGGCCAGCAGGTGGTGTGGTGGTTAAGGGTGCTGGGCTCCCATGTGGGCAACCACAGTTCAAGTCCCAGACCTGGTGACTTGCTTTCTTACTCCCTCACCCCCGCCCAACTCTCTTGCTGTCTCACTCTGTCCCTCTCTGGTGAAAATTTAAATAAATAAATAAATAAATGTTAAATAAAATAATTATTTAAAAATAAATAGATAAATAAATACGTGTGTCAGGGATTGAGCACCAAATCAGCAACCGATTGGAAGGTGAAATCTAGATCTTCCTCACTAGGCTGTGCTCCTTCTATTCAGCATTAATGGCAATCAATTTCTACATCACGCTATGCTAGATTTTGAGTAGAGCATGGAAGAAAAAGTATGAGGCATAATAAAATGATCTAGACAAAACACAATAATATGCCAACATAACGTAGAAAATACACATGGTAATTAAATACGTGACACTTGGCTTTATTCTCCCAACCATGGTACCACCTCATGGAATGACATCGTATTTCTACATATTTCCTGTAGAAAATCTCTTTTTTTCCTAAGTCAGGTTTATGTGGTTACTCCCCTTATCTTAATGAAAGTTCTTCTTTGTACACGCTGCATTACAGGTTTACCCTTTATGAATAGATAATGTGGAATTTTTACTGCCAGCTCACTTGTGTGCTCTTTTTATTAATAATTAAATTAATAATAAGGGACTGGTTTCATTATGGTTCCAGCATTGGCTGGACGTAAAATTTAAAGGTATGTTATGACATAATTTAAAGAGATTCTAGGCATGGAAGCAGAGAGAATAATAGCAAGCTGCATGGCACATGGTAGGGAGGCTGAAGAAATTGATTAACAGACATAAGAGTTCATCTAAGCAGATGGACTAGGTTATGGGACAGTTTATCACAGTGGAGTGAAAACCCTCACTGAAAATTCAATATATACTTCCCACAGAACCCATAGAATAAATCACAAATTTATATAACAGCATGTCAAATGGTAAATACAATTAATTCTTGGTTTTATTTTATTTGTTGTATACATGCTTTTGAAAACGATATTGAGGGGCTAACAGGTGGGGTGGTGAAGGCACTGGACTCCACATGGCTGACCCATGTGGTGGCTTGAAAATCACACCAGGTGCATGTGCATGTGTGTGCGAAATCCCAAGAGGAGAATGGAAGAGAAGGGATTGTGCCATGGTCAGCCCCCTGGGGAGGATTTTTCACTTTCCCTCTCTCTGTCCCTTTCTCTCTCTGGTGAGTGAGAATGCCCTCAAAACCTAAAAAAATATATTTAAAAAGCACATTGACCCCTATAATAATGCACAATGACTACATGTAAAACAAAAATTAAAATAAAAGAGGTTCCTATTTAAAAATTAATAAAGCATCTTCTATTTTATTATTACAAATTTTATTTATACGTGCAAAAAGAACTTACAACTACTTGCATTTTCTACCTGCACACTTGCCAGTAGCCATTTTGACTTCGGGTTAGCAGCTAAATCACCAGCTCTGTTTTATTCCCTGTTTCCTCTTTCAATGCTCTGGAGAGTGTCATACCCCAATCTCTGGGTCTGGTAATAGTCTCTGGAGGGTTATTTTGTCACACTATCGCTTCTTGAAATGTTTGTCTAGCTAATAATTATGCTTGTAAATATATCCATATCTTAAACCATGAGGGCAAAGTTGTATAAAAATAATGCCAGTACTTTGTTAGACACACATCTGCCCAAATTTCCCTGAACGTAAAATTCAGAAACATCCAAAAGACAAACCCTGGTTTCCTAACCACCAGAAATCTAGACTTAATGGCATAAGGCAGGAGTGAAAGAATTTCAGAAATAATATATCCCTGAGGAACATGCTTTCTGTGCGCCATGAGCTTGCATTCATATCTTATGTGCCTCCCTAGTCAAACCAATGAGAGAAGTTATTTCTATTATTCTCAGTTGCTACAATAGCAATTAAGTTTGCTCTTAGACTGCTTCATAAATATCTACTGCTGATGAAGTATTCATGTGGCACACGAGCCAGATAGCTCATTGCACCAGCTGGAGTGGCTCATGCTCTGAAGAAAGATGGACTTGAATATACATTAGCTTATTTTATTAAAAAAATTAAACATTTTTCCAGAGGGCATGTGGACTCACCAGATAGAGAGAAATGAAAAGTAAGAATGCACCCCACAAGGAGGATGGCCATGCCACAGTCCCCTTTCTTCAACTCTCACCTCAGGATTTAGGGCATACACACACAGGTGCCTGGCATGTTTCTCAGGCCATATGATCTGGGACTTGAACTGTATGGACACCCATGTGGGATCCTGCCACTTCAACCACCACAACCACCACAATACCACACCACTGATCGGTTCCATTATCTTCTTTTAATTCAAATTTCACCTTTTAATTCAAAGTTCTTTTAATTCAAATTCAATTTAATACAAAAAAATACAAAACTTAGGCTGGAATTTAATTGCTAATGTAACAGTATTAGGAAGTGCAGCCGTTAAGAGGCAATTAGAACATGAAGGCTCTGCTTTCATGACCGGAGTAACGCCATTGTCATGAGAGTAGGTTCGCTGTCATTGGAGCGGGGTTCTGATATAAAGGATGAGTACGGTCTGATGTTCTCTTGCCATCCTATGCACATTGGCATGAGAAGGTTTCCACCTTCCTCCTTCTGACCTTCCACCATGGGATGACCCTGTCTATGCCATGCTCTTAGGCTTTCCAGCCACTAGAAATGTGAGCCAAATAAACTTCTGTTCCTTATAAATTATCCAGTCTGTGGTATTCTGTTATAGCAGCAAAAATATAGATTAAGGTAGTAAATATTACTTGCCACTAATGTACTCAATTTAAATATAATTAAAATGTCACATATTACTAATATTAGTCACAAAAGTGACAGAGTCAAGGACAGATGAATTCTTGAGGACACTCTGGTATAAGTAAAGCAATTTACGCTGGCATCATTTTTAGTAATTTGATTATCACCAGTCCCAATCCAGTTGCACAACAATTTTTTACTACAATTTTCAATTAGGCCATCGCATTCAGGAAACTCATGATAGTAATAAAATATCACTTGAAAATTTGTAAAGACAACTGATTTTGAGAACAAATCTCACATTACGGCTTTTATGAAGTTTATTAAATAAAACAGTAATCTATATATATGCAGGGTGTGCAAGAAAACTGACTTATAAATACTATATACAGAGATAGAAGAAAGGATCTTCAATGCTTACTGACAGGTCTAGGAGCAATAGTAAGGAAAGAAATGAAGGAGAAAAACAGAAGCAAGACATTTATGGGACACAGAAATCGATTATTATCTGTTGATGACTTGTTTTGTAACTTCATACAAATTGGTGTGAAGTGTATTCATGCTGGGTAAATGCAGTTTATAAGCTAAGTAATGTACAGTAATAAATGTATAAAACAAATTAAAATTAAATTTAAAAAGAAGAAGCAATGATAAATGTTAGTGTTTTATTGAATAACTACAGAACATAGTTTGGAAATGATTAACATATATTGAATATATTCATATATATATGCACAGATATATATATGAATATATTTATGTAAGTATGAACATATTTACCTTGCATGCTTGATCTTCACTACATGGATACATTGTATTTTTTAAAAAAGAAAAAAAAAGGCTATCTATAGCAACTATGAATGGGCAAATTGCACAATTAATTTTTATGTAGTTTACTACCAGTTGTTTTGTTTCCTAAACTTAAAGATTTCTTGGCCAGTCACAAAGTTGAACTGAATCATGATTCCTTTATTTTCCAGATGCTCCAGGTAAATTATATGCACATTAAAGTTTAAAAAAATCAGGACTTCTGATTTTCAATCCATCATGTAAAGACCTTGGAAGTCATAACTCCCATCTTCACAGTAAGTAAAAAGCTGAACAGTGAACAGTAACAGTGCATAATAAAAATATTTACAAAGTATCAAATAGATTGACCCCTTAATTCTCTTTTAAAACACTGTGTAAGACAATACATCAGTTTGAAGAGAAATAAATACAAGAAGGATGCCATAGTAAAAATAAATGAAAGGGTAAATGAATACCTTAGTAAAGTTTATTGTTCTCTAAAATAGAAAATGTCAAGGAAAGAAAAGTTGTTTCATCCATTACAACTCAGAACTAAAGTTCACTACACATTGTACGTGGGATTTTATGTCCCATTAGATGATCATAGAAATTTACAGGGGCCAGTACGTGGCATAGCGGTTATTGTCACGGGACTCCCACATGGCTGGTTGCAGTTTGAGTCCTGGACTCGGTGACTTGAAACTCACATCTCCCACATGGCTGGTTGCAGTTTGAGTCCTATACTCGGTGACTTGAAACTCACACCGAGCGTGTATATGTGTGTGTGTGTGTGTGTGTGTGTGCACAATTTATGGTACGAGAATGGAGGAAAAGGGATTGTGGAATGGCCATCCCCTATGGGGAATGAGTTCTCGTTTTCCCTCTCACTGTCTCTGTCTCTCTCTCCAATGAACACACATGTAAAAAAAAAAACTGAAAAAAAAAAAAAGGAATTTGTTAAATTTGCCCTCAGTCACCATAGGGTAGTTTCCTGAACCACTATCAGGGTAACCCAGAACATTTCTATGCACTGAGTCACTACCTCTATAAGGCTTTGTCTCTTATATGTTTTTGTCTCTGAGAGTGACTTTTAACAAAAACCCATTTTAAAGCTTTAATCATACCTTCTGCTCTGGATAGACTGAGTAGAATGATTTCCCTCTTCTCTCCTACTGAATTTCAATAACTCTCCTCAACAGTATATGTAAAACAGGCATAAGAGGCCTCAGAAGGTTGGAGAGAATATGGCAGATAGACTAAAAGCTTGGGGCCTGAAGGATGACATGATGATAAGTTTCCTGCTTTTCTTTTTGCTTATTGCAGTCCTAATTTAGCAATGAAAAAGTAGCAATGCCAAAGGATACAGTTAAAAATGAAAACGAAAGCAACACAAAAAGTCTACTCTCTCTAGCCAAAGGGCCAGAAAAGAAGCAGCATAATAAAACAGAAAGCTTTTAAATAATAAATGCTCCATTCCTACCAAACACTAGAGGAAAAGAGTGCCTCTATCCCACCTCACCACACCACAAAGTCAGGATGGAAAACAGGCTTCAGGGTTCCGAGCCATCTACCAGGGTAGAGTCGCACAAGACAAGAAGTGAACCAGGCAAGACTTACACCCTCTTCAGACCAGTAATAAGCCGTGATGTCAGTGGAGAGCTTATCGGGGAGACTGAACTTCTAGTCCTACCCAGTGGTAACAGGGTGCCCCTCCCTATTCTAGTAGAGGTGATGTCAGATAAGGCCAAATGGAGAGTTTAACACCACTAATTAGTCAAGACCACCCTCTCTGAGGGGCCGAGGGAAGCTATATACAAAGCATTAATAAGGAGCACTATTTTCCCCTAGCTGAGGGGGTTTCAGTGGAGGCTAGTCTCCCTCATGGCAGTAACCAAGATCCCACTGTCACCCTGGATGTCAGTGGAGATCAAGTGGAGAACTTGAATGTCTCCCCTCCGATGTAGTAACAAGGCAGCAACCCCATTCTCCTGTGATAGCAGTATCAGAAAAAGCATGCTAAATCACAATATTTAAGAGAACACAAAAAATGGGGCTGGCAGGTGGCATGGTGGTTAGGGTGCCAGACTGCCACATGATTGACCACAGTTCAAGTCCTGGACTTGGCAGCTTGTTTTCTTGCTTTCCCTCTCTTTCTTTGTTGCTCCTTGGTCAAATTCAAACAATACTAATGATAATGAATAAAATAAAATAATTCTTAAAAAAAAATGTGAACACAAAAGATGAAAACATTTCTGGGACAAGTGGTAGTATAACAAGATGTAACATTTGTGTTATCAGAATTCCACAAAGAGAGGCTTAAACTCATGCCGGGCATGTGTGCGTGCACGCCCAAGATCCCGAGAGGGGAATGAAGAAGGAATTGCGGTGTGGCCATCCCCTCTGGGGGGTGATTTCTCGCTTTCTGTCTCTCTGTCACTCTCTGTATTTCTGGTGAGCGCATGTGCCCTATAGCAAAAAACCTCCCCCCCCCAAAAAAAAAAGATTATGTACATATTCAGCAAAGGTAGAAAAACCCCCCCCCCCCCAAAAAAAAAAAAAGATTATGGACATTTTCAGCAAAGGTAGAAAAAAAGTTACAAGCACTTTGATGTTCTAACAATAAGCTTCCAACTCCAGGAGAGTTTTTGAGCTATGCTATGAGAGGGATAAAGATGTCCATAACAAAATATCCTTTCCTGGCTTCCATAGGTAGGGCACAAGTTTTTTTGTTCTTTTTTTTGTTTTTGTTTGTGTATTTTTTTGGAATATTTTCTACATCCCTATGAAAAGTGTTATTATTCTAGTAATTGTTCTCCATTAGTAAATGCCCTTGCCAATACAATATGCAAATCAGAACTTCTCTAAAGTCAGAAAAACCTTAGATTCCTGGATCTGACAGGTTTTGGAAAAAGTTACTTAATATTAATTAGACTTGATTTCCTTATGTGAAAAGGGAAAACAAACAAACAAACAAATAAACAAACAAAAAAACCCCACTAAGCAAACTTCAGATGATGCAAATTGGTATACAAATTAGAGTGATCATATTTGGGCAGTGTTTAATATGGTATCTGTTACAAAGCACTTATTTAAAATAGATACATTTGGGCCAACAGATGGCATAATGTTTACGTCAATGGACTCCCATGTAGTCAACCACGGTTCAAGTCCTGGACCTGGTGGCTAAAACTCATGCTAGATATGTATGCATGATGCCCAAAATCCTGACAGGAAAATGTAGAAAGGATGAGGTCATTGCCATTGGGGGGTAATTTCTTACTTTCTGTCTTTCCATCTCTTTTTATTTTATTTTATTTCTTATTTTTTACATTTTTTAAATACATTCAATCACATTTTTTAGCTTACAAGGTGATCATTTCAATATGTGAGCATTTCTCCCCAGTCCAGTTGATCAAAATATAACTATACTACCTCCCTGTCTCAATAATGCTGTCTCTGTATCCCTCCTCCAAATGTTTTTCCCCAGACCCCACTCCTGCACACACACCACATCTGGCATTCACACCCATCTCTTGTGTTTGTACATCCTTTAGCCCGTCAGCTTCAGTTATAGAGTGAAGACACTCAGTATACTTTAAGTGGGGACATACAGTTTCTCTCCAAGCCTGGCTTGCGTCACTCAGCAGTAAATCTTCCATATTCTTCCACTTTCTGTCAAAAGTCAGGTTTTTTTTTTTTTTTTTATGGCTGGGGAGTATTCCATAGAATATATGTGCCACAGTTTTTCAATCCATTCATCTGTCTTTCTTTCTCTTTCTGTCTGTCTGGTGAGTGCATGTGCCCTACAGCAAAAATCTCTCTCTAAAACAAAAAAGATGCATTTCCTATTTTTAATAATTGCAGAAACATTCTGCTGTAATATTTTCTTAAAAGATCATAACATACTACAGTACAGACTCAAAGAACATAAATGCTAACACTATAGCATGGCATGATTGGTCATAGCACTTTCATTCCTTCAACTTAGCTATTAAGAAGTATCTTTTGAAGTCATTTGTTGTAACTCAAGGGTTTCATTAAGCACTTTATGTACAATACATCATGAAAGTTTCTTGACAATACTACAAGATGGTTGGCATTATGATAACAAGATAGGAGTTAGACTCCACTTATATGTAGAGAGGGTAAGGGTCCTGAAAGGAAGTCACTGTGTCTTTCTTTTTAATGAAGTCTATGTGTTTTTCCCTCTATGGTTTGGTTAATGTAAAATACATATCCCTTTGACATATCTTTAAAGAACCCATGACTCCTTGCTAATAAGGATGTTGAGCACACAGACAAAATGAAGCCAACATGGAGTCACAATGACTAGTTCTCACAGCCAAAAGCTGGCTGCACTGGGACTCAATCCAATTTTAGCTAAGGGCAAAAGTTTCTATTTAGTAACTATATTTTAACAAGAAGTACAGAATACTGTGGTCTGCTTACTCTACAAAGAACAGAGCAATAAACTAGTCAGACTATCATGTCAGTATTTTCTAAAATCCATTTCCTTATCGGAAAGCCAGCCCATTGCTCAGGCTGCTAAATAAAAACCCCTCGCCTTCAGCTCTTCTTAGCAATCTGTTCAGGCCCCCTTCCATTGTACTGGAAGCTTTTTCTCCTTCCCTAATAAATTCTGCTTTACTCTCCTCTCTGTGTCCACATCTCTAATTCTTCATGAGTGTTGGACAAGAACGAGCAGGGTTGTTGGGTCTGATCATTCAGCACCACCTCACCAATAGGTTCACAACAAAGGAAACCAGGATATAAGAAATTTAGACAAACATTTTTATGTCACTCAGATGGCATAACAATGATTTGAACTACCAAGCATGGTTAGTCACAAATTGCATGCCCTTAAGCAGTATTGTTCCCTGCCTTTTTATTTATTTTTATTTTTACTATAAGACATGTGTGCTCACAGACGAGAGACAGAGAGAGGGAAAATGAGAAATCATCTCCTGGGGTGGATGGCCACACTGCAATCCATTCTGCCATTCTCCTCTTGAGATTTTGGGTACACAAGCCTACATGCCCTATGTGTTTTTCAAAATACTGAGTCCAGGACTTGAACCATGGCCATGGATATCTAGCACCTTAACCATCATGCCACCTGCTGGCCCCATCTTCTGCCTTTTCTTATTGGT
Organism: Tupaia belangeri chinensis; assembly: GCF_000334495.1. Classification (NCBI taxonomy): domain Eukaryota; kingdom Metazoa; phylum Chordata; class Mammalia; order Scandentia; family Tupaiidae; genus Tupaia; species Tupaia belangeri. The sequence goes on from NW_006159508.1 coordinate 1,442,154, forward strand.
GGATAATCCCTTACTCAATATGGGTAATCTTTTATGAGGTTGCCTCAGTGCTGTATTAATGAGAGATTATATCTGTCATTTTCACCAGTGGTGGGTTCTCTTCTAAAAGGACCTTTTTTTACTTGGAAGACATATCATGTGAGATATGGGGAGGGGGGGTATGCTAAACAAGTAAGTATGAATGAGTGGGTGTGACCTGTAACTTCCTTTCCAAACACTGTGGACTAAGCTAGTGCTATCCTCGTGATTCTATTTTCTTGAAAACTCTTGTTTCTGTTCAAATGTTTCATGCATGCAGAACCTGATTCCTGGATCTACAGTTTTCTTTTGTTAAAATGTTGCTAAATATTAAAATGTTCCTCCCGACTCCAGTTTTTTGAAAGAAGAAAGGTAACAGTTTAGGAAGCTAACAGTTTATAAAATTATATCGGTTAGGGAGATAACAGTTTATGAAACTATAGGAAGGAAGGTAACAGTTTATTAAACTACATCTGCTTCCCTGAAAACACCTCCTGCCTCATCCATTGCCAGTCCCATCTGAACACACACCAGCCTCACCCTGTCCCTTAGCTGCTGCCAATGCTGGAATCTTTTTGGGTTTCAACATTTCATAACAGTTATTATCATCTTTGGGTCATTTGAAAAAAGTATTTTAAATCAAATGACCCTGAGCAATGTTTGTACACATCAGTAAACATTCCGTGGTTTGCATTTTCTGTGTCTTTTAACCTTGCTAGGTGGAACTCACTGGGCTCAGTCAGTGCTTCTCAATACCACTTACACTACAAGTTTTCTTTAAAAAATAGTGTATGATATGTACTGATAAAGACTTCTGGAGTCATTTTTTTTGTTTTATAAAGTCAATAAAGTTGAGTCAAGAAGTGATTAGCTAGCTTCTTTATGAACACCTCATACAAAACCATTTTCAGTTGTATCATGTCTACGTGCACCAGAACAGAAGAGAAGAAATACACTACACATCTGCACAGCCTAAGAAAAGATTTTAAAAAAAGATAAGAAGGAGGAGGAGAAGAAGATGAAGACCAAGAGGAAGACGAAGAGGAAGACAAAGACAAAGACAAAGACGAAGACGAAGATGAAGATGAAGACGAAGAAGAAGAAGAGGGACCACCAGGTGGCATAAGTGATTAAGGTGAGGAGGAGAAGAAGATGAAGACCAAGAGGAAGACGAAGACGAAGATGAAGATTAAGATGAAGAAGAGGGATCAGCAGGTGGCATAAGTGATTAAGGTGCTGGACTCCCATGGGGCCAACCACAGGTGGAGTGCTAGACTCAGCAGTTTGACACTCGCATTTGGGTGTGTGTATGCATGTGCCTAAAATCCCTAAAGGAGAGTAGAAGAGAAAGTATTTCAGCATAGTCATTCCCCCAGAGGGTGATTTCTTACTTTCTATCTCTCTGTCTGTCTCTCTGTCTTTCAGTTAAGCACATGTATTCTACAGCAAAAACATCTCAAAAAAGAAGGAGGAGGAGGAGACAGAGGAAAGGGAAAGGAGGAGGATGAGGGAGAAGAAGGAAAGAAGAAGATGATGATGATGATGAAGAAGAAGAAAAGAAGAAGAAGAAGAGAAGGAGAAGAAAGATGTTTCCAACAGACATCTGTGGTATTTAAATCACAAGTACTATACAAGTTATAAGTGCCTAATTATTCAAGATTTAACAAATGCCTCTGTACTTATGAATCCCCAAAATAAGGTGCTTAATAAACAGTAAGTCTTCAAGTCCATTTTGCACATTAAAATTTGCTTTAATATTAGGATGTCATATACAGTTGTCCTTCAGTGTTAATTGAAGTAATGGGTTGGTACAGACCATACTTGTCCTAACTTCTAAATTTATTATCTGACATTTCAGTGAATATAAACAGGCTAGAAGTAAGAAATAATAGTCATCCCAAATCATTTTTTATTCATGCATTTATAAACATTCCTGAACACCTGTTAAGCATTGGACCTTTTTTTTTTTTTGAGTGCTGGTAGAGAAAATGTTGAATAATGTATGATTTTTGCCTACAGGAAGCTTATGTTCCAATGAATGACAGATTTTACAGAACTGTCAGGTGTAATAAGTCCCATGACAGAGAGATCTTCAATGAAATAAATGCTACATGACCAGAAAAGAGTAAAGTGTTTCCAATTCAAATGAGAGAAGATTGGAGAAGTATTCTTAGAAGACACGACTCTTGAGCTGAGTTTTTCTATATGGCATTGGTCAAATAGAAGGAAAAAAAAAAAGGAAATAATAGACCAAGGGAAGAGAGAAGAATGAGAAAATGCCATAAACATCAGTTTATGGGTTCACAGTATTTTATTAAAAAGGGAGCAAAAAGTTCATTTGGGAAAATGCATAAAGATAGAGCTCCAGAGGGTGGCAAAAGATATACCATGGAGAGCCTTGAGTGTTCACGTATAATTCCATTCTAAAGAATATAGTGAAATTCAAAATGCCATAACATGAATTTAAAAAAAAAAAAGTTTTTACAAGGATTGCTTGGTACCAGTGTTAGGAATAATTTAAAGATGTCATGGATCTAAGACAGAAAAATCAGTTAAATGATATTTCCAGAATATAAGTGTTTTTATTTGTTTTTGTTTTTGTCCTTTAACCATAACTTAAGCAAAAGGTGTTCATTACTTGAACTAAGACAAAGGTAGAATATATATTTAACCTGGAGTGAATGAAGAGGTTAAAAAAATAAACACAACCTGGAGAATTATATAACTGAATAAACACAGAGAGAAAAATGAGAAAAATAGACTAAGGCAATGTACAGATTCTTGGCTCAGGTGATGAAGTGAGGTTGGTTTGGAGAGGAAATACTCCAATACTTTATTTGTACAATTTGAGTATCTATGGAATGTTTCATGGATTGGCCAAGGTATTGACTTGGAAGTATGAAGTATTTAAGCAAAATCTGACATTTGAGATGTGAATTATGCAAGTTAAGGGTTATGTAAGGAGCAAGAGGAGCTTCCTGTCAATACTTGATCCTTGCAGTATATCAATATTTAAGAGAAGAACAGGAACTTGGGGGGAAGACTGATATATAACTACCAAAGAGGTAGGAGGAGTACGGGAAAACTAGCAAAGAGTGGAATCTTAAAAGAAAGATGAGAAAATGAAATAAGCAAGGAGGTGGTTGATATTAGCATTGAAGAGTGTCACCAAAAATATGTGATATTGAGAATGAAAAGTTGCATACATATACGGACTTGCAAACAAACAATCTGTGGATGCTAAGGAATTGCAGTCATTAAATCATCAAGAATATTTGCCAAAGGAACTTAAGTGTAATGATGGGGCAGACATTGGATTTGTGGTACTATTGGAAAAAAAAGTTGAAGAGAGAGATAATAAACTACATTAAAACTATGGATCCTGATGAGTTTACAGAATAAACTGTTGAAGGTTAAAATTTATAGGTGGAAGTTTTCTCTACTAGGATGAGCTATATATGAGTGAATTAATTTCTGAAATAAATTAGAAGTGAAGGCTATTGGATGGGAAATCAAAAACAAAAGGGACTGATACCACATACAATGGTAATGTACTACTGAACAGAAGCCTGATCTAGCATGTACCATGGTTCAAAGCCATGCACCAGTCCACCTGAAACATACAAGGCACAGGTATGAGTACCCAAGACCTGATGGGCTGGATAACTATAGGAAGGAGATCACGGCATGGCCAGATGACGTGTGGGGTGATTTTCTCACTCTCTTTCTTTCCTATTGTGCCCGTGCATGCACATCATCATAAAATTTTTTAAAAAAAGGTAAAAATCAGACAGATCAGGGCATAATGCTCATGGCATCCATGAACACAGGGGAGAGGACACAATAAGAAGTAGAGAGAACAATGGATCAATCAACAATTTCCTAGTGGCCGTGGAGTAACAAGCGATGATCAAGAGCAGCATTAAGGAAAAGGGAACCCTCCTACACTGTTGGTGGGAATGTAAACTAGTTCAACCACTGTGGAGAACAATATGGAGCTTCCTCAAAGATCTATAAATAGAACTACCACTTGATCCAGCAATCCCACTTCTGGGTATTTACCTGAAAGACAGGGGAACACTCAGTCACAAAAGTGCTTGCACATCAATGTTTATTGAAGCATTATTCACAATTGCCAAGACATGGAACCAAACTAAATGTCCACAAACCGATGAATGGATTGGAAAAGTGTGGTATATATACTCTATGGAATACTACTCAGTCATAAAAAATAACAAGACCCTGGCATTAGATAGAAAGTGGTCAGATATGGAAGATCTATTGCTGAGTGAAGTAAGTCAGGCTATGAAAGAAAGATATTGTATGAATCCACTCAAGATATACCAACTATCCACACTCTGTGGTAGAGAGCGAAAAACTGGAAGACATAAAAGCAGTGAAGGTACTCAATGAGAATAGGACAGTGTGGAATGGGGTGGGGTGAAGAGAAGAGGATAGAGAAAGATAGCAAGAGAACAATAAAGAGGCAGGACGTTAGTGAGAAACAGATATGGCTTATTACCTGTTGATGATGACATGTATAGTATTCTCAACTGGATTGGTCTGAGAAGTATTTCATGATGAGTAAAGTCTTTACAAGCAAAATGAAAAATAGTGATTGACTGTTTTAAAAAATAATTAGAATAATAATAATAATTGGGAAAATCATAGAAAAGATATTGAATGTCGAAGCAGGGAGATTAATGTCTCTGTATTGACTGACATGCATGGCATTCCCTTTTGAAAAAGCAATGTAATACACTGTAAAGTTATATGTAATCCAATGTAATATAAAGAAGATTATGATGATAATAAAAATAAAAAATAAAAAAAACAGCGCTAAGGAGTTGCACATGATGACACAACAAAAATTCCTCAAGAGTTTTGTTTTATCATCAAAAAGAAGTAATAATCTGAAAGCAATAAATGTGAACTAGAAAAAAATCCTAACTTTTTTTTTTCCCTGGATCTATAACTTTTGCATAGTGAGAAAAGATGTGATGTCTACTCACTACAGTAGTAGGGAGATACGGTCCCTCCTTGGATAGCCAAGTATCAATAAAGAAAAGGACGTAGAAACACAGAATAACATAATACAAAATTAAAATTATCATCAATAAAATTATCATCAACAGAGGACCATACAGCAGAGACCATATTCCACCAAAGAAGGATAGAGTAACATTCAAATAAAAAGGAGAAGAAAAAAAAAAAAAAAGGAGAAGGCAAGGATTCTAGAATCACAGAATGAGAACCTCCTCAAGACTATTTATTCATAAAAAAGATAAAATCTTTCCCAAATGTTGTCAAAATATTTTTTTCAGAACTCTGAAAATTAATCAAGAACTGGCAACAATCAGAGAGTTTATTCAAGAAAAACTGCTAAAATTGTTAGAACAGCAGAGTGCATGACATTTTCACTTGCCATATTCCTATCTTCCCTTTTCTTAGACCCCATTGCAGTCCTGCAATCAGGATAGTTACAAAAACTACAAAAATAGCTTTGCAGTCACTGAAGTAAGCCCACTGGGTTGGAATTTCTCAAAAGTGTCATCCCCAGAGCATGGTCACTGTTTGACCTGTCCTGTGACTTTCTGAAATTTGGAGGACATTGTCATTATTTGATTTGACTCAAAACTTATTCTACAAGAACATTTGGACACCTAGGATTTATTGAAAACAACCACAGGTAATTGGTTAACATTTAACTGTCTGTGGCATGAATATCAGTTGAGACCAAAAAGGTCCTGACCCAAATCTTAAAGGACAGCCCTTTTCATAAAGGACTATGAAAATCTCTGACATAATCCTGGAGATATAGAAGGCCATACACAAGACTGTATATGTTTAGGAAAGGCATGAGAGGTTCTCAAACTCTCCATTGACCCTGTCAAGTAGAAATGGAAGAGTAAGGAAGAGCTGTGAACTGCCTGAACATTGAAAATGCACCATAATACATAAACACACACACACACACATACACAGCCCATTGCCAAGGTGTGGGGATATGACTTGATTCAAATACGTAAGTAAATCTCTGTCCAATCAGAGGCTCACCACTAAGTTAACCAAGCAGAAACTCCATTGCACACTTTATGAAGATTATAGACTTTTTACAGTATTATTCTCTAAATTTTACTTAACAAAAAGTAATAGCAGCAATAGCAAGGACAGTGATGACAGTAAACCCTAGATGGTAAAAGAGAATCTGATTTCCACAAATGCCACAGTATATTATCTAAGTGTCCAGTTGTTAAGAAAAAAGTGACAAGATGCAAAAAGAAATAGGCAAGTTTGACTCATATATAGAAAAGGAGAAATCCATAGAAACTGTCTTTGAGAAGGCCAGATGTTGGGATTACTAGAAAAAAATATTTTATTTCAGTCATTAAATTTTTAAAAATTTTTTAAAGACTTATTTAACTTTATTTTAATTTGACCAGAGAGGGAGAGAGAGAGAGAAAGCGAGAAAGCAAACCACCAGGTCTGGGGCTCAAACTGTGGTTGACCATGTGGGAGTCCATCATGCCTAACCACCACGCCATCTGCCAGCCTCCAGTCATTAAAATATTTTTACTATATAAAATAATGTAAGGATACCATATCTAAAGAATTAAAAGAAAGTGAGAGAATGATATACCACCAAATAGAGGGTATTGCTTACAGAAATTATAAAAAATAACCAAATGGTATTAACATGCAATCTCATGTTTACGGCAACACAATAATATTCATGAGAGCCAATATTTTAAATTAAACTAAATGTCTTATCATCAGAGAAATGAATAAAGAGCTCGGATCAAAGAAATGTGTGTGTGTGTGTATGTGTGTGTGTGTGTGTGTATAGTTTTGTCAGAGTAGGGACAAATTCTATTTTGTTCACTGTTATAATCTTAGTACCTCGAAAATCAAACTAAATAGGTTTTTAATGAATAGTAGAGTGTAAGTAAATGATTTTTACAATAGTGGTCATTAGTTATTATGTCTACTTTACAAATGAGCAAACTTACACTCAAAATGACTTATAAATGTCCAGCTTGCAAAAAGCTCAGAATAGAATTATAAACTTTTCCTTTGTTCTATGTTAGGCTGTGTGTGTGTGTGTGTGTGTGTTGTTACTGCTGTTTTTACTTGATGTAAATATTTACCTCATATTTGTTGGGGGTATTAAGAATTCCTAGAGCATAAAATGTGTTAACCCTATGGAGAACATGACATAATACATTGTAAATTCATCAGTAGATACGTATTATGACTAGGCACCTTACAGTCTTCATTCTCCTGACACTGTCCTAAAGTATCCCATATTTCTTCAGTTGAAGCCAGGACATCAATGCTCTTGTTAAAATACACCTACACAAATTGAGATGAATAATACCTTAAGTCAACAAATAGTAATATGTCTGTAGGAAGTCATTGCTCTTCTGGCCTTTTGTTTCTTAATATTTAAAAGGAATAGATTTACCTATATGATCTTAACATTCCAATTACAGAGTAATTGTCACTTTAATAGTACCCCTTCGAACATGTCTTCAGCTAGCAACCTCTCAAAACTATTCCCTTTCTACCCATTTGGTACATTTTGAAAAATTATTCGTTATTCTCACATGTCCCTCTCCCTTCCCCTATATTTAAAAATACTAATTAGTTAAGTAATAAAATATTACCTTATTTTCTTTTGGATCAAGACAGTATGCAAGAAACATGAGCCAGAAATTAAATAGCAGTGCATTTAACTATGTATCAAGAACCAAGAGAATATAACACATAGGAAAGTAAATATTTTATGAGTTGAAGACACATAAAAATGGCCCAGAAGTAGACTAACAATATTGGTGACCATTTCAGAAAATTCATGTATATAGAATCATCACATTGTCCACCCGAAGATTACATAATATTGTCAATTATACCTTAATAAAAGTGGGAAAAATGAAACAAAATGGAAAAAAAACTACATACACAATATATAGATAAAGCTGTGTGTGTATTTGGGAAGAGAGACAAAACAAGAAGCAGGGTACAGCTGGGGGTTAAAAATGGGAGAACAGTAATATACTGTAATCTAAGTGGAGGGAAGAACAAGTAAAAAAAATGGATCTGAAAAGAGTGGGGTGGGTTCCTCAGAATGAGATGAAGAGAACAGTATGACTAATTTTCCTCCACCATTTCTCAGCCTTCTGAATTTTGTGTTTCCTTCTTGATTGTGCTAATAATTGAGGAAAACTGCCTTCTTAATGAGTACACACATCTCTCTTCCCATTTACTACAGTCTGTGCTTCCATGCTGAGTTAAATAGCAACTACTGAATTTCCTAGTACCTTTTAATATTATCAATAAAATCTCTTTCTTCGGTTCCAAAGGTAGGTCACTTAATAAATATTTTAAATCTGTAATCATCATTCAACTCCTAATCTGTTAAAATGTAATTAAACATATAGTTTGAAATAACAACACTGACAGTAATAATAGAGCAGTACCAGCAGCACTGTATCTGGATGTCTTTTACATACTATTATAATCATATATAAAGATGGTTTAAATATATATATATATATTTTGTAACTCTTTTTTAATATACACACACACACACATATATATAAAATGTAACTCTTAAAATAGACTTGCTCTTATTATGAATGCTGCACCCCCAAATTCTCATTAGTATTATCTTCTACTCATAGATGACCAAGTTCACAGAAGACTAAAACAGAAGCATTCTTGCCATTCCAGTTCATGCTACACTCAACATAAATGTAAAGGGTGTGTAATAATTTGGTATGAGAGAGATTTGGTTCTAATCCCAGGTCTGCTCCTTTCCAATTAAACAATCTTGAACAAGTCTCTTAACCTGTATAAATCTTTATTTTCTCACTTAGAAAAAGCAGTGACAACTTGAGGCCAGCGGGTGGCAAGATGGTGAAGGTGCTAGACTGCCACATGGCCAACTATGGTATGAGTCCCGGACATGACAGCTTACTTTCTCACTTTCCCCATCTCTTAGGAGATTTTATTTACTTCTTGGTAAAGCAGGAAAAGTCTTTGAAACAAAGATTTCCATCTAATGTTAAAGAATTAAGCCAACTGTGCAAATGTGTAACAGTTGTGGATTTGTAAGAATGAAAAGAAGTGTGCCAAGTGGAAAGTACTATTCAAGAGGGCTTCAAACATTTCGTGAGAAATGTATATTATTTTAAAAATTATGCATGGATTTCAAGAATTTTTGTTTTACTCAAACACACTTTTTTAAATTAAAAATAATTCATTTAAAAAAGCAAAAGTAATAACTTAAAATTATAATAATAGCACCTGTAGAGTTATTAAAAAGGTTAAATGTGATGTCTCATGAGTTTTACAGCACTATTTTCAAGAGGACATTCTAAAAAATATTAGCTTAAACTATTATAAAAGGAATGGTGAGTTGATATTCTTTGAGACCCAGTGTTGGTCTGGCTTTGATATACTTGGTATCAAGGATACTTTTCTTCTTTTTAAGAATTATTTTACTTAACTTTAATTTATCTATTTATTTACTTTAATTTGACCAGAGAGGGACAGTGTGTGTGAGAGAGAGAAGGAAAGTGAGAAAGCAAGCAGCCAGGTCCAGGACTTGAACTTCAGTTAACCATGTGGGAGTCCAGCGCCCTTAATCACCATGCCACCTGCCAGCCCCCTCAAGAATACTTTTCTAAAGGTTAGTCTCTCTTGCTTTGTGGTGCAAAGTAAGTATTTGACCATAATTCTTCTTTCCCTCTAGATTTTAAGAAACAAAAAAAACCTATAATTAAAAATATATAGTAACAAGTTTAAAAATCCAAAAAGTAATCAGATGTATAATAATCTACCACTTAGACATATACATAACAATGAAAATAGAAAGCAATCTTTTCTAAACAAGTCCCTTTGGTTGCTCTGTAGCTGTGAGAGCTATTCTACACCATTATTTGCCTCATGAATAGTCCTAGTTGTTCAATAACACCGATTATTTACAAGATATAATTTCAAGATGCTTTTGCAGTGCCCTCTTTACTATCCCAGCATTAGCAACTCCTGACACAGAAGGAAGATGAAGATTGTCAATTATTTAACATTGTTAAATGTTAAATTTAACTCTCACTGAGTAAATGATTATCAATTCAGTTATCTGTGTGAAGTCAGGTATGTGGGAGGGACATCAACTGATCAATGTCTGGCGGGGAAGTGAAACATTATGGAGGCTTTTAAATTACCCGAGTAGGGACCTTAAAGATGAGAACACTGTACGTGTGTACTCGGGATTAACCTGAGTCTATTTCTTGATCTCTGAGCATGCAAAGAAATTAGACTTAGACAAAGCATCAGGAAAGATAAATCTTCTACTCAGTGATTACCTGTCTTTGCTGTGCTTTCTAAGTCCCATAGTTGGTATTTTCATGACACCCACTAACTTACAATTATCATCTCAAATCAGGGAATGTTAGAACCTTAGGGAACCTTAAGTATTATTAATAATCTAATCTCTACTGTTACATGTGAGGCAAGTTTCTTGATGATTATCGCTCAGAAATTTACAAATCTATGCTTTTCTTTTGATCTACATCATGAAGTTCTCATTAACTTATTAAGCTATTACAATTGTGTTGTAAGTAGTACCTCTGCATCAGTGTCTCTCCCTGCTATAGCCAATTTCTGTCATTAGGATTTCCTACAAAAGATTCTTCCCCATCATATTAAATTATAATAGAAAAAGTTTCTAAACTCCTGGGGTGAGTCAAAGACAGCAGCCTCTTTGGTTTGGATGATCTTGAGAAAATATACTGATCTCAAAATGCTCATTGAGATAAGGTAAGCAGGCAGTGCAGGTGAATTTTCTATGATAAACATTGATAAGGCTTGTATAGGATATTCCTTGCTTACATTGACCTAGTTCAACTACCCCCATCACTGTGACAGGCCATGTCACATTCTAAGCACTGAAGTATGACTCGGAGAAGTATGTCCAGAAATGTGATTGACTTTGACCTCTGACTTTAACTTTTGGTTTCATCCATTGACCCCAAGAATCCACAATCACCATTTGAGAGTTCTTATCTGATTAGTTACTCTTGAACTTTGGACATCAGGCCTACAACTCAGAATCATAAGAGCTATTATTTACACATATAAATGAAATAGTTCATTTCTATTCCATTCATTTATATATCCAAGAAGCAGAGATTATATCAAGAATATATAAATGGATACAAAAAGAAAAGGGGGACAAAGACTAAAATATTCCACACTTAGGGGCTGGGAGGGAGGTTACACAGTAATAAAAGTTGATGCTCTATATGACTGACCCACGTGGGAAGGTCCTAGGCTTGTGTCTGGAGACCTCTTTGAATACACTGGGCCCATGTTCTAGGACTGGCTGATATTGGGATGAACTGTGGCATCAAGATCCTGTTGGTGGGGGGGTCTCTCTTTGTCTCTAACTTACGAAAAAAATAAAGAAATAGAAATTCTACACTGGAGTGTACATAAGATCATATTAGAGTTAGTATATGGAAAACTGATATTTATAAAATCTGTCCCCATTACTACAAATTGAGTTTTGAAATATTTTATGCTGTCTTTGCTGCATATAGTTTTTAGACCCAGAAACTTAGATTTTTATGTCAGAGCCCTCTTAAGTTTGTACTGTAGGTTATTTTAGATTTAAAAAAAATTTTTTTTTCTTTAGCAGTATGCTTCAAGAGTTTGTTTTGTTTTTTAATATCTTAAAACTTATTAAACTTTGTTATAAATACAAATAAAAATAATGTGCTCCTCTGAGAACAGAATACTATTTTTCAAGCTTATATTCATTTGAATAAAATCTATTTGTTTCAGTTCTCTCTTTCAGTGGAGAATTTACAGTTCTTAGTATAATGTCTGGTAAATACAGAGCTGAAATATTACTTAAATGAATTCTATGTATCATCTACGTTTTATCTTATGAGACAAGAGGGGAAGGAATTTATGTAATAATAACATGTTGGTAGTCCTTTATATAAATTACAGAGCTTCACACACATAATTTATTTTAATCCTTAGAGTGGTGTCATTATTCTGTTTATCTACAAAATTAGAAAATTAAATTGCTGGTTGGCCTCAGAGCTAAGAACCAAAACATGAGTCTCTATCATTTGGCTCTCGATAATAAAAACTATCATTTATCAAGAACTTATTATATTCCAAGAATTGGGTCAGTGTTTTACAAGATTGACTTGTTAAAGCCCCATGACAACCTTTCTATATATAAAAGGAATTTGAGGTTGTGTTAGGGTTCCCAGAAAAACAGAAACAATAGGACAGACAGATATAGATACAATTGACATAGATACACGAGACGGAATTTATCAGGGGAATTGAGTCACATAATTACAGAGGCTGAGAAGTCCCATGATGTGCTATGTGCAAGCTGGAAAAGTCAAGAAGGCCTGCTGCATAGCTCAGTCAAATCCGAAGGCTCTGCTAGTGACAGTAGTGTGTGTGCTATGAAATGCTGTGCTCCAAAGGCTAGGACCACGTGATTTCAACTCCTACACCAACCTAAAGGGCATGTGCAGTGGTATGCACCTGCAATTCCAGCAACTTGGGGGGCTGAGACAGGAAGACTGCTAGCTCAAGGTGGGTCTAGGCATCCTGGTGAGACCCTGTCTAAAAAAGGGGGTGGGCATAGTAGTACACCTGTAATTGGGAGGCTAAATCATGACAAGGCAAAAACACTAAAAAACTATCACTAATTTTAAAAAATATGTCTCAAGCATTTGAAGCCTACAAGGTCGCTGTTGCAAGTCTTGGTGTCTGAAAACCAGAGACTTTGGAATTCTTGAATCCAGAGAAAATAGATTCCCTACTCCAGAATTGAGAGACAATTTGGCCTTTTCTTTGCCTTCTAGTTTCATCTAGATGCCCAGTGGATTGGATGGTTCTTATTCTCATTGGGTCAGGATGGATTTTCCTTACTCAATTCATTGATTAAAATGCCAATTTCCTTCAGAAATATTCTGAGATGTATTCAGAAATAATGCATTATCAGCAATCTAGGTACCCTTTAATCACCTAAAATTAGTCATTATAGAGGTTTATACAGATGAAGTGTTATGTCCCAAGTGATATACTTCTAAGAGTAGGTCTGGGTTTCTAACCCAGTTTTATTCAGAGCTCATACATGCTTAATCTCTCTGATGCCTACAGAAGAGAGATGAGGGCAAAAGCCTTAAGTGTGGAGTGTTCAAATCTAACTATTCTTATGCTGAAGAAGTTAGAAGGAGGTTTTTTTTTTTTTTTTTGGAACATATGAGTAATACAGTACCTTTTTTGGAAATATATATTCATTGTGCTATCCCTTATGCAATACTTATTCCTTTATTTTAAGCAGTCCCCAAATGACTTCTATTTGGTCATGAAATAGAGACCATGTTCCTCCTCCTAGTATCTACACACAAATTTGACATCATTCCATTATTCTTATTACTCAGTTCTTTTTTAAAAAAAAAAGTTTATTTATTCTATATATCAAAAAAAGGAAAGAGGGGGAAAGCAAGAGACAGAGAAACAGCACTGTCAACAGAGTCGACACCTAGATCCGCCCCAGCATCTGCCGGCCTGGGTCATAGGCACACTTGTGCCTGAAGCACTCAGGGAGATCTCCAGTCATGAACCCTCAATACTCCTGTGAGGCTTTGCTTTGCTCCCATCCAAACTACGCTTTTATCTTTATTCATGATAGAGGATACAGATGTGCACAAAGAAGGGAGAGATAAAGAGAAAGAGAGAGAGAGAGACTCTCCAGAGGGTCTGGTCAGGCTGCAATCATGTCCCTCCAGTTATCTAGCTCTTGGGATCTTGGGCACCCATGCGTGTGTTTCAGGCTGACCTGGCCTGGGATTCCAACTGTGCTTGTCTTGTGGGATCTAACCTCTCTTGAGCTGCATTATGGAGACTGGATGGACCTCTTTATTATTTTTTAAGACTTATTTATTTAATTTTATTTGCTGTTGTTATTATTATTATTATTATTATTTTAATTTGACCAGAGAGAGACAGAGATTTAGAGAGAGAAAGTGAGAAAGCAAACCATCTGTGCTAGGACTCAAATGGTGGTAAGCAATGTGAGAGTCCAACGCCTTAACCACCACACCACCTGCTGGCTCCAGACCCCTTTATTCTTAACTGTATGCTTTGGTCTCTTGCGTTTCCTCAAAGGTTCAGGGTCATTTCTCACTTAGGTATTCAGTGGTATTTACACTGTCTTTGTGCCTGAAATCTGCCAGTAGATTTCTCACTAAATTTGGCATCTTTTCAACATTACAACATTTTAGGTAGGATTATAGGTTCTTTGGATGGCAGGACACAGCACAAAGACACTCCGAATGACAAAAGTCAGAATTCCTGTTTCCTTCCAGCTACAAGTGAGAGCAGTCTGGGTCACACAGGGGTAGCACCCAGGGAAAGGGTAACAGCAAGCTGGAGGTGGGTTAATTAAGGCAAACGGAAAGAGGGGGAAAGCAAGAGACAGAGAAACAGCACTGTCAACAGAGTCGACACCTAGATCCGCCCCAGCATCTGCCGGCCTGGGTCATAGGCACACTTGTGCCTGAAGCACTCAGGGAGATCTCCAGTCATGAACCCTCAATACTCCTGTGAGGCTTTGCTTTGCTCCCATCCAAACTACGCTTTTATCTTTATTCATGATAGAGGATACAGATGTGCACAAAGAAGGGAGAGATAAAGAGAAAGAGAGAGAGAGAGACTCTCCAGAGGGTCTGGTCAGGCTGCAATCATGTCCCTCCAGTTATCTAGCTCTTGGGATCTTGGGCACCCATGCGTGTGTTTCAGGCTGACCTGGCCTGGGATTCCAACTGTGCTTGTCTTGTGGGATCTAACCTCTCTTGAGCTGCATTATGGAGACTGGATGGACCTCTTTATTATTTTTTAAGACTTATTTATTTAATTTTATTTGCTGTTGTTATTATTATTATTATTATTATTTTAATTTGACCAGAGAGAGACAGAGATTTAGAGAGAGAAAGTGAGAAAGCAAACCATCTGTGCTAGGACTCAAATGGTGGTAAGCAATGTGAGAGTCCAACGCCTTAACCACCACACCACCTGCTGGCTCCAGACCCCTTTATTCTTAACTGTATGCTTTGGTCTCTTGCGTTTCCTCAAAGGTTCAGGGTCATTTCTCACTTAGGTATTCAGTGGTATTTACACTGTCTTTGTGCCTGAAATCTGCCAGTAGATTTCTCACTAAATTTGGCATCTTTTCAACATTACAACATTTTAGGTAGGATTATAGGTTCTTTGGATGGCAGGACACAGCACAAAGACACTCCGAATGACAAAAGTCAGAATTCCTGTTTCCTTCCAGCTACAAGTGAGAGCAGTCTGGGTCACACAGGGGTAGCACCCAGGGAAAGGGTAACAGCAAGCTGGAGGTGGGTTAATTAAGGCAAACCAGATGGCATTATTAGCTAGGTTTTGTGGGGTCCCTGTGGATAAGGTTACATTGAATAGTTTTAGCGGAAAAGGAGTAGTTCTTGTCTTTATCTAGTCCTAAGGTAACTAGAGCCATAGCAGCCTCGTAAGGAGGGAAAACGTATGATAACGGACTTGGCTGGGATATGGACCTAAGCAGATACTTAAGAAGGGGAATTGACTTGGTTCTAGGTAGGCTTCAAAACTGGGTCAAACAGCATTAAAAAAACAACAACAAAAAGAAACAAAAACCATATTACAGTATATTCTGAGTCTAACTCTGTGTCTAACGGTGGATTTTGGAAATATTATTTGATTTCCAGCAGAATGTTTATAATTTTTTAATTTTATGGACTATTACCAAGTGGCTTATTCCCCTGTTCATTTGCACCTGGAAACATGAAAAATACTGAAAAAAGATTGCACTTTCTGTTGGTGTTATCATCTGGATACCAACCTCAAGAAAACTATCTTGACTATTTTTAAGGGATAGCCCCTGTATAATAGCATAGCTATGGAGACTGTCCTCCAATTGCCCTGGCATTAGAGAATTTTTCACTCCTTTTCTATGGGTCACCATTAGAAGTTTCTCTTTTAAAGCATTTCTTCTCACACTCTGGGGCCTCTGCATTCCCCAGCTTGACAAAGACTTTTTTTTTCCCTTGTACATTCTTAAATTAGGATCTTATGCAAAAGGAAAAAAGGAAAAAGGATATCAAGAAGCCTAGCAAGTAAGGAGTCCAGTGTTAGCTGAGCATTTATTCTGGCTTCTGAGTAATTTAGGAAGTTTCACTATGCAGTTATTAATACTCAAATGATGGTTCTAAGAGTGAATAATTAGATTTCATTCTGAATCTTCCAAATATTTAAAATTTATTTTTAACATAAAGCAGATTTCATCTTAGATTTTTACTTTAGTGACAATATGAGGAAATGTTAATACAATGCCAAACAATTTTTGGTTTGTTATATAATTGAATTCCTTGTGATAAAAAACAAATTTAATAAAAAGGTTTTTTTTTTTTTTTTAAAAAAATGTTACTTTGGGAAATTCTGCAATTCTATGGAGCCAATATTTTTATTCTTTTTTCCCTCCACGTTACTTTAAGATTTTCCAAGGACTACCAAGTAATCTAATGAATTTCATCTCAGAATTTCTCTGCCAAATCCAAAATGAGTTTTCAAAATGAATTTTCCTACTTGTTACCAAATTTAGAATCAATTGAAGCAGTATAAATATTTCTCTGACACTGACACAGTCTGACTATTTAATAATCCAAGAAGTCAAATTTACAACCTACTGTGAAGCAGGTAAATTGAAGAGAAGAACATCTGGTAAATGAAGAAAGATATAATAGAAACTCAATTAACTTCTACCGAACAGACTCACTCTGTATTTCCTCTATATTTCCTCTATACTGACTGATATCCACAATACAAGAAACTACTCAATCTA
>NW_006159508.1:1459142-1462311 GCF_000334495.1 Tupaia belangeri chinensis
TTTAACCAATATCTTTGGGCTTATTTTCAAACATCTTCATACCAGGTGTATTCATTTTTATAGACATTAAATTTAATGAAGTTTAATGTAAACTAATGAAATACTAGTATAATTTTTAAAATGTCTTCCTTGAAAATTGCATGAGCATAAAAAATGTGAGTGAGGTGGAAAAAAATTAATGCGATAAAACTTACTGCTGTATTAGGTGAGAAATATAACAAAAAACAGAAAGAGAAACTGTAAAATCTAGAAAGACTTTGTACTCAGATTACCTAACAAATGCCTGTAAGTTTTCACTCTGCTTTGAAGGACCCAAAAGTAGAAAATCTTAGATTATGCATAACAAGTGTGGTTTACGAAAAAAGATGATGTAGAATTCTTTTTAGAAGACTTAAGTGATAATGACTTCGACTGCATTGGCAACTGACTTTATGTGTGTGTGCATTGTGGTATATATATATACACTTCATTTTATGTATATGTATGTATGTGTGTGTGTGTACACACACACATATATATATATGTGTGCTCTAAACTTTTATTATAGCACTTCATTTCAGTTGATCATTTTTTCTATTTTCATAACAATTACTGGCTCTGGTCATGTTAGGTAATAAAAGGTACCTTTTCTTGAGAACAAATAATGCTACTTAGAGTAGCTATAGGTAAATTAATTTTCTTTATTAACTATAGTATCTTATAAATATGATGCATTTAACTCTTCAACTCAAGAAAATAGGGAGTCATTCCATTAGTGACTTATAGGTTCATCATCGACCTTTCTCAACTGATGTCTGCTAAAAACATAAAGCAATATGATGGGAAGTAAGCATCTGTAAAAATATTTCAGGACCAGCAGTTGGCGTAATGGTTATGTTGCTGGACTCCCACATAGTTGACCACAGTTTGAGTCCCAGACCCAGTGGCTTCAACTCACGCTGGAGGAGTGTGCATGCGTGTCCAAGATCCAGAGAGGAGAATGGAGGAGAAGGGATTGCAGCGTGGCCATCCCCCCAGGGGGTGATTTCTCGTTTTCTGTCTCTGTCTTTCTGGTGAGCAAACACACCCTATAGCAAAAACCTCCCCCTCCCACCAAAAAAATAAAGAGAGAAAGAAATTTCATTGATAATAGGTTTGTTTGACAGAATTTTTCTATCTACTCAATTTTTCCTATTCTAAAGTATGATTATTTACTCTTCTGAACTTACTTGAGAAAGAAGTGGAAATGACTGAAATTGTCTTTCTAAAGGTGGTAAATTCAGACAGTGAACATTTAAATTTAATCCAAACTCTTAGCTATTCACTTCCATATATTTTATAAACAAGATATACAAGATCCTAACGGGCATAGATTAGCCTCTTCCATTTGCACATCAACCACTTAACTACTACTTTTTACAGATAAGGAAACTGTGGCATAGAGGACTTAGGTAACTGGCTCAGCATTTTAAAGCTCTCAGGTAGTGGGTTCTGACTCGAACATGGACAGTCTATCTAGTCTGTGAACTGAACCTGAACCTGCATATATAATTTGTTTTCTATATAAATGTATTGACAAATTACTGCCCTTTTGGAGATAGACTGAGTGAATCAGCATGAGAAACTGAATCTGTAGGTACTAAATTATCCCAAGACTACCTCTAAAAGTCAGCGGTAAGGTATTCTCCTGCAAATTTGCACTAGTGTTGTGAACCTATTTCACTTGCATGGGATAATTTTTATTTTTACAACATTTTCCTAGACTGTTTTGACAAACATCTTGTTCCTAGCCTTTCGTTCCTTACAACTGGTTACTTTGCTAATGCTTCTTCTGAGGTGTTGAAAGTTCCTTGGAATATCTAAGTTCCTTTTTTTTTTCCTATAAAATTCAACTGCATTTACAGTATAACTTCAACTGAACTTCCGTGCATGAAGATCCACACACCAGCCAAGAGAAGAAATGGAATAAAAGCACCTTGAGCCAAAAAACACCATCAAGTTTAGCCCAACTCAGGAAAAGACAGGATCTGCCTGCTGATTTCCATTATTGCACTCTCTGTCAATGTATTCAGGAAGTCATGAAGGCCACCAGCCTACTGACAAGCCTGCCATGAACTGATTAAACAAAAAATACGTTTCATGTCTTTTTTTTTTTTTTTTTTTTTGAGAAAATTTTTTTTTTTCAGGGGCCTGGCCCCTCTCTGTTACAGGGCACGTGCACTCACTGGAAAGACAGAGAGAGACAAACAGAAAGTGAGAAATCACTCCCTGGGGGCATGGCCACACCACATTCCCTTCTTTTCCATTCTCCTCTTGGAATTTTGGGCATAAACGCACATGCACTTAGCTTGAGTTTCAAGTCGCCAAGTCTGAGACTTGAACTGTGGTCAACTGTGTGGAAGTCCAGCACCTTAACCACTACACTACCTGCTGGCCCCTGTTTCATCTCTTTTAAAATGGACAATTAGTCATTCAGAATTCCCAGAAACTGACTTTGTGTCACTATTTACTCCATTAAAATCAAAACGTCTACTGACTAGTTGTCCTGTCTTTATTACAGTTAACTATAAGAAAGAGTTTTCTAAAACTCTACAAGTGTATTTTGATTATGGACAGAGGCAAAATGTCCAGGCAATTCTCATAATTTAAGTAAAGTGATGGGTGCATTAGCAAGTACTAAATTTAGAAGTATTAGTTTTGATCACCAGAAGTGTAAGCCTTAAGTAGCGATAAGTAAATTAGTTTTCTTCATTATCTACAGTGTCTTATAAATATGGTGCATTTAACTCTTCAACTTGAGAAAACAGGGAGTCATTCCATTAGTGACTTACAGGTTCATGACTGACCTCTCTCAACTGATGTCTGTAAAAAACATAAAGCAATATGTTGGGAAGTAAGTCTGTAAGAAAATTTCATTGATGATAGGCTTGTTTGACAGAATTCTTCTATCTACTCAACTTCCCCTATTCTAAAGTAATGACTACTTACTCTTTTGAACTTACTTGAGAAAGAAGTGAAAATGACTGAAATTGACTGAAGTTCTCCTGTAATATAACATCAGCCTCCAAAATGCTCAACCAAAAAATATCTGAAGGTGATCATTTTAGACAGTAAATATTTAAATTTAATCCAAACTCTTAGCTATATATATGTGTGTGTGTGTGTGTTATGTGTGTGTATATATATATAC
>NW_006159508.1:1465794-1482421 GCF_000334495.1 Tupaia belangeri chinensis
ATATATATAATTTTTTTGGTAACATGTTAATTCGAAGAATACACATGTGCACATCATCATAAACAATGAGTATAACCACTGTTTTGTATCAAAGAATTTAAACTTTATGTGGCAGTTGTATATTTTTCAAGTTTATTTTAAATTGTTTTAAAATTAACCCTAAGCATTTCGGTTCTCCCTCACCTGTCCCTCCAAATACAACTATAAAATATGGACAGAATGCATGGAGGGGCTGTTTGGACTCTGTAAAGTAAATCATAGAAAGCAAACTGGAGAAGACATGAATTTGAAATTCCAGGGAACAACTGGTGAGTTGCTATCTCTTTTCCTATATCTCTCAGCCTGAGCTCAGTTCATCGGTAATGGACAGTGAGGCACAGAGAGAGCTCTAGGCAAATCCCTTTAGTTCTGGCTTGAGAAATAGCAAAATGAGCACTTACCATTCAGTGGGGGTGTGAAAGCACATGGGGATTGTTTTCTCTCTTTTCTCAGTACCAAAAATCATAGCGACCAAAGTGAAAAATTCACCAGATAGGCATAGTAGCAGAAAGGAGGTGACAGAAAGAAAGAGTTGGTGTACTTGAAAATACCTCAATAGCTAAAAATTATTCAGTCTGAAAAACAGTGAGGGAAAAAGTGAAACAGAATTCTGAAGCTCCACTGTTTGATAATGCTGGGGAATGTAATCCAGATTCCTCTTTCTTCTAGGAGACCAATTTAAGGATCACAGAAGTTCGAACATGACTATAAAAATAAGAAAAATACCACTAATTTATTTGCTTGGTAGTAAATGATGACTATGCTACCTGGCCTTAAACTAATCGGCCTTAGTGACCTCACCTGACATTTATCCCTTTGCACAGCCTGTTAGCCAAGGATGACCTCATGTACACATTGCCTCGCCAAAGGTCTGTAAACATCTAAGACTTCCCATCTATATTCATATTTCTAACTCCCAAACTCCTAGCTTTGGTAGCTGTTCTTAGGTCACTGGGTTTTTGAATGGTATGAGTGTTCTTCTGTACTCTTCTTAGTTTATTGCTTCTTGTATCCCGTTTAGTTTTTAGTGCTGAACGCTCTTTTGCTAGAGGATAAATTCCTTTTTAGAGTTGTGATTCCTGATCCCATGTTAAATTTCTAATGAACCAACCAGAAGTAGCTATTCAATCCTAAGATATAATCACTTTCCTGAAGCCGAGCTTCAGAAAGATCTAACCACTTGAAGTCTTAGAATGTGCCTGTGCTATCTCAGAACTTGTCTGTTCTGCTGGGCAAAGAGCTTTGAAGAAATATATTATAGAATTTTGTTTTCCTTGCTGATTTTGGCTTTAAAAATTAGTGTTTAACTATTTCGCATAGTAGTGTTTCATTTCTAATTAAAAGTTATATTTCAGCACAAATCTCCTTAGATTGACAAAAATAATTAAAAGCATACGGATTCTGCTGTTATAGAGTCACAAACAAAATTATAAGGAATATTTTGAATATTATCTTTAAAAATATAGTATTTTGAAATTAAAAAAATATTTTAAGGAGGTAATGTTTCCTATAAGACTTGCTATTTTCTCTTTAAGCTTTAGTTAAATCTGTAGTTATGAATTCTGATCACCCAGGAATAGCATGTCACACAGAGCAGTTTATCTTTCTTTGCTTTCTGATCATTTTTATTCTCTGTAGTTTTTGTCAACTAAGGCAATCCAGATAAAAAATGAAAAGTTCCTTCTGCCCCATAAAAGGTCATTAGAATTTTCACAGCCAAACATTGAAATGGTACTTGAAGGGCTTTTAATATTTTCCAGCTGCAAAATACATACAAAATCTGTGTGTTTTTCTGGCTAGAGTTCCCTGCTTCTGTAAATAATATAACAGCATAGCAATAGTTGCTTGGTAGAAAGTGCTGTGATTGCAGGAAACTCTAGCCCTTTACCAGGTTACTCAGTGCACTCAGGAAGTCTAGTTATTTCAGGATGAGAAATTGTACAAGAACTCACAAGGACAGAGCCTTGCAAAACATTTTAATTTTTTACCTATTCTGTCAGGAAAAAAAGTTATTTTGTAAAAACAACAGCACTAAAAACATTCCATCTTCATTCTAGCACTCCAAAATTGGTGTTTTTGAATACAGTGTCACCCTATTAATTAATTTTTGTGTAGTGTTTTCAAACTATGATCTTTCGTCCACATGCACCAGAATCATCAGGACTCTCAGCCTCTGATCTACTGAATCAGAATTTTTTGTGGATGAGGCTCATGAGCGTACACATTTTATGCACTCCCAAGTTGATGCTTAAACCAATAGAGAATCTCTACCACGGAGTGAAAAAGTCTGTTTCAGACTAACAATATCAAAGCTCTGTAATCAATGTATGTAGGACAAGAATAACCATCAGAGACTAAGAAAAAAGAAGCAGTGGCATAGCATTGATGAATAATTCACTCTAGTATTAAAAACCTTATATTAGAGTTCAAAGTACCCTTAAATATCATATAATCTAAACCTTAGAGCACATAACTGAGGAAACTGATCGAAACAACTGTCATTATTGAGCACTTCCTATGTGCTAGGGATTGTGGGAATATTTGGCTTAATCTCTGTTACTCAGAGAGATGAAGCGGATTTAAGGGTATGAAGTATGTTGGGGTAAAAATGGAGTCGGACTCTAGATCTCAGCTCTTAGCCACATTCTTTTCTTTTTAATTTGTTTTGCTTATTCATGGTATGATACATGTATGCGTGAGAGAGAGAGGAGTGCCCTCCACAGGGTCTGGTCTCCAGTCCTCTACCCTATAAATTCCTGGGCTCTCTTGTGTGTGTCCAGTGTGTTCAGTGTTACTAGGCCAGAGATTTGAACCACAGTTGCAATATAGGATTCGGCTTCTCTTGAACAGCACATTACAGCTGCCTCATGAAGCTTCCCCTCTCAAAGCTACATTCTTATTTCACCTCTCAGTTTCTCATATTCATCTCAAAGGGAAGGTGGACTCCAACTCATTATGGATGCCCCTTAGAATGGGCTTTAAGTATTTATATCACAAGCTGCCCTTTCACAAAAGGCTTGCCATCTGTTTTTGTTTCAAACAATTATTTCACTTAACTTTATTTATTTATTTAAATTTGACCAGAGAGGAACAGAATGAGCAAGAGAGAGAGAAGGAGAGAGAAAGAGAGAGAAAGCAAGCGGTCTGGGACTTGAACCATGGTCAGCCATGTGGGAATCCAGCGCTCTTAATCACTACGCCACCTGCCAGCCCCTTGTTATCTATTTTTTTTCCCTAAAGAAAGAGAACAAAATTCTCTAAAATAGCATCCTTAAACCTTATACATAGTCCTAACATAAAGTATATTGTATTAAAATGAAATTAATAGAAAACATCTAGATATAAAATTTTAAATGAAGAGCATCAAGAATATTGGAATCAGTTCCCTTCTCAATGATGTATACTTAATTTCGTAATGAAGAATTGACTTTGTGGTCTAAGCAGTAATTTAATTGTACATTCAGTACTGTGTAGGATTCTGAAGTGGGCAATTTGTTTGCTCATTATCTCTAGGAATCTGTGTGTGGGCCGTGCACATATGCTTCACCCAGTCATTTGTCAAGCACCCTTATATATTTTTCATTCTCTCAGAATCTTGTCATTTATTTTCGCCAATATATGACATCGAAAACCTACATCCAGGCCAGCTTGGTGGTGTGGTAGTGTAAGTGGCCAGATCCCACATGGCTAACTGTGCTGCTTGAGTCCTTGACCAGCGGCTTGAGAAAGATGCTGGGTATGTGTGGTGAGAATTCCAAATCCCAGAGTCCTGAAAGGAGAAGAGGGAATTGTGTCATGACCATGGGGGGATGCTTTCTTACTTTCCACCTGCCTCCAGTGAGCTCTTGTACACTCTAGCAAAACAAAAGAAAACAAAACAAAACTTTATTAGATCCCTTTAGTATTTGGTGCCAGACTTTGACCCATGAGCTAAGTAGTTCTGTCTTACCTCCCTATCTCTATCAGCAAAAAATTCAGCACTTTAATATGGCTGAATTTTCATACTCAAATCCTGGCCTACTTTTTCAGCTGCATTTTACATCACTTTCTCTGTTTTTCACTTTATATTGCAACACTTGAAATTCCACCAGCACATACTGCCTCATTCACCCATACATTTGTACAAACTGTTATATCTGCTTAAAATCTCCTCTAGCTATGAGCCTGAATAATTCCAACAAGACTCAACTCAAATGTTAACCTCTCTGAAATGTTCTTTAACTCAGCCTCTAAGCAAAACTAAACGTTTTTTACTTTTATCTCTGAACTTTATGTTACCCCTCTCAATCATTTTATTGTCACTCTACACATTAGTTGCTTGTCTGTATACCTGGTTTGGCTACTTCATTCTGATTGTTTCAGGAAGATATTTTGTCTGATGTGCCTTCATTTTCCCAAAATTGAGAATAAAATCCTGACAAAGCTAATACCCTTTGAATAAAGTATATTTATCTTCCTTTTTTAATATGTTCCTGAATACTTATATCTTTTTAATACTGTTTTTATTTATTAAAATGGAAACCCATTAACTGAGAGAGCACCCAGTTAGTGAGAACTAGCATGTTGATTGGTAGGCTGAATATTTATGATCACATCAACCTGTCAATAGATGATACCTAATATTTTTATAGAGTTTCTCAGTTTCTAAAGAATTACTTATACATGAACTTATTTATTTACTTTTTTCAGAGAGAGAGTTTTGCTATAAGGTACATGCACTTGCCAGAGAAGCAGAGAGAGACAATAGACAGAAATCGAGAAATCAAGAAATCACCCCTTCAAAAGAATGGCCACACCACAATCTTTTCTCCTCCATTTTCCTTTTGGGTTTTTGAGCATGCATGCACATGTGTCCGGCTGGGTCCAAGACTCAAACTACACTCAACTACGTGGGAGTCCAGTGACATAACCATTATGCCATCAGCTGGTTCATTACGTGAACTTATTTTGCTACTACCAAGGTAGCTATTCACTATTTATCACAGCTGAGAACATGGGTATCTGGTAATTGTAAGTGATTTGCTCAGTATGGCTGGTTTGTTTAACTGTTTGCTTTTAATCACTTTTTTTTTTTTGAGAGGTTTTTGCTATATGGCATGTGCACTCACCAGAGAGACAGAGAGATAGAAAGTGAGAAATCACCTCCTAAGGGAGATGGCCACGTCGCAATCCCTTCTCCTCTATTCTTCTCTCAGGATCTTGGGCAAGCACGCACATGTGCCTGGTGTGAGTTTCAGTGGCCAGGTCTGGGACTCGAACCACGGTCGACTACCTGGGAGTCCAGCACCATAAACCATTAGGCTAACTGCTGGTCCCTAATCTCAAATCTCATACTTATTCCAGTTTCAAAGAGACTATGAACAGATAGCTTCCTGAATGAACTCCAAGGAAAATAAGAAAATTACTCTTTTGCAGATAGTCCTTGAGTTGAAAGTCAATTTGTGTTTTTTAAAGACTATTTAGAATAAAGAGCTTTTTTTTTTTCAATTTTAATAGTAGTTCACAACCATTTACTTTAAAAAACATATGCCATGTCTCATTGAGAAATATTGGATAAGTACTTCCTACTACTGCTGCAAAATTTCAAAAAGACTTGTGGGACCATTTTTTATTTCAAAAAACAATATATTTTTTTGTTTGATGGAAAGAAAACAGGTACATGAAAATAGATTTGATTTTTTTCAATAACTCGATAATACTTGTTCATAGACACATAGCTGACATTTGCATCTATGATTAAAATTTATGGAAATATTTGAAAATTTTATAGAAAAAATTTATTAAAAATTTATAGAATGTAAGTACAGTCTGGCTCATATGTTGGAATGTCAATTCATAGGTGACAAGTAATTTTAGAATTGGTTATTTTATTGCAGTTGAACATGTCCTCTGGCTATTTCAATAAGAAATAAGGAAAATAAGACAACATATTATTTACTATGTAGTCACTCCATACATTGTTTAAATTAAAGTCTTATTAAATTATGAACAGATTTGCAGCCCAAGTCTGTGCTTTGTTCTATACCCACTTCCCCATTTCCGTCCATAAATATTCTACGCACTTAGGGTGCCTGACTGCCTGTAAGAGCATCCAAACTCTGGCCCAAACTGTAGCCACACACTCCACCATAAAGGCTCCATCCACAACTATATTTTCTAGTAATCATTGAAGCAGACTAATATATAAGAATTATGTAATGCAATTAGCTTGTTCTTGTTACTAAACCTATACAAAGAAGTTTAATAGTAGATAATTGTTCTAGTCTTCATGGTGACATATATTTAGTTCAGTTTGAAAAGGGCAAAGTCCAGGTCTCTGAGGTAAAATTTTTGCCGTTCATTTTTCTCCTGTAATTATATTTTTCTATGTCAGATTTAAAATGGCTCCAAGGTCTTTTGAGGGATGTAAGGCAGGCATGCAGAAATAAGAGACAGCCAGGCCTTCCTGCTTTCTGTTTCACTTCTACCACTGCCCTGGTAGGGGGATCAAAATCATGGAATAAAAATGGTTAATTTGTTCTGAGGCTGGATTTAAGTTTTTGTTGTTTTGTTTTGTTTGCAATGTTACACCATGCTTATTTTTCCCATCTAAAAAGACTTTACATTTTAGAGCAGTTTTAAGCTCACAGCAAAACCAAGCAGGAAGTATAGGGTTCCCTTCCCATATATTTCCTAGCACTCCCCCACCCCCGCCACATGCAACCTGCCCCACTATGAACATCCCATGCCAGAGTGATACATTTATTAAGAGTGATGAACCTGCATCACCACACTGTTATTATCCAAAGCTCATAATTTACATTAGGGTTCACTCTTGGTCTTTTACAGTCTGTGGGTTTTAACAAATGTATAATGACATATATCCACAGAGCCATTCAATATAGTTTCACTGCCCTAAAATCTTTTGTGCTTTGCCTATTCATTTCCCCAACTAATCATTTACTGATCTTGTTACCATCTCCATAGTTTTTCCTTTCACAAGATTATACAGCTGAAATCATACAGTATATCTTTTCATGGTTTGATAATTCATTTCTCAACCTTGAATGATATTCCATTGTCAGAGGTACCATAGTTTATTAACCCACTAAACTACTGAAGGATATCTTGGTTGCTTTCAAATTCTGGCAATTAGGTATAAAGCTGCTATAAACATCCGCATATCAATTTTTATGTAAACATATGTTCCTTAGTAAATATAAAGGGACGCAATTTCTGGATTGTATTAAGAGTATGTTTAGTTTTGTAGAAACTGCCAAACTGTCTTCTAAGATGGCTGTACCTGTTTGCATTCTCACAGCAGTGAATGAGAGTTCCTGTTGCTCCATATTTTCACCTTTATTTGCTGTTATCAGTGTTCTGGATTCTGGCCATTCTAATAAATGTAAGGTACTATCTTATTGTAGTGTCTTTCCTTAATTACATATAATGTGGAATATCTTTTTATATGCTTGTCACTGGTATATCTTCTTTGGTGAGGTGTCTTTTCAGATGGTTTCAACTTTTTCTTTTCCTGTTCCCTGTTTTTCTACTCTTGTTCAAATCCTTGGATTCTTCCATTTGAGTATTTATGATCACATAAACATAATATTTGTGGTCACCTCTCCTAAGATTATTGAGGAAATAGTTATTACAGAAAATTTATTGCAAGAAAAAATAAAATTCACCCATAATATCACTATACATAAATATCAGTCATATTTTGGTCCTGTTCACAGCTTTGTCTTGCTGGAGCTAGATACCTAGCTATTTTCTCTAGTGTATCTCAGAATATATGAGACCATCACTACTAATTATATAACAATTTTTATATAAAAATTATTACAGTTCAGAACTCATTGTACCATTTTTTAAAAGTTTATTTCTTGGGACCAGCAGTTGGCATAATGGCTATGTCACTGGTCTCCCATGTAGAAACTACTGTTCGAGTCCCAGAACTGGTGGCTTAAACTCATGCCAGCACGTGTGCATGTGTGCCGAAGATCCCGAGAGGAGAATGGAGGAGAAGGGACTGCAGCGTGGCCATCCCCCCTGGGGGGTGATTTCTAGCTTTCTATCTCTCTGTCTCTGCCTTCCTGGTAAGTGCATGTATCCTATACCAAAAACCTGTAAAAAAAAAGAAAAAAAAGTTTATTTCTTTCTCTCATGAGCAAGAGAGACAGAGAAAGGAGGGAGAAAGACAGAAACTTCCAACCTGATTCTCATGCCATTATCCACCCTCAGTTTCAGTCAGCCCCAGATCATGGGCACAAATGTCCTTAATGTGTTCAAGGAGGTCTCCAGACACAACTCAACATCTCCCTGTGTGGGTTGGTCTTGGACAATGTTATGTTACTGTTATACCCCACTGTCCTAATTTTTTTATATTAATTTCCACCCTCGTATCATCCAGGAATTTTTTTATGAGTCTGCCACTTTGCAGGAAAGTCTTCCATTCTCTTCCATCCTGTAATAACCCTGAAACTTTTACTATTCCTGGGATGCTTTTCCCTCCCTATATATCCAAAATACAAACAGAAATCAAATGATATATATTTAAAGGGGCTTCCCTAAAGTTTAAGGAATAAGGTAAAGGGAATTTAACTCAAATGATAACTTACAACTACTCTACTCTCTCCTTTGGAGCTGGTTCTTTGCATAGATCCTCAGCTGTGTCCATCCCAACAACCCTCTGTTCCTCAACATTAGAAACACTTGCTACCTCTCTACACAAGCATGTTACCCCCAGCAATTCTAAGACTAATTAAACTTTCATTTATTTTGGTTCATGTACATGGTGAGGAGGGTGGAATTTTTGTTGTTTTTGTCCAAAGAATGACCTTGATACGATATTAACCATATTTCTCTCCTAATGAGTCTATACTAATCTTAATAGCATTTTATCATATGTATACATAAATACTGATTGACAATATCTTTTCTTTTAATTGCCAGAGGGCACATGTACTCCTAAGTAAGACACACACACACACACACACACACACACACACACACACATACACACACACAGAGAGATAGAGAGGGAGAGAAAGAAAGTTTTTCTTTCTTTTCGTTTTTTGGAGAGGTTTTTGCTATAGAACACGTGCACTCCCAGAGAGACAGAGAGAGACAGAGAGAGACAGAGAGACAGAAAGTGAGAAATCGCCCCCAGGGGGGATGGTCACACCGCAATCCCTTCTCCTTCATTCTCTACTCAGGATCTTGGGCATGCATGTACATGTGCCCAGCATGAGTTTAAGCCACTGGGTCTGGGATTTGAACCGCAGTTGACTACATGGGAGTCCAGTGATATAACCATTATGCCATCTGCTGGTCCCAAAAGAGAGAGAGTTTTTCAAGTTGCTGATGCCGGGCTTTAAGCCATGATCAGCCATGTGGGATCTGAATCCCAATGCACTATGCTTAACCATTAAACTACAGGACTCACCCATAGTGTCACTATCTTGAAGCAGTTCATCTTAAGTTCAAAGCCAACAGCATAATGTTTTCTTTAATCTCCTCTATAATTCAGTTATGAAACAGATATCATGGAACTAAAACCAGGTGAACCAGGCTTGTCCTACTTATGTAATTTCCCCATAAAACTTATGTTTCTTAATGCATTAGAGATTTTAGTCAAATTTTATAGTTATGAATAATCAATCACACATTAAAGGATATGTACAGGAAAACAGGAATCTAATTTTCCTAGGTAAGTTGTGTTTCCAAAAGCAAAATTCTATAATGACCTACTAGCCACACTTGAGTTACAAATTTTACCATTAGGGGTATTGAGGGCAATTTAAAGTTAATATAAAGTTAGTATAAGCCATAAGTTCTCTTCTGGATTATCTAAAAGGAGAACAACTACTGCTTCTTTTGCCTATTCAGAAGAAAATAAGAGGTTCTATTTTGTATGACCAAACACATGAGTCACGAAGGTAATGATATACTGAAGATATTTTAAAAACACAATTTAAGAAAGATTCCTAAAAGTATGTTCTGAACTTAAATGAATGCCAACTCATATATTCAGGGACTAAAATATCAAGATTAAAAATCAGTTACCCTTTCATCTTAGTAGCAAATAAATCTAGCTTTGGTGCTTTTTACTTTTAGTGTTTCCTTGTTTGTTTGTTTGTTTGTTTTCTCCCAAGTCAATGTGTACAACGGAAAGAAAGAGAAAGAAAAAGAAAGAGGCTCAGTGAACTGATACCTCCATAGTCAAGGAACAGGACCTCACAGAAAACAATGTATTGCATCCATGAAAGGCACAGCTATGTTGTTAGCCACTTTAGGTCTCCCCCCCCTTCAAATAGAAATAATTAAATTGTTCATAATTTAGTATCTATGTGATGAATATATATCCAATTACTTCTGAAAGTTTTCTGTGTGAGTGGAAGACTAATCACTTCATGAATTGTAGATTCACTAAGCAAAAATAAGTGTGTCCAATCATGCTATTAAGGAAAGAGAAGCCAATTTAGCAACAGAATACAAGATGGAAAAAGAGCTAGAAGAAAAGAAAAAAGCAGAGTGAAGATAAAGTGGATTAATACTGTCACATCCTTTAAAATATTTCTTTAAAAGTACAAACTACTCTTGCTAAATAAATAAATAAACAAAAACATAAAAATGATAGCTCTCTGTGTTTAAATCATATTATAGGCTGGACTGTAAGAGAAGATAGACTTATATGGTTTCAACATATATTATGCCCTCATCTGCTAAAGATACTTTCACTTTTAACACTTCTTCTATTCCCTGAGGTACTAAGACTATCCTATACATTATTCAAATTTAATAGGGGGTATATTTATTAATCACCTTCTCTGTAATGGTTTCAATCATTAAGAAAATAAAATTTTCAGTTTACACATTGAGAAGGCCACAGCCCTTGAAGCATAAAATGATGATGTCACCATTACTGTACCATCTAGGAATGTTTGTTTTCCTGATTTGACCATTATAAATTGTATGCATGCTTTGAAAATTCTCGTTATATCCTACGAAGATGTACAGCTATTTTAAAATGTTAATCAGAAATTAGATTAAAAGTTACACACACACACACACACGCACACACACACATATATATGGAGAGAGAGAGAGAGCATGTTTCTAGAAAATAAACAACAACAAAAAAACTAAATTGGAGTCTGAAGATTGAATCATGCTCTGACTCCCTAAATTCAGGTCTATAATGAGTTCAGTGACTGAAGACAAAATAATGATACAGTCTTAAGCACAAGAGGACTATTGCAGAGCTGCTCTGAGGGGGGAAAATAAATGCAAGTGTGGTTTTCTCATTGCTGTGAAAGGATGAGGTGCCTAAATTGGAAAAAATGCCTTGTTAAAAAAAGAAAATTGGGGATCCTCAGTCCACTCTGCCAAAGGAAACAGAGAACCGTGGATTCTGGCCAATTCATAAGGAAAGGAATACCACATCTTGGAAATAACTGAAAATGATAACATGTCATTTTATTGTAATACTTCCTCTATTTCTAGCAAAGTTTTGCTTACAGTAAAATTTTAGTAAAGTCTTTTTCTACACAAAGTACTTGCCCAAATTTTAGTATCTTCAGATGCCATTTAACTCAAATGAAACTACTAAGATTTGTTTTGTTTTAAAAATGCAATCTTAATGATCAC
Source organism: Tupaia belangeri chinensis (assembly GCF_000334495.1). Classification (NCBI taxonomy): domain Eukaryota; kingdom Metazoa; phylum Chordata; class Mammalia; order Scandentia; family Tupaiidae; genus Tupaia; species Tupaia belangeri. Next base: position 1,477,465 of record NW_006159508.1, read on the forward strand.
TTAGCATGTGTGAAACTAGGATCCATGTGCTAGATTTCAAGGAACAAAGGAAAAGGGGGAATATAACAAATACTAACCAAGTACTTTACGTATGCCTGGTGCTGTACTAGATTCCCTGAGCACATTAGTACCATCAGTACCTATAAGAGAGACCCTGCTATTCTAATTATGTTGTGGTGAAATTAAAATTCCAGAAATTAGATATCTCACATAGATTCCTGGTGAAGAACCTGTACACACACACACACACACACACACACACACACACACACATACATACATAAACATACATAAACACACACATACATATATAATATTTATAAGGTTTGCCTTTCTCTCTAGCACATAATGTTGTTTTGAATGATTGTGTAGGAAGAGTACAGATCTCAAAAAACTTATAACTTCAAATTCAATTGCAGTGTTATAAATCATCTTTTATTACAAGGGACATCTGTATGCCCAAGATGTCTTTATATTGAATAGCTACATCCATCAATGTGATTCCACCATCCTCATCCCAATGAGGTAGAATGCAGAGCACTTTACTTCTCAATACCTAGCATTTATATACAGTAACAAGTCTATATTTCATTTATTTTCAGCTCTCTTTAAATATATTTGAGGAACTATCTTTCTCAGATTAAATTTTGATAACCAAGGATCTGTGCGCACACTAAGTTATTGAATTCAAATAACCAGTATAATCTAAATTTCACACTTAATTTGTTCTCCTGGCTTTTCTCCCAAAAGAGTGTCTGATTCTAATAGCATTTTCTTCTCTCAAGAACTAAATCGGAGATTCTGATATTGCTATCAACCCACTTCAAATTGATAATAATTATATGATTATTAAATGAACACAGTTCAGTCATAAGAACACAATAAAAAATAAGGGAAGAAACAGCCTGTCCTACATTTATGATTTATTTTATAAGTGTGTCTTCAAAATAATTTCTTTTTGCCATGCTAGCTCACTGTGTCAGAAATATTTCTTCATTGACCAAGGCTTTGGCTCTTTACTTCACACTCCACTGAGTGTGCTGCAGACTTCTTAGATAATAAAAGATACAGGCTACCTGAAAGGCTGCTCATGCACGTATCAGGTATCAGACACAAATCCCACCAAGACCACGTATCCATTTTGGTTTGCAAAATCATACCAGGATGAAAACAGAAATTATACATGTTACTGTTAGGCAGCTTCAGATCAGAAACATACACTATATACCTTATGGCTCCTCTACTGACTTCCATAAACCATGTAATACTGTTTCCTAATTTTTTTTCAAGTATTTTGTATTCCTGAATGCATTATATAAAATGATAGCAAGAACCTTATGTTATCTTGGGCCCATCTTACTGAGTACTCCTACTGAGTAAATCAGTGTTTTCTTCAATTTTCAGTGGCAATAAAAATCCTCCCCTGTTCACTGACTTTATTGCATATATCTTCATAGTCATCAATGAGTTTGTCGCTACTGCTGACATGGTGCAATATTGCTGTACAGTGACCATCATTGTATGACAATTATATGGGAGCTGTGCTCATGTGCTCCAATAATTGCCTGATCACTAGATTAATGTTTTATAAGAAAAGAGATTTAGTCTCTAAGCTTTTCTGAGTTTGAAGAACCAGCAATACCCTGGAAACCTGGGGCAATATCTAATGTCTGTATAAATCTATGTTTCATATCTACAAGAGAAAAAAAACTTATTGCAAAGATTATCGTAAGTACAAGGTAAGATAAAGCATGAAATCAGGTGTACAGTAGAACTCAGTAAGTTGTAGTTACCTTAAGTCATCAGTAACACCCTTCTAAATAGCAGTGTGTTTTTGTCTATTTTTATAAGTTGGGGCATAAATAATAGTTAATAATTAAAATGTTAGCATATCTTAATTTATGAAATAGATGGCCAAAGCATGGTACAAGCAGATCAATTTCATACCTTGCCCTTCTGTCAGACATCACTGATCAGTAACTTCATCTCTAACCTAGTTCAGATGTGCACTCAAGTTCCTTTTCAACTCTATACCTCAAGCAGACTCTTTCAAGCTATTTTTGTTGCATTTATCTTTGAATTTAGAGTCTCAGATTTAATTTTTTAGGTAGGAGCAAGAACTAGATCTCAGGGCATGAGTTACTACTCAGAAAATGTGGATCTACTTTGAGTGCAGCAGAAGAGTAGAAATGAGCAGTAGAAGACATATGGCAAAGCCAAATATTAGGTAACTTACTTATGTCTGAAAAGGAGGCAAAGATTGGTATGATTGAGGCCAGCAGGTAGCATGGTGATCGAGGTGCTGGACTCCCATATGGCAGACCGCAGTTTGAGTCCTAGACCTGGAAGCTTGATTTCTTACTTTCTATCTCTCTCTAGTGAGTGCACATGTGTTATAGCAAATTGAAAAATCATAATAATCATAATAAATAAAATTTAATAAAAAATTCTAAAAAGTAAAAAGATTCCTGATTACCTCATTGAACCATTGTGGCTTTAAAATGCCAAACTGTGATATTTGAAGTAAGATGTGAAAAGATGGGCCAGCCAGTGGTGTAGTGGTTAAGGAGGCTGGATCCCACATGGCTGACAGCATGATTTGTGTTCAGGACTAGGCAGTTTGAAAACCATGCTGGGTGCAAGGGCAGGTGTGCCCAAAATCTTGAGAAAAGAATGGAGGAGAGGAAAATGTGTTGTGGCCAACCCCCCTGCCCCCCAGAAAGTGCTTTCTCTCTCTCTCTCTCTCTTTTCCTCTCCAATGAGTGCATCCACCTTACAGCAAATTTTAAAAAGTAAAGAAAGAAAAAGTTAAAAGTAACAAAGTGGAAGAAAATGTTTAGAAATCATCCATCTCATAAAGACTAATATCCAGAATATATAAAGAACTTCTATAATTGAACAACAATAAAATAAATGTACTTGCTAAAAAAAAAAAATAATGGACAAAGGGCTTACAAAGAAAGAAAAAAAAATTCTCCACAAAGATATACAAACAGGACCATCCCCAAAGCCTGGTTAAGGGAACTGGCTTCTAAATGGCTACAATGGTTTGAATCCCTACCACAGTGGCTTGAAAACAAGTTGGGTGCATGGGGTATATGCCCCATATTGCAACAAAATGGATAAATGGAGGGCGAAGGATTGCAGCATAATCATGGTTTGTTTCTCTTTCTCTCTCTCTGGAAAGTGTACACATTCTCTGGAAATTAAAAAAAATGCAAATGTCTAGCAATTATATGAAAAGATGCTCAATATCTCCAGTCTCAAGATAAATGCAAATTAAAACCACAATTATACATTACTTTGTAGCCATTAGGATAGCCACTATCAAAAGAACAGAAAATATTACAGTGACTGTCGGTAGGGATGCAGAGAAATTAGAATCCTTGTGCACTGATTGTGTGGCTAATATGGAAAACAATATAAAAGTTTCTCAAAAAATTAAAAATAGAACTACTGTATGATCCAGCAATCCAACATCTGGGTAAATATATATTAGAGAACAACAGGAATTCAATGCTTCTAAAAGAACACCATGGATCTCTCAACTCTAAGCAAATGAGTGAATGCATGCTCAGAAAATGTGATCTTCCTGCTTGCAAACAATGGAAGGCTATTAGACAGACGTGTGATCTGATAAATGTATTTTTCAAGATTCTAAGGTGTTCTGTCCAGCCTCTGGTGTCATTTAACCATAACCCTCTAATCTAAAAGGATACTGACCTGTTCAGAAAATCACCTTATATTCTGATTCTCTAAAACACAACTTTCTCTAAAACATAACTTATCCTTTTCCCTAACAAATACAGAGATGATAAAGGCTTAGCCGGCGCATGCCTGGTATGGCCTCTCCCGCTCCCTCTTGTCTCAGATCTCTGTGTCTTGAGTAATTCTTCCATGAATGCTTCACGTGACTCTGCCTGTCAGAAAAGTCACAAATATTCAAAAGAACTTAAAACAGAATCTTGAAGAGATATTTACACACCCATGTTCATTACAGCATTACTCACAATAGCCAAGAGATGGAAGCAACTCAAATGGCCATTGACAGATGAATGGATAAATAAAATATTGTATAGACAGACAACAGAGTGCTATATAGCCTGAAAGGTATGGTCTTTCTTTGTATGTTTACATTATAAATGGCAGATGTATTCCTCAACTAGTAGTGATGCATTAAGTGACTCACAGATAGGAATCAGGGGGTAAAATTCAGTGTTTCATATGTCTGTAGGTAATAATCACATTCTACACATAATACAAGTGTGATTTGATAACTGCTATGCATTTTTAACAACACACATCACAATGACACTGAACCTATGTCCTACATTTACTCACATAAATATATAACAATTCTAAAAGTATCCTCTGTTATTCCTGTGTCTCCAAAGAAGGAACATAGCCTATAGACCAGTTCACCAGGAGTCAACCGCAGACTTCTTTATGTTCCTTGTCTTGTGTTTGGCTTTCTACTTCTCAGAGTCTATTTTCAGAGTTCAAGTAGTAGTGCTGCTACTCTTGACTTTGTTCCCTGTGCGGACAGTCACATTTTAAATGCACTATCTATTGAAAACTTCTAAAGCCATCAATCTCCAAGATACCCAAGCAACCTGAGCTCCATGCAGAAGCAGGATGAAAAGCCTCCTCTCTCCCTTTCTGTGCTGCCCTTTATCACCTTTGTTCCTAGGAAACATGAGCAAATTCCTTTTGTGCTCAGGGTATTATAAAATCACTCTTGAGTGATTTCATCATGCTCTATGAATCTTTTAAGGTACATATTTAAACTTAATCTCAAGTAGACATATGGTGAACAAATCCTAATTATACTTTTTCTTTATGTTTGCTACCTATAATAGCCACCTTCTTCCAATGATAAGCCATACTTCCATTGATATTGATGAAGATAGTGGGTTGTTGAGAAAGTCAAGATGCATTCTATTTAGAAAAACAAAAA
>NW_006159508.1:1482569-1485032 GCF_000334495.1 Tupaia belangeri chinensis
TTCCCTACAACCTAATAAAATAATGAAAGTTGTTTATACTGAGACTTTCTGATGACTAATTCAGCCAACTCAAAAGATCCATTGTACATATGTTTTCTTGCTGTTTTGCAAATAGTTTGAGGCTATTTTGTTTTTATAGGTGAGAAATGACAGTGACTTGGGGTAGAGTGGTACAGGTGAAGATGAAGGTAGTAGTTATATTCAGAGTATGCTTTGGAGTTTGTTTTTTGATGATATCTATCTTTTCTCTTATTGCTTATGATATCTTGAGAGAATTTAGGATGTGGTGCAGCTCAAATTCTCCTGGGTAGATTTTTAGCTATCAGTCAGTGTAGCTTCAGGGGTAAAACAACCTCATGTATTATTTACATGGATGACAAAATGTGATCGAATTTGACAAGGACATAAGGGCCTTGCTCTGTCATTATTGCACATTGTGTGGAGTAGTAAGACTGGCTAATGACACTTCATTAACATCCTTAGGACCTCTTAGGTGAAATGGAAACTTCAGGGCAAGAGTTCCTTCAGGAACCAAATGGTGGTGCAGCAGTTAACACAACCCTCTGAAAGCTGATCCACGCCAGAAGGTTCTTGGTTTGAGTCCAGTTACCTCCCTGAATATGGCAGGCATGCGTGTGTGTCCATTGACCAGGGCTGGCTGAGACTGGGTGTGGATCACAGCATGAGAGCATGAAGTCCCTGTTGGGAGTAACTGTCTTCCTCCTTTCTCTCTGTTTGTCTCTCAGAGATGTAAGAAACAAGCAAACAATAGGAGTTACTTCACACAATAAGAGAGAAGTGCATAAACATATACAGGTGTTGGCAATGTAATTTTAGGTAGGACTGTAGGTTCAGGTACCTTCATTTTGTTATTTTTCATAACTAACATTTAAGTGTTTGTTAAATATTACATTTAATATTCTTAAAAGCCTTCCTATAACATTTATGTGACATTGAACAACCTTTGCATTATGCATTTTCATAGCCATTCTCTCAAAGGCAAAAGAGTTGAAGCTTTCTTCTCTGGTCTTTTCTTATCTAAAATATGCAAAATACTGAGTCCAAATATTCATTTATTCCTTTCTTAGTTGGATTATGCACCAAATATTCCTAATTTTTTCTATGAACTGCTCTCAAATGTAGTCCCTTCTGTTATCTACTATGCTGGTTAAGGCTTTCATCATCTCCTGACTAGATTACTAAAATAGTCTATTAGTTGGTCTTCCTGTTATTATTCCCCTAAAACTAATCCTTTCTACACTCAAGGAGAGATTTATCTAAATATGCAACTTAACTCTTCTACTTTTAATTAGGCCTTCATTTTCCATGTTATAAAGATAAAAACAAAATTTCTGGAATTGAATTCTACAAATGCCATCATTATGCAATTTTAGGTATTGCGACAACTTAGGAACACTCTTAGTAAATAGTGAAACCCTTGTACATATCTTCTATTAGGTATAGATTTGAAGACATGAATTCAATATCTTCTATACAAATAAATGCATGCCCTAATTTTCAGTGTTTGCATCAGCAGTTCAGAAATAATTATTTTGCACTGAGAATGAGATTAACTACACAAAATAGAGGACTGTAAATGAATCATATTATAAAAACAAATCTGATTTGTATAATAAAAATGAATGTCCTTGTATCAGGGAGGAATCAATATAAAGCAGATTATGAAGGTTATATTGATAATAAATAAAAGATGGAGAAGTAATGAGAAAAAAAGAAACATTAGTATAGATTCTGAATGAAAATTATTGGCGTTTAAGATTGTTTTAATTAGTAAAACATCAATTTAAAGTGCCATCTCTATGTTAAATAATATTGGCCCAATACACTGTTGAATATCAAACATTCCATGAATGTCGTCAGTATCATAAACAGAAGGGAACAAAGTTTCATGGGTTCAATAGAGGGAATGTCTTAGGCTGGGGAAGAAGGGAGGTAATGAGGTTGTGACATATGAATCCCCTGGCACTAGAAATAGGCCTACTGTTCCTACATGATGTCCTCAAACTATCAAACAATCCCTCTGTCCATCTTGCCTAGAATCAACAAAACTCAGATTTTCATGGTGTTGGGAACCCAGAAAACCCTAATAAAGTCAAGGAGATATAGGGAAAACTATACACAGAAACAGCAATTAACAAGAAAAGCAGTAGAAAATTGCTTCCTTTCAAACTCAGTTGCTACTGATGGTGTTCCAGACTTCTTTAAAAAACAAACAAACAAGCAAACAAAAAACAGATAAGTATCAAATATATTCAAAAGAAAACTATCAACAGCTCAAACAAGTTATAATTGATTTCTTTTTTTAATTAATTTTTTCATTATCATCATAATCTTGTTTATAAATAACTGGTTTCTATAATCTCAGAGACTGAGAGAAGGGAAGTCTTTTTTTTTTTGGAGAGTTTTTTGCTATAGGGCGTGTGCGCTCACCAGACAGAGAGA
>NW_006159508.1:1485182-1497333 GCF_000334495.1 Tupaia belangeri chinensis
GTGGGAATCCAGCAACATAGCCATTACACTAACTGCTGGTCCCGAGAGAAGGGAAGTCTTTAGCCACTCAGAAAGGGCACTTGAAATTTCTTGAAAGCTCTCTCTCCTCAGTCACCTATTATTAATTTGTTCAAGGGGTTAACTCCATAGAGAAATAGTTCAAATATAGGAGAATTTATAAAGAAACTAGACTTTTTTGAACAGTATCACTGAATTAACTGTCTATTGCTTTGTAATGAGTAAGTTATCCCAATATTTATCATCTTAAAACAACAAGCCTTTTAGGCCAGCAGGTGGCATGGTGGTTAAGGTGCTGGATTCCTAGACCCAGAAGTTTGAAAATCAAGCTGGGCACATACATGACCATGCCCAAAATCATTAGAGGAGAATGGAGGAGAAGGGGTTGGGTTATGCCCTCCCCACCAGGGGGAGCGTGATCTTTCACTCTCCCTCTCTTTGTCTCTCTCCAGTGAGTACACAACGCTCTATGGCAAAAACCCAATTTAAAAAAAAAAAGCAAAACAAAAACTGCAACGCCTTTATTATCTCACAGAGGTTCTGTGGGTCAGGAATTTGAGATTAGCTCACTTGGATGATTCAGAAGTTGCAGGATGACTGTCTCTGAAGACTTGACTGGGGTTAAAGGATACATTTCAAAACTCATTTTTTCCATCGTTGGCAAGAGATTTCAGCTTATCTTTCTCTTGCATTTTACTATAAATAGCAAGAGAAAAACAGGCAATGCTTAACATTTTGCTTAGAAACCTCCTTAGCTGAATCACCCACTTACTAACTGGGTACTAAAAATTTCTGCTCCCTTTCTTAAGTTTCCAATGACATTTGACCTCACTATTCTATAGAAGCTTTTCCTGGCATCCTTACTGAAAGACTCTACTAAAGAGCCACCAGGCTTTGAGATTAACAGCTCCTTCAAGGACATCTGAATAGAGGGCTGAAGAAAGTAAAGGAGACAGCCATGCAGACATTTGGAAGAACATTCCAATTAGAGGCAGCAGAATGAACTAATGTACTGAAGGAAAGGTGGTAAGGTTGCTCAAGGAACACACAAAAGCCAAAATAGGTGCAGCAGAATTAGTGAGGAAGAAGTGGTATGAGCCAAATAGCCAGATTGCTTAAGGGCTTATAGACTGTGGTAAAGATATTGGTTTACCTCTGACTGAGGTGGGAACTCGTTGGAAGTATAATACAAGGTGGTTTAAATGATCAAAGAATCAATCACCTTGGCTGCTACATAGAGTGTAACTGTGTTTGTGAGGGCATAGGTTGTGGGTGTGGTGGTGGTTTAAAAGCAGATGAAGAAGCCAGTTAAGAAATTTACTGTAATCTGAGAAATATGGTATCCTAAGTTTGCCCCAAAACTGTGGAATATATACATATATGTTTTTTTTTTTTTTTTTGAGAGGTTTTTGCTATAAGGCGCTTGTGCTCACCAGAAAGACAGAGGGAGACAGAGAGTCAGAAAGTGAGAAATCATTCCCCAGGGGGGATGGCCAGGCCGCAATCCCTTCTCCTCCATCCTCCTCTCGGGATCTTGGGCATGCACGCACACACGCCCGGTGTGAGTTTAAGCTACCGGGTCCGGGACTCGAACCACAGTCGACTACATGGGACTTCAGCGACATAGCCATTATGCTAATTGTGGTCCCCAAAACTGTGGAATTTATGAGAAATTGTCAATAGGCATTGAGATAAATGCACCATGTAAAATTATGAACTCCTAAAAGATAATGTAAAAGAAAAATCTATTAGGTTGTTGGAAAAGTCATGATGCATTTTTGCATAAACATCTCCAACAACTCAATAGATGACCTTGAGTAGGGGCTGATTTTTTAAATATGACATAAAAGGCACAATCCATGAAATAAATATTTGATAAGCTAATTTTATAAAAAATTGGAAGCTTCAGCTCTACAAAAGATACTTGAGATTCTCCCCGTACCCACTGCCACGACCCCATTTTTGGTAGCAATCTCTGTCTTTGTCTATTTTGTACAGCTATGACAGAATATCTGAGACTAGGAAATTTATAAAGAATAGAACTTTTATTTCTCATAGTACCAGAGGTTGAGAAGTCTAAGATCAAGGCACTGACAGGTTCATTGTCTAGAGAGGGTCCTCTCTCTGCTTCCAAGAAGGCACTTTGAATGTTGCTTCCTCCAGAAGGGAGGAATCCTGTACCCTCAAATGCAGAAAGTAGAAGGGCAAAAATGAGAATAAACTCCTTCTATTAAGCTGCTTTATAAGGATACCCTGTTTCATTCATGAGGGAAGCACCCTCATGGTATCACCACCTCTCAAAGGTCCCATATCTCAATGTTATCACATCGGCAACACTTGAATTTGGAGGAGACATATTCAAACCAGTGGAGACCTTTTGGATGGTAGGAGAGTGCCAGTGGAAGCTTCAGATTCATATTTAATTGATATTAATAATAATTAATACTATTTACTAGGCACTGTGAGAGGTGTTTTTACATGTTACCTAATTTAATCCAAACAAGTAAGCATGACTTAGTCCTATTATTTAAAGAGGGAAACTCAGAGAGCTAAAATAACTTGCTTGAATCATCACAGACTCAGTGTTTAGATTCAGGTTGTTATTCTCGGCCCAGAATCCTCTATCATACTTACTATTCTGGAGGAAGATTCATGCCCTTAACCTTTAGTCTTAAACATCTGTGACAGTTATCACCAGAGAACTACTGTGTTCTGGGCTATTATTTCAATCATGGCAAAAATTAATGGGGCAAAGTAGACACCCAACTACTTTCACCATTAATGATGCAAAAACCAACATTCTTACAAACTGAGCTTCATTTTAAGTTATGGATTTTTGTTACAGTTTCTTAGGGGTTCAAACAAAAGTAAAGATTAGCATTTGGTTTTCTTCAAATTGAGCCTAGATTAAATTATATCTTGTCTTTATTCTGCCATGCAGTGGTCTGGAATTATAAATAGTACTAATATAATTGCCCTTGTTCATTTTGATATACATATGACTACTAAAACCACCTTAAATTAATTAAGCAAGTTTTAATTTGATTTTTAACCTTTTAAGCAGCCTAAAATAAGAGAGAAGATCTAATTTGGAAAACAGAGCTTCCCGAGTTGCCAAATCAAATTTAATCCACATAACAAGTTAGATATTAACTTGACTGGAGACACATTTCTGCAGACCAATTTATGCTCTAAAGAGAAATCAAAAATGTTAATTCTGCACCTTAGAGACTTAGAATTAGGAAACATTTATTGATAGACCAAGGAATCTGGTTTCAGACTGAGTGGATAATTTTACCCCAGGATGAGCATTTATATTACATGACAAACTAGCAAATTATCTTGTTGTCCCTTTCCTTTGCTCTTTCCTTTCCTTTCCTCTTTCTTTTCCTCCTCACTCCTCTCCTCTCAATTCTCCATTACTTTTTTCTTTCTTTCCTTCTTTCTTTCTACTTACATACATTTCTCCATACACTGTGTTGTAGAAGAAAACTCAATATATAGTGCTCAGGGTAGAGTAGAAACTGACAAAGTGTTTTATTTATTTATACTTTCTTAGAAATATTTTTACTATCGGGCACATGCACTTGCTGGAGAGACACAGAGAGACAGAAAGTGAGATTACTCCCCTAGGGGATATGGCAATGCCACAATCCCTTCTCTTCCATTCTCCTCTCAGGATCTTAGGCATGCACACACATGTGCCTGGCTTGAGTTTTAGTTTGTCAGGTCCAGGATTTGAACTGCAATTGACTACGTGGGAGTCAAGTGACATAACCATTAAACCAACTGTTGTTCCCCACTGCTGTTTCCAACAAAGTGTTTGTTACTAGGTAGACTTCTCAGTTATAACATCAAATAGATTGTAGAACTATATCTAGGTTTTTTTTTTTTTTTTAAATGTTAAGTGCTGACAGGGATGTGGTGAAAAGGAAACTCTCTTACACTGCTGGTGGGAAAGTAAATTAGTTCAGTCTTTGTGGAGAAGAATATGGAGGTTCCTCAAAGACCTGCAAATAAAACTACCATATGATCCAACAATTCCACTCCTGGGTATCTACCCAAAGGATAGAAGAAGACTCAGTTAAAAAAGTGCTTGCACATCTATATTTATAGCAACATTATTCACAATTGCTAAGACATGAAACTGACTCTAATGTCCATTAACATAAGGATGGATTAGAAAAGTGTGGCACATATACTCTATGGAATACTATTCAGCCATAAAAAAATAGGACCCTGGCATTCAATAAAAAATGGATGAATATGGAAAATTTGCTACTGAGCGAAGCAAGTCAGGCTAAGAAAGAGAGACATTGCATGTTTCCACTTAATATATACCGACTATCCATACTCTCTGATGGAAACTGAGAGATTGGAGGACATAGAAACTTTAAATATGGTTACAGATACTGGGAAGAGGGTGGAAGGAGAGTTGGAAAAGGGAGAGAGTATAAGGATGGAAATTAAGGAGGAAAACAGAGGGGCAGGGCATTTATGGGACACAAAAGTGGGTTATTATCTGTGATGATAATGTGTTTTGCATCCTCAGCTACACTGATGTGAAGTATATTAACACTGGGTAAATTCAACTTACAAGCAAAGTGATATATAGTAATTAAATACAGAAAACGTAATAGAAAGAAAGAAATAATATAGTTAAGGTTCGATATCATCTACAGTTTCAGATATCCTACTGGGTATACTGGAACACAATCTTGTGGACAAATGGGAACTATTGTATAACTTATACAATTTCCAGGATGATTAAAATATAAAAAGACAACACCAACCGTTGACAATGGTGTTAACCAAGTGGGACTGTCATATATTGCTCGTAGAAATGTAAAATAATATAAGCCTTTTGGAAAATACTTTGAAATTTCTTATAAATTTAAACATACTCAACATTTATAATTCTGCTTGTAGGTAAATGAAAATAAAAATGAAAGAAAATGAAACCATGTGTCCACTCAAAGTGTTAATAAATGAATATTCATTGCAGCCTTATTCATAATAGCTAAACACAGAACAATTCAAACGCTCATCAATACTTAAATAGTTGATTACAGTATAATCTTACAGTAAAATAGGATTAATGAGTAAATGGAAATATACTAATCTACACAGCAAAAGATGAACCCCCAAAACATTATCCTGAGTAAAATAAGCCATACACACAAAAAAAAAAATACAGTAAGATTCTATGATTGTGACTCGCTACAAGAAATCTATCAAATCTATACTGCCAGAAAGCAGATCAAGATTTACCTGGGTCTATGTTTAAGGGGAGGGGACTGATTTAAGAAGACACAAATTAGGTTGCTAGATTTGGCAAATAAAAATGTCAGATTTAAGAAGGTTTTATTTTTAGTATAAGTGTATCTTAAAAATTGCATGAGGCAAACTTATTTTTCTGAAATTTGAATTTAATTAAGCATCCTAGAATCTTGTTGTGGTAATGGATGTTCTAAATGTTGGCTGATTATATTGGTGTATGATTTATCTAAATACATCAAAATAAATCATTTACTAGTTTTAAATTGTACTTCAATAAATTGGACTTATTTTTTTAAAGTGTGCTGTTGCAAAGGTTAGTACATAAATGGTGGTAGACAATCACCATAACCAGAACATATTGCCCAAATAAGGCTGGTATCACACTTTAAAATGTTAAATTTTCTATCAGAGTGGAAAATTCATGCTGGCTAGAGATCACTACAGAAAGCTGACTGTAAGACATAGCTTCTCATTAAAGTTCAAGTACACTTACATTTGTATGTATATAGTGGACTAGATATCTGAAAAATTCTTTATAATGCAGACTCCAACATTTCTAATTTATATTAATATTTAAGTTTGTGGCTGAACCAGCAGTAAGAAAGATCATTTTCCAAAGGACAGAACAAAAAGAACACTTGAATTCTGAGGAAAAAAAAAAAGCTTTCAGCTTGAAGTATGTCTAAGAGGTACTTCAGTCCCCACTGATATTGAATTTGGTTTTAACTGTCCAAATTCATAAAGGAAAAGGAGACATAGCCATTTGGACTGAAAAAGTAAGGGGCTTGGATAAGAAAACTATATATGAAGTCAGAAGAAAAGGATCCTTTTAAGTAACACATATAGATCTCAGCCAAACTAGGAATATGTTTAGTTATCAACCATGGCTCTGGGAGAAAGAAAATAAAGAATATATCTAAGAATCTACCTAACTTCGAATCTATTTTACATAGAAAGTTGAGCCAGAATTCTCAGTTTCCTAGCCTTGAAAACGTTTATCAAAGATTCAGTTAAAAACTGCTAGCTTGGTGCCTGGTGGAAGCAGACACGTGCTCTTTGGAAAAGCTTGCTGAGACTTCAATCAGCACCTCAAATATTCTTCAGATATGTTTAAGAAAGCATAATTCCAATGAAAAAAATACCAATTGGATGAGAAAACAAGTCACCATAAGCAAGACTAAGCAAAATAAATAAATAAATGGAATAGCTGAATAGACCCACAAACTTGCAGATGTGGAGTCATCAAATACAAAAGAATTAAAAAATGAAAGATTGAAGATAAAAAGAAAAGATTGTACATTTATTTAGTCACAGTTCCAAAAGGAGAAACAGAGAAATATTCAAAAGATAAATTTAAGGGTCAGTAGGTATGTGGAAGCTAAGGCACTGGATCCTATATGATTGACTTCCCAGTTCAAAACCCAAAACCGGAGGTTTGATAAACATGCCGGGTGTGTATGCATGTGTGTCCAAAATCTTGAGAAGAGAATGAAGGAGAAGGAATTGTAGCTTGGCTATTTCTCCCATGAGATGATTTCTCACTTTTTTCTCTCTCTCTGCATCTCTCTCTTCAACAAACGCATGGCCCTACTGGGGAGGGAAAAAAGATGAAGTTGAAAGTTATATTAAAATGATTGAAATTTATTCTCAGAATCTGGACTTTCTAAAAATGCTCAAGAGAAAATTTTTTAAAAAGGTGTATTATGTTTTGTGATTGAGATTACAAACAAGCAAAGATAAAGAGAAGATGTTAAAAGAAGGTAGACAGAAATTATTTAATCCACATAAAAGTATGGTGACTTTCAAGGACAATAATGGCAACCAGAAAAATTCAGAATTCAATATTTTTAAAATTATGAAAATAATAATAAATCTGTGATCAAATACCCAGAGATTACCTTAAGAATGAGGATAAACCAAAGATATTTTCAGAAAACCACACCTAAGAGAATTTATTACCAGTACATATTTATAAAGAGATTTTTCACAGATGTATTTTAGGAAGATATAGTTCTTATGGATAGTGATCAAAACAGGAATTATAAACAATTAGTATTGACTAATAAAGGTAACAATACATATCCCAAACATAACATAAAGGCAAATGTATACCCTTAAATGCTTATATTAGAAAAAGAGCATGAAGAGTAATGAGCAAAGGTCATTTATTAGGAGAAATACAAAAAAAAAATAAAAAAGAAAAGAAAAGAAAAAAGAGAGGGAGAAAAAGAAACAGAGAGAATACAGAATACAAAAAATAAAATTAAACACATATGAAAATATAATGATAAACATTTGAGATGATGGATGTTTATTTCTCTGATTTGATTATCACACATTGTATGCATGTGTTTAAAAAAATCGGACTTTACCTTATAAATATATACAAATGTTATACATCAGTTAAAATTATTTTTAAATGCTTAAATTAAGGAAGTAGAAAAATAAGTCATAAAAGCACCAGGCAAACTACCAAAATTTAAAACTTTTGGCAAAATGAACAAGAAAAAAATATATATAAATCTTACAGTAAAATAGGATTAATGAGTAAATGGAAATATACTAATCTACACAGCAAAAGATGAACCCCCAAAACATTATCCTGAGTAAAATAAGCCATACACACAAAAAAAAAAATACAGTAAGATTCTATGATTGTGACTCGCTACAAGAAATCTATCAAATCTATACTGCCAGAAAGCAGATCAAGATTTACCTGGGTCTATGTTTAAGGGGAGGGGACTGATTTAAGAAGACACAAATTAGGTTGCTAGATTTGGCAAATAAAAATGTCAGATTTAAGAAGGTTTTATTTTTAGTATAAGTGTATCTTAAAAATTGCATGAGGCAAACTTATTTTTCTGAAATTTGAATTTAATTAAGCATCCTAGAATCTTGTTGTGGTAATGGATGTTCTAAATGTTGGCTGATTATATTGGTGTATGATTTATCTAAATACATCAAAATAAATCATTTACTAGTTTTAAATTGTACTTCAATAAATTGGACTTATTTTTTTAAAGTGTGCTGTTGCAAAGGTTAGTACATAAATGGTGGTAGACAATCACCATAACCAGAACATATTGCCCAAATAAGGCTGGTATCACACTTTAAAATGTTAAATTTTCTATCAGAGTGGAAAATTCATGCTGGCTAGAGATCACTACAGAAAGCTGACTGTAAGACATAGTTTCTCATTAAAGTTCAAGTACACTTACCTTTGTATGTATATAGTGGACTAGATATCTGAAAAATTCTTTATAATGCAGACTCCAACATTTCTAATTTATATTAATATTTAAGTTTGTGGCTGAACCAGCAGTAAGAAAGATCATTTTCCAAAGGACAGAACAAAAAGAACACTTGAATTCTGAGGAAAAAAAAAAAGCTTTCAGCTTGAAGTATGTCTAAGAGGTACTTCAGTCCCCACTGATATTGAATTTGGTTTTAACTTTCCAAATTCATAAAGGAAAAGGAGACATAGCCATTTGGACTGAAAAAGTAAGGGGCTTGGATAAGAAAACTATATATGAAGTCAGAAGAAAAGGATCCTTTTAAGTAACACATATAGATCTCAGCCAAACTAGGAATATGTTTAGTTATCAACCATGGCTCTGGGAGAAAGAAAATAAAGAATATATCTAAGAATCTACCTAACTTCGAATCTATTTTACATAGAAAGTTGAGCCAGAATTCTCAGTTTCCTAGCCTTGAAAACGTTTATCAAAGATTCAGTTAAAAACTGCTAGCTTGGTGCCTGGTGGAAGCAGACACGTGCTCTTTGGAAAAGCTTGCTGAGACTTCAATCAGCACCTCAAATATTCTTCAGATATGTTTAAGAAAGCATAATTCCAATGAAAAAAATACCAATTGGATGAGAAAACAAGTCACCATAAGCAAGACTAAGCAAAATAAATAAATAAATGGAATAGCTGAATAGACCCACAAACTTGCAGATGTGGAGTCATCAAATACAAAAGAATTAAAAAATGAAAGATTGAAGATAAAAAGAAAAGATTGTACATTTATTTAGTCACAGTTCCAAAAGGAGAAACAGAGAAATATTCAAAAGATAAATTTAAGGGTCAGTAGGTATGTGGAAGCTAAGGCACTGGATCCTATATGATTGACTTCCCAGTTCAAAACCCAAAACCGGAGGTTTGATAAACATGCCGGGTGTGTATGCATGTGTGTCCAAAATCTTGAGAAGAGAATGAAGGAGAAGGAATTGTAGCTTGGCTATTTCTCCCATGAGATGATTTCTCACTTTTTTCTCTCTCTCTGCATCTCTCTCTTCAACAAACGCATGGCCCTACTGGGGAGGGAAAAAAGATGAAGTTGAAAGTTATATTAAAATGATTGAAATTTATTCTCAGAATCTGGACTTTCTAAAAATGCTCAAGAGAAAATTTTTTAAAAAGGTGTATTATGTTTTGTGATTGAGATTACAAACAAGCAAAGATAAAGAGAAGATGTTAAAAGAAGGTAGACAGAAATTATTTAATCCACATAAAAGTATGGTGACTTTCAAGGACAATAATGGCAACCAGAAAAATTCAGAATTCAATATTTTTAAAATTATGAAAATAATAATAAATCTGTGATCAAATACCCAGAGATTACCTTAAGAATGAGGATAAACCAAAGATATTTTCAGAAAACCACACCTAAGAGAATTTATTACCAGTACATATTTATAAAGAGATTTTTCACAGATGTATTTTAGGAAGATATAGTTCTTATGGATAGTGATCAAAACAGGAATTATAAACAATTAGTATTGACTAATAAAGGTAACAATACATATCCCAAACATAACATAAAGGCAAATGTATACCCTTAAATGCTTATATTAGAAAAAGAGCATGAAGAGTAATGAGCAAAGGTCATTTATTAGGAGAAATACAAAAAAAAAAAATAAAAAAGAAAAGAAAAGAAAAAAGAGAGGGAGAAAAAGAAACAGAGAGAATACAGAATACAAAAAATAAAATTAAACACATATGAAAATATAATGATAAACATTTGAGATGATGGATGTTTATTTCTCTGATTTGATTATCACACATTGTATGCATGTGTTTAAAAAAATCGGACTTTACCTTATAAATATATACAAATGTTATACATCAGTTAAAATTATTTTTAAATGCTTAAATTAAGGAAGTAGAAAAATAAGTCATAAAAGCACCAGGCAAACTACCAAAATTTAAAACTTTTGGCAAAATGAACAAGAAAAAAAAATATATATAGACAGATGTCAAAAATATTAGGATTGAAAGGGGACATTTCTACCACAAAGCAAACACTATAAACATAAATGAACTATTTATGTCAGAAATAGAGGTAAAATATACATCAAACATCATGTTCTATGGTGAAATATCAATCTAGTCTAACAAGAATCCATGTGTTTGGGGGGCCGTCTTCACAAAGTTCATGGAGAATGTATATTATAAAAAAAGATGTATGGGGATCCGCAGGTGGCATGGTGGTTAAAGTGCTGGATCCCAAATGGCCAGCTCTGTGGTTTGAATCCCAGAATCTGTGACTCACAAACCATGCTGGGCATCTGTGTATGCGTGCCAAATATCCCAAGAGGAGACTAGAGGAGAAGGGATTATGGCATGGCCACCCCCTCTTGGGGGGGGGGATGATTTCTCACCTTCTCTCTCTCTAAATATCTCTATCTCTTGCCAGTGAGTGCATGCACTCTAAAGTAAAAATCTAAATTAAAAAAGAAAACCCAAAAGTATGGGTGAATTTCACAATTTTATTGCACCAAAAAAAAAGTGTACTTTAGTTCCATTTTTCACAAAGTTTTCAAAGTCCTTTTGCGTTATCACTTCTATTTAAAATTATCCCAAATATTCCTGTGCTTTCTGTAATTTAGCAAGCACACAAATCACCTAGGTATCTTCTTAAATTGCATCTTCTAATTCAGCTCATCTGGATAGGCGTAAGGGTCTGCATTTCTAACAAGCTCTGCAGTGATGCTTATCTGAAGGCTTGAAGTCAGTAAAAGTAGTCTAACCAGCACAGAAAGGAAAAAAATAAATAAAAGAAGAAGAACAACAACATCAATAAGACCAAGGATGCAGAGGAGAAGGAGAAAAAATGAAGAAAAAAGGAAAAAGAAAAAAGTTAGAAAATGTAATAAGATAAGGAAAAACTAGGTTATCAGAGTCAATATACATTTTTACATGGAAATACCAACAGGTTCTATAGAAAAAATGCTAGAAAAAACAAGTGTCTAGAAATACTTCTAGATACAATTACAATAATTAAATCTAATTACACGCCTGTGTAAGACCTATACACAGCTACAAATATTCAACTCTAAAGGAAAATATTTATGCCACCAACAAAAATACTAAATATCTGGGGTTAATGTGTAAGAACATAACAATTTTGGACTATTTCATAAATTGTTTTAAGACAAATACACGTTTTTAAAGAAGTACTTTGTCTTAAAATAAAAAAAAAAAAAAAAAAAAAAAAAAAAAAAACTCCCAAAGGGTACATACACTTACCGGAGAGAGATGGAGGGAAAATGAGAAAGAAGCTTCCATGGGGGAATCATCATGTTAAAATCCTTTATCCTCCATTTCTCCCTCCTTTTGAGATTTTGGACATGCATGCACATGTGCTAGGTATATATATAATCCCCCCCACCAGAGTTGCAAGGACTGGGACTCAAACCATGGGTTTGGCTATTGGGGGCGAGGGGCAGGGGTCCTGCTGCCTTAACCACTAGGCCATAGCATAGGCTGGGCCTTTTTCTATTATTAATTTTTAGAGAGGTTTTTGCCATAGGAACTGTGTGTTCACCAGAGAGAGAGAAAAAGACAGACAG
>NW_006159508.1:1497361-1504265 GCF_000334495.1 Tupaia belangeri chinensis
GGAAAGAGACAGTGAGAGGAAAAATGAAACATCATCCCCCAGGCCAAGCTACAATCCCTTTTCCTCCATTCTTCTGGGATCTTGGGCACACACACATGCACCTGGTGTGATTCTCTAGCCACCGGATCCAGGACCTGTACGTAATCACCCATGTGGAAGTCCAGCAATGTAATCACTATGCTATCTGCTGCTCCCCTATTACTTTAAAAAATACAAATAATCTATTCCATTAAAAATGAAGGCATTATTATGAAAGGCAGAATTTAAAGCTATTAACAGACAATATAATAAAGATTTTCAGAATCCCAAACTGAGCATAGAATTCAAAAGACAATAACTAAAGAAAATATTTTAAAAATAAGATTTAAAAGTTTGCAAAAAACTAAACTACATTATATAAGCATCAATTAGAGGAAGATGTTTGTATCACAAACTAGCAGTTTTAGCACTTAGCATACACCCAATTTATAGAAACCGATGAGATGAACAAATCAACCCAATAGAAAAATATTCAAGAACAGAACCTCTAGAGGAGAAAAACCATTACATAAATCAACATATGAATCATATTAGTAATTGTAGGCATAGAACTTATAAACATGGAGAAAAAAATTATATCCACAAGCTTGATGAAAATTAAAATATCTGACTCTTTCAAGTGCTGAATAGGCTTTTGGAAGCTTTGCAACTACTTATACACTATTAATAGGAGTATATGATTATACTTTATTTGGGAAATCACATTTTAAAACAATTTAGAATTGTCATGTAAAGCTAAACATTACTGAATTGATCCCAGCAATTCTCTCCTAAGTACATATCTCAGAGAAATTCTTCTAATAATACAAATGTGAAATGGAATATTCATATACAGCAACACTATAGGAGAGGTCTTTTAAAACCTTGCAGAAAGTTCATATTATAAAAAGCCTCCCATGATTGTCAACTTTTTGCACCAAAATAAAAATCTTTTTTTTTTTTTTTTTTGAGATATGAGTACTCACTGGGGAGAGATACAGAAAGAGGGAGAATATGAGAAAGCACTCCTCTGGAGGAATGGTCATACTACAATCCCGCTGGAACATGGCCATCACCCTCTCCACGGTGATTTCTCACTTTCTCTCTCTCTGTGTACACATGCCCTATAACAAAATCTCTCTAAAACAAAACAAAACTAAACATATATATATATATATATGTATATTTCTTTTTCTCACATAAAAGTCAAAAACTAAAACAATAGTATATGCTTGGGAGATTCATAAATGGAAGACAAATTTATCAAGGAAAGCAAAGATATAGGAAATGATTAACTGGCATAAGAATTCATGTAAACAAGCGGAATAGGCTATGGGAAATTTACCAAAGGAGTTTACGGAGAAAAAGAGAGAAGTAAGACATTTGTGGGAAACAGAAATGGCTTATTACCTGCTGGTGATAACGTGTATAGCATTCTCAACTAGACTGGTCTCAGGTATAGTTCATGTTGGGTAAATTCTCTCTACAAGCTAAATGATGTATAGTGATTGAATGTATGAAATAATAATAATAAAATAAATTTAAAATAAAAATGCCTCTGACAATTCAATACTTATTTCCTCTTCCCTGAAAAATCTACTAGAATTAATATTGAATATTGACAATATACATTAACTTAAATATTAAAAATGATGAATATTTTATAATCCTTGATTTGATTATACCCTGAATACATATTTTAAAAAGTCATATGGTCCCTCACACAGCTGTGCATGATTATATGCAAATAAAAGCTTACAATTAAAGAAAGCTAAGATATGGCACACACTAATATCTCAAAAGTTCTAACAAAGCAAATTTTATGAATCAAGATACTGTGCTAGTGACTTAAGTTAGACTTAATGAATTATAACTTCACTTACCAACCTGGATGACTGTCAAAGGTACAAAGTACTATACGCATTCAGATATAGATAAACACAGATATATCATTCTTTTTCTCACTTATATAAAAGTGAGAAAAAAGTATATGCACAGGACAAAAGACCACATATATACAGGACAAAGGAATAGAACTGAGGGTCCAGAAATAAACCCTAAATTTATGGTCAATTGACTTTAAATTATGGTGCCAAGGCAATTCAATGGGAAAAGACTACACTTTTCAACAAATGGTGTTGCGACAGCTAGACATTACATGTAAAAGACTTAGGTTGGAATTATATCTACATTGGACACAAAAAATACCTCCAAATGGATCATAAACATAAACAGAGAAGTAAATCTTAGTGACCTTGGGTTAGGCACAGCCTTCTAAGATACGGTACCCAAAGTGTATACTTATGCAACAACAAGAGTACTTTTTTGTTTGTTTCTAAAGATACTCTTTTTTTTTTTTTCTAAAGATACTCTTAAGGCACCAGCAGGTGTCATGGTGGTTAAAGGCACTGGACTCCTACATGGCTGACTGCAGTTCAAGCCCTGGACCTGGTGACTTGTTTTCTTGCTTTCCTTCTCTTTCTTTGTCTCTCTCTCTGATCAAACTGGAAAAAAAGATAATAAGTAAATTTAAATAAAATAATTATTTTAAAAAAGATACTATCAAAGAACTAAGAAGACAACCACAGAACAAGATAAAATAGTTACAAATCATAATACAAGTATTGAAGGACTTGTATCCACTTCCATAGTTTCGGTTGAAAAGTTTGTTTCTAGTCTATTTATTTTTTGCAATTTTAAAAATAATCTTACATTTCTGAATGTTTTTTAGTTTTTTTCCTTTTGTTTGATTTTTGGCACTTTTACTGCAATGGACCTAAGTGTAGATTTGTTTTCATTTATTCTGCTTCAATTAGAGCTTGTTAAATGTACAGATTTATATCATTCAATAGCATCGTAAATTGTCAATAATTAGTTTTCTACAATGTAACTTCTGTCCCATTTTCTGCTCTACTAATTAAATTTCTGTTTGATCTTTATCACTGCTTCATCTGCTTCTTAACTTCCCTTTTAATTGTAACTCCTTTCCCACTGCTAAATTCTGATATTTGCTTCAAACCACTCTGATGTATGAATTTTTTTCTCATCAAAGACTAATTAATTCTACATTTATCAATTTTGTTTTAAAATTTAATATTGCATTTGTCAGTTACAGAATTTTCATTTAGTTATCTTTTACACTATTCAATTTTTACCATTTAAAAATATTTACTTATTTAAAATTTATTTATATTCATTCACTGTACATCATTACAGTATAGTAAATGAGATTTTCCATCCAGAATACACTGTAAATTGACTCAGTCAAGGAAATTATCATATGTATTATCACCAACAAGTAATTTTCCATTTCTTATTTCTTATATATTTTGCTGCTTCTCTTTTTTCTCCCTTTGATTCCCTACCTCTTACCCTGTATTTTCTCATCCTATTTTACAATCTATGCCAAGTAATCTCAGGCCCTCAGAGGTTCTGTATTTATAGTTTATAATTTATGGTGGTGGCTGTCTCTATTGTGTTATCCCTTTGTGTTTTTGTTGTTTACAGCAGTGTGTTCATCATTATATATCCAAAAATATTTAAATTAATTTGAGGTCTAAGGTGATGTAATCTTCCATGGAGAATTTAATTGATTTTGGAAGATATTGTTGGACAGGATCCTTCCCAGTTCACACAAATCAAATGTCATGTTGGCATAGACAACAACTGAACTGCAGTTCCTGAGAGGACCCTTCCAAGTAATTATTAGCCTAGTGCACAGTCTCTCACAACCCAAACCTAATCAGCGGAAGGCCTTAAAAGAAGAAAGAATGACCTCCCTAGAGCAAGAAGGAGTCCTGCCAGCAGGCCCCAACTCTTCCTTGAGTTCTCAGCCTGTCGATTGTTTTTGTACTTACAAAGTGAGTATTTCAACATGTGAACATTTCTCCCTAGTTCAGCTGATAAAACTATAAAATATCTTCAACAGATAACACATTTCTTTGTCCCATTAATGCTTTGCTTCTCTATTTTTCTTCTAAATGTCTTTCCCAAGCCAACACAATTATAAGAGCCATTTCCTTGAAACTTTCTTTCTCTCTCTCTCTCTCTCTCTTTCTCTCTCTCTCTCATTCACATACACACATGCATAAACCCTGTTGGTTTGTCTTTTCTGGCAAATCCGAAGTAATACAGAAATATATAAGATCCTGAAAAGGCAGATGCAAATGATGAACAGATTTGGGACAATTTGACATTTTTCCTCCATGATGAAGGAAAAAAATATGTCATTAATTAATTAGATTAGGGGATGAATGTAAATTAGGTTAAAAAGACTAAGTAGCTGGGATAACAGGTCGCATGGTGTTTAAGGCACTGGATTCCCACATGGATAAGCGTGGTTTGAGTGCCAGACCTGATGACTTGAAAATTATACCAGGTACATGCATGCCCCAAATCCCAAAATGAGAATAAAAGAGATGGGATTGCAGAGTGGCCATTCTCCTAGGGAGTGAGTTCTCACTTTCCCTCTCTCTGTATTTCTTGTTTCTCTCCAGCGAGTGCACACACCCTATGGCAAAAAATAAAACACCACCACCACACAAACAAACAAGAAACAAGCAAACAAACAAACAAAACTAAACATATAGCTACTCTTGCTTAGGACCTAAATTTCCAGGAAAATATAGGCAGCACTTAAGCTGATAAAGTCAAAAAATGAAGTTTTTAAAAAGATCTTTGTAGTAAGCTAGAAAGTGTTAGTCTTTGTAACTTTGAATCCCTTCTCCTCCATTATCATTTCTGGATTTCAGGCATACACACACACCCAGCATGATTTTGAAGTTGCTGGGTTCAGGGCTTGAACCACACAGTTGGCCATGTGGGATCCAGCTACCTTAATCTCGATGCCACCTGCTGGCCTGTTGTTTTTCTATTTTATAGTATAATAATTTATGCTATACCATTTTTTTTAAATTTTTTTGCTATGGTTTTAATTTTCTCTTCTTTTTTCTAGCATCTTAAGGTACAAGTTTAGGTTATTGATTTCAGGTCATCCTTTTTTTTTTTTTCAGTGTAGAATTTTGCTGCTATAAATTTTCTTAGCCTTATGTGACCTAAAATTCATATGTTTTGGTATTTTGTGTTACCATTTTCATTTCTCAAAATATTTTCTAAGTTCATTTAAGATTTCTTTTTTTCATTCAGCAGTAAGTTGTTAATTTCCATGTATTTGTTACTTTCTCAAATTTTTTAATGCTAAAATTACCATTTTCCCTTTGGTCAAGGAGCATAGTTTGTATGATTTCAATCTTTTTAAGTTACTGAGGCTTGTTTTTTGTTTATCAAGTAGATTTAAATTACTTTCTGGGATTACTTGCCTTAATAGTGAAGAATTTCCTGTAGTATTTCTTATAAAATAGAACTGCTGGGACCAGCAGTTGGCATAATGGCTATGTTACTGGACTCCCATGTAGTCAGCCGTAGTTCAAGTCCTGGATCCAATGGCTTAAACTCACACCGGGCGCATGTGCATGCGCGCTGAAGATCCTGAGAGGATAAGAGAAGGGATTGCAGCATGGCCATCCTCCCTGGGGGGTGGGGGCCATGGGGTGATGTCTTGCTTTCTGTCTCTCTGTCTCTTTCTGGTGAACACATGTGCCCTATAGCAAAAATGAATCCGAAATTAAAAAAAATAGAACTGCTAGAAAATAATTTAAATTTTTGCTTATATGGGTGTGATCTGTTTCACCTTTATTTTTGAAAAATAATTTTCCTGTGTATAGATTTTTGTTGACAATGTTGGTTTTGTTTTCGCAGATCTGAATGTCATCCCACTCTCTCAGGCAGCCATTGTTTCTGATAATTAATCAGATGTTAATCTTACTAAGTTTCTGTATACATCAGCCACTTTCCTCTTGCTGCTTTCAGACGTCTCTCTTTGTCTTTAACTTTAAATATTTTTACTTCGATGAGTGGGGTTCAGGCCCTCTTGTGTTTATATACATTGAGTTCATTGATATTTGTAGTATGTTGGGCTAATAATTTTAAATCAAATTTGGAATGATTTCAGTCATTAGTTCTTTGAATGTCTGTTGTGTGCTTTGTCTTTCTCCCTGTTGGTAATCCATCATGCATGTCTTGGCACATTTTGTGGTGTTTCACATTTATCTTTAACTTAAATTTGTTCTTTTTTATTCTATGTTCCCATGATAGTATAATCTCTTTTGTTCTATCATTTGAGCTACTAGAACAAAAATATGATAAATAGGGTAACATAAAAATAATGTAAATGCATTTGTCATAGATTTGTAAAATGGAAAGTCCAAAATCAAATGTCCAGCAGACCTGGTGTTTGGTGAGAGCCTGCTTTCACATAAGACAACTTCCAACTGTGTCCTTACATGGTAAAAGGGGCTAGCTTGCTTTCTGTGTCTCTTTTATAAGGACACTAATCCAAATCATGAGGGTTCTATAATCATGATCTAGTCACCTCTCAAATGTCCCACATCCTAATATTATCACCTTGGGGGTGGGGTTTCAAACCTATGGATTTAGAAGAACACAAATATACAGACTATAGTGGATAAAATCTTTTTTTGGAAAAGTTTTTGCCATAGGGCACGTGCACTCACCAGAAAGACAGAGAGAGACATAAAGTAAGAAATCACCCCCCCACCACCAGGAGGGATGGCCACGCTGGAATACCTTCTCCTCCCTCTTGGGCACACATGCATATGAGTTTGCATGAGTTTAAGCCACCGGGTCTGGGACTTGAACCACAGTCAACTACATGGGATTCCAGTGACATAGCTATTAGGCCATCTGCTGGTCCTCCAGTGGAGACCATTTTTATGGTCTCCTAAAAGAATTAGCATAAATCCCTAATAAGACTATTTGCCAATCATTTCAGATATTTGTAAGAACCATATGACATTACTGCTGCTTT
>NW_006159508.1:1504279-1505637 GCF_000334495.1 Tupaia belangeri chinensis
TTCCTGCTGCTTAGAATAATTTTGTAGGTAAACTGGAAGTGGATATGAAATTCATCAATTACATATTGATGTAATTTTAAGGAAGAAATCATTCTTGATGTTATATTTTTTGGTTTTATCCTTTCTAATTGTGTGTGTGTGTATGTGTGTGTGTGTGTGTGCACATGTGTGTGTGTATGCATGTATATATAAAGTGTGTACTTCTTTCGAGATCTTGTTAAAAGCAAATGATTATGGCCACTATGGAGTCAGTGACTATAGAAGTTTCCATTGTCATTACATTATGGCTTACTGCCCAGAAAGAATAAGCATGAGTTTTTGTGTAAAAACATCCATTTTGGAACATTTTTGGTGGACTACTCTTTGGAGAAAAGACTCTAAAAATTCGTTAACAGAATATTTATGCATTTATTTATTTAGATACTTATCCATTTATTTTACTTAGTTTTGTTTCTCTCAAAGTAAGAGTAAGTACTTAAGACCCTAGGAGGGGAGATATGTTGGCTTTGATGACCCTACAATATTCATTAAAACCTCACAATGCGCTGATATGCTACAGTTCAGAGACAACAGCAGCTATCAGTTTCCAACTGAGGCAGTTTGGACTCAGCAGTAGAAATTGCAAATTGGCATATTAAATGCTGTGATTTCTAATCACACATTCCAGGATTAGAATTGGAATGGAAAGAGGTCATCTAATTCCAGCCCGTGCCATTAGTTAAGGCTTTCGCTAAATCTTTTAAAGCAGAAAACTAATCATGTAATTCTTGAAGATAGCCGACTGCTGAGTTTTAAAGGTGACTTTCTTTGGAGCGCTCTATTCGAAAGTTAGTATGTTGAGACTAAATGTTTGGCTGTAACTTACCTTCTTTATTTTTTCCCTTCACTCAGTTTATAGAAAATTATCATTCTCAATGTTTGTAAACTCAAAGAATCATTTATCATTTTTCTATTGTCTTTTTAAAACAAATTAACAACTTTCAATTTCTTCCTATTGATTTCTTGGAAGCAATTTTTTATTCACTTTAACCATGGTGTCAGTCTTTGTTAACTGTTTCATGATCAGAAGTATTCTATAGGTGATTTCTCATCCCAGATCTGTCACTCATTCACATATGATTTTAGGCCATTGGTGTTCTTTTTTTTTTTTTTTTTTTGGAGAGATTTTTGCTATAGGGCGCGTGCGCTCGCCTGACAGAGAGAGACATAGAGACAGAAAGTGAGAAATCACCCCCCAGGGGGGATGGTCATGCCGCAATCCCTTCTCCTCCATTCTCCTCTCGGGATCTTGGGCACACACGAACACGCTCCCAGCGTGAGTTTTAAGCCACCGGGTCTGGGACGCGAACCGCGGTCGA
>NW_006159508.1:1505915-1509694 GCF_000334495.1 Tupaia belangeri chinensis
TCAACCAGCCCACAATACCTAGGATGTGCCATTGATTTTTTTTCAAACATAAGATGTTTATTTAATAGGTTGGTTGGATTAATCACAGACCAGTATTTATTCCAACTCACCCCAAATGTGAACATACATGTTTTAGCTCACACATTTAATGTGTTCAATACCTATAGTCTGGTTATTTTATTCCTTTCAAAAGATAAAACTTGAGAAGTGTTTGGTTTATGTATTGCTGAATAAGAAATGATCTCAAATGTCAGAGGCTTAAAACAACCACCATTTTATCACTACTTAGAGTTCTGTGGGTTGATTGGAGCAGGGATCAACAAGTACACTCCAAGGAATAAATCTGACCTATTGTCTGGTTATGTATGGCCTGAGAGCTAAGAAAAGATGTTTCATTTTTAAATAGCTAAAAAGCAAATGAAAAAAGAATATTTGGGGATATGTGAAGGAATTCAAATTCCAGTGCCCATTAGAGTTTTATTGGAACACAGTAACAGTCACTTGCTTACGTATTGTTTATGCCTGATTTTGCATGATAATAGCAGAATATTGCTCCAAAGATCCTGTGGCCAATAAAGCCAAAAATATTTATTATCTGACTCTTTACAGAAAAAAATTTGCTGACCTCTGGATTGGAACTCAAATTCCTTACATGGTAGATCCAAGTCCTCAAAAGCTCAAAAATGGAAATGGCCAGCCTTTCTTAGAACTGGCATTAATTCAGTTCTACCACGTCCTTCTGGTTATCCAAGTCCAAGAGTGAACCAAGATTCGGGATGGGAGGAAACACAAGTATGTAAATATGAAGGAGGAGATGTTGGTATCATCATTAGGAAAAGAGAAATGAACGATATACAAAGTGCAGGTAAAAGCTCACAAACTAATTTTAAAGAAAAAAAAAGAAGATTTCAAGAAAAGGGAAGTTTGTTCTAAAATTTAGAGCTTATTTTATTTTTATATTTAAATAAGAAATGAGTTGACAGGAAAAGTAGACAACAGTATTATTGAATAAAACTGCATTATGAACATTGTCCTAGAGAAGTGACAGAAAATGCTGCTATCAAGATTGGAATTCTTACCAACAACACATAAAGTTCTTTGCATCTGAAAAAGTTAAGAATCTAAAGGAAAGATAATTCTATATGCGAACTTGTACATCTATGTTCTTTGTCCCTTCTCAGGAAGATGGGAAGCAACTTTCTTGTTCACATTAGCTCCTATGTAAATTTGTCCTTGGCGAACTTTTTGGACAGTTGTATCCCTAGTTCTATTAATGCTGCCAAAATTCCTCTACTTATTATCTCTTACACATGAGGATATATTTTAAAAGTTAATGGAAAGGAATCATTAAAAAAACTATGCATGGATTTCAATTTTTTGCACCAGAATAACTCATACTTTAATTCCATTTTTCTATTGTGTTGTGAAACCCTTGCTTCTTAGTTGTTGTTTTATATCTGAAACTGGATGATTTATAAAGAAAATAGAGTTTTATTCACAAAACTCAGGATTTTAGTGGACGTAAAGTCCAAAGGCATCACAAAATGGCAGAAGGAGGAAGTTTAGCAAAATGGAGCATGTTCTATATCCACATAACCGTCTCTGCCATTCTGGTTTTATGCTCCACATATAAACCATATCAGAACTCAATAGAAGTACTCTCATATTATTACGTCATTGACTCACCCTAGGACATTATGAAGGGGTCAAGGATTCACTTAATACATTAACAATATAGTCAATAAAATCACATCCCAAATATATGAATTTCTGAGGGACTTCTAATTATTGCCCAGTAAGATCAAATTTCAAAACATGAAACTTAGGGGGACAAACCATTATCCAGAAATAATATCCTATATATGTAATACAAAACCTCTTCTTTTATCCTTTGCCAGAGCATACAGCCTCTATTTCTACATTTTCTTCTATAATAATCTGTCATCTTGCTCTTATTCACAAGGAAAAAGTAAAAGAATTCAAAATGTTTGTCCAGATTTTATGACAAAAGCCACTCTGTAATAGTGTTACAGTGTTTTGAGCACTGCTAATATTTTTATTCATTATATCACTTATTGAGAGGTTATTCTTTTTATCTTTTAGAATAAAGGATATTCAAGTACATAATTATTCAGAGAACTAGAGCTTCCTGTAGTTCAATGAGATTTAGCTCTGTAATTTACAATACTTAAAACAAATGAGCAAATTTATATTCTCAGAATAGGAAATAGTTGAATATACAGCTCAGATATATTTTTTTCTTCCACTTTATAACTTAGTACATGAAAAACTGGATCTTACACAAAATGAATTGCTAGAAATCTTCTGAAGTACATTCATTAAACTATTTCATATCAGTTTTAGCTTTAGAGTAAACAATCTCATAGACTATTTTTTTAAGAGAGATTTTTGTTATAGGACATGTATGCTCACCAGACACAGAGAGAGACAGAGAAAGAAAGAGAGAAATCATCCCTCAGGGGGGATTTCCACACCATAATTACCTCTCTTCCATTCTCCTCTCAGGATTTTTGGGCATACACACACACTGGATGTAAGTTTCAAACTGCTAGATCCAGGACTCGAACTGTGGTTGGCTACATGGGAATCCAGCACATTAACCACTACACCACCTGCTGTCCCCTCTCATGGACTATTAAACAAGGATTATTTACAAAAGTGTTAATATATTGTGCATCTCGGAGTTACGATCCAAATGGATAATTTCTTAAAATATTTGTAATAAATATTTGTAAATCATTATTAAAACTGATTTTTGCTTGTAATTACTTTTAAAGTATGGGAATTTTGTTCTTATTTGTTTCCTTCAGCTGAGATAATGTGAGCAAAGACAATGTTTAGAAGGTAACCAATTAGCTTATATGGTCAAACAGGAAAAGATAGACTAAAAGTCTTTACAATAAAAATTTTAAAATAAAAATATTAGAAAGTTTTCTGTACTACATATATGTAAAATCAAGTAGCCCAGACAAAAACAGCTTTTAGAAGTTGAAATGCCTTAGAATAAACTTTAAAATGATGAAAAAGAGGGCTTTTGTCATCATTTGTTATTGATAAAATTAGTTTAGTTTTCAAAAAGCAATAAAAAATTTGAACAATAAATGTAGGAATCTACTGCCCCTGATCAGAAAAGGAAAGGAACAATACTCAAAGAATACTTCTCACGTGCTAGGTGCTTTACATAAAATATTACATAAAATTTTAACAATAACATTAAGAAACAATTATTCTATTCACCATTCTTCTACCCATTTTCAAGACAGATATTATGAAAGACAAAGTCAAATTACTAAGCTAACTTAACCATTGAAATTGATTCTGAATCAGATTTGCTTTGAGAAACTAGTGACCTTACTAATCAATCACTCTGAACTTTCTTAAGTTGAATATAATTTTCTTGCTGTTTCCTTTGTACTCAAGATCTCTTTAATTTTTGGAATCTTAAAAATAATTCATTTTATTCTTGCAATAATTTTCAGACAACATAAGTTTTGCTAACGTGGATTTGGGGAATGGAGGACAAAATACAGAAAGGCAGTTAGTCACAGTCCCTAAATACAAAACAAAATTATTCAGCAAGTCTTATCTACTCTTCTCACTAATTATCTATAAACACTTAAGGAAACTGGAGGGGTTTTAGTATTTTAATATACATGGTCATGTGAAACTGTATTAAAATGTAATTAGTCCCAATGTATATACAAGCATTTTATCAACTGGTTAAAGTAAATGATGTGTGTGTGTGTGTGTGTGTGTGT
>NW_006159508.1:1524200-1577709 GCF_000334495.1 Tupaia belangeri chinensis
GAGATTTTTGCTATAGGGCGCGTGCGCTCGCCTGACAGAGAGAGACATAGAGACAGAAAGTGAGAAATCACCCCCCAGGGGGGATGGTCATGCCGCAATCCCTTCTCCTCCATTCTCCTCTCGGGATCTTGGGCACACACGAACACGCTCCCAGCGTGAGTTTTAAGCCACCGGGTCTGGGACGCGAACCGCGGTCGATTACGTGGGAGTCCAGCGACATATCCATTACGCTAACTGCTGGTTCCCGGTGTTCATTTTTTAATACAGGGTCTCACTATGTTCCTGTCTTATGATCCTGTGTAGCAAGATTACAGGTGCACCTACCATACCTGACTTTTTCAGGCAGGGTCTCACTAAGTTGCGGTGCTGGCCATGAGTTCCCTTCAAAAAAAGGAATGAACCACTATGCTCCAATTTTAGGGTGGGTCAGGAATTGAACCCAGCCTTCCCATATGGTCTCAGCCTCCTGGGTAGCAGCATCAACCAGCCCACAATACCTAGGATGGGCCAGTGATTTTTTTTCAAACATAAGATGTTTATTTAATAGGTTGGTTG
Organism: Tupaia belangeri chinensis; assembly: GCF_000334495.1. Classification (NCBI taxonomy): domain Eukaryota; kingdom Metazoa; phylum Chordata; class Mammalia; order Scandentia; family Tupaiidae; genus Tupaia; species Tupaia belangeri. The sequence goes on from NW_006159508.1 coordinate 1,524,756, forward strand.
GATTCATCACAGACCAGTATTTATTCCAACTCACCCCAAATGTGAACATACATGTTTTAGCTCACACATTTAATGTGTTCAATACCTATAGTCTGGTTATTTTATTCCTTTCAAAAGATAAAACTTGAGAAGTGTTTGGTTTATGTATTGCTGAATAAGAAATGATCTCAAATGTCAGAGGCTTAAAACAACCACCATTTTATCACTACTTAGAGTTCTGTGGGTTGATTGGAGCAGGGATCAACAAGTACACTCCAAGGAATAAATCTGACCTATTGTCTGGTTATGTATGGCCTGAGAGCTAAGAAAAGATGTTTCATTTTTAAATAGCTAAAAAGCAAATGAAAAAAGAATATTTGGGGATATGTGAAGGAATTCAAATTCCAGTGCCCATTAGAGTTTTATTGGAACACAGTAACAGTCACTTGCTTACGTATTGTTTATGCCTGATTTTGCATGATAATAGCAGAATATTGCTCCAAAGATCCTGTGGCCAATAAAGCCAAAAATATTTATTATCTGACTCTTTACAGAAAAAAATTTGCTGACCTCTGGATTGGAACTCAAATTCCTTACATGGTAGATCCAAGTCCTCAAAAGCTCAAAAATGGAAATGGCCAGCCTTTCTTAGAACTGGCATTAATTCAGTTCTACCACGTCCTTCTGGTTATCCAAGTCCAAGAGTGAACCAAGATTCGGGATGGGAGGAAACACAAGTATGTAAATATGAAGGAGGAGATGTTGGTATCATCATTAGGAAAAGAGAAATGAACGATATACAAAGTGCAGGTAAAAGCTCACAAACTAATTTTAAAGAAAAAAAAAGAAGATTTCAAGAAAAGGGAAGTTTGTTCTAAAATTTAGAGCTTATTTTATTTTTATATTTAAATAAGAAATGAGTTGACAGGAAAAGTAGACAACAGTATTATTGAATAAAACTGCATTATGAACATTGTCCTAGAGAAGTGACAGAAAATGCTGCTATCAAGATTGGAATTCTTACCAACAACACATAAAGTTCTTTGCATCTGAAAAAGTTAAGAATCTAAAGGAAAGATAATTCTATATGCGAACTTGTACATCTATGTTCTTTGTCCCTTCTCAGGAAGATGGGAAGCAACTTTCTTGTTCACATTAGCTCCTATGTAAATTTGTCCTTGGCGAACTTTTTGGACAGTTGTATCCCTAGTTCTATTAATGCTGCCAAAATTCCTCTACTTATTATCTCTTACACATGAGGATATATTTTAAAAGTTAATGGAAAGGAATCATTAAAAAAACTATGCATGGATTTCAATTTTTTGCACCAGAATAACTCATACTTTAATTCCATTTTTCTATTGTGTTGTGAAACCCTTGCTTCTTAGTTGTTGTTTTATATCTGAAACTGGATGATTTATAAAGAAAATAGAGTTTTATTCACAAAACTCAGGATTTTAGTGGACGTAAAGTCCAAAGGCATCACAAAATGGCAGAAGGAGGAAGTTTAGCAAAATGGAGCATGTTCTATATCCACATAACCGTCTCTGCCATTCTGGTTTTATGCTCCACATATAAACCATATCAGAACTCAATAGAAGTACTCTCATATTATTACGTCATTGACTCACCCTAGGACATTATGAAGGGGTCAAGGATTCACTTAATACATTAACAATATAGTCAATAAAATCACATCCCAAATATATGAATTTCTGAGGGACTTCTAATTATTGCCCAGTAAGATCAAATTTCAAAACATGAAACTTAGGGGGACAAACCATTATCCAGAAATAATATCCTATATATGTAATACAAAACCTCTTCTTTTATCCTTTGCCAGAGCATACAGCCTCTATTTCTACATTTTCTTCTATAATAATCTGTCATCTTGCTCTTATTCACAAGGAAAAAGTAAAAGAATTCAAAAATGTTTGTCCAGATTTTATGACAAAAGCCACTCTGTAATAGTGTTACAGTGTTTTGAGCACTGCTAATATTTTTATTCATTATATCACTTATTGAGAGGTTATTCTTTTTATCTTTTAGAATAAAGGATATTCAAGTACATAATTATTCAGAGAACTAGAGCTTCCTGTAGTTCAATGAGATTTAGCTCTGTAATTTACAATACTTAAAACAAATGAGCAAATTTATATTCTCAGAATAGGAAATAGTTGAATATACAGCTCAGATATATTTTTTTCTTCCACTTTATAACTTAGTACATGAAAAACTGGATCTTACACAAAATGAATTGCTAGAAATCTTCTGAAGTACATTCATTAAACTATTTCATATCAGTTTTAGCTTTAGAGTAAACAATCTCATAGACTATTTTTTTAAGAGAGATTTTTGTTATAGGACATGTATGCTCACCAGACACAGAGAGAGACAGAGAAAGAAAGAGAGAAATCATCCCTCAGGGGGGATTTCCACACCATAATTACCTCTCTTCCATTCTCCTCTCAGGATTTTTGGGCATACACACACACTGGATGTAAGTTTCAAACTGCTAGATCCAGGACTCGAACTGTGGTTGGCTACATGGGAATCCAGCACATTAACCACTACACCACCTGCTGTCCCCTCTCATGGACTATTAAACAAGGATTATTTACAAAAGTGTTAATATATTGTGCATCTCGGAGTTACGATCCAAATGGATAATTTCTTAAAATATTTGTAATAAATATTTGTAAATCATTATTAAAACTGATTTTTGCTTGTAATTACTTTTAAAGTATGGGAATTTTGTTCTTATTTGTTTCCTTCAGCTGAGATAATGTGAGCAAAGACAATGTTTAGAAGGTAACCAATTAGCTTATATGGTCAAACAGGAAAAGATAGACTAAAAGTCTTTACAATAAAAATTTTAAAATAAAAATATTAGAAAGTTTTCTGTACTACATATATGTAAAATCAAGTAGCCCAGACAAAAACAGCTTTTAGAAGTTGAAATGCCTTAGAATAAACTTTAAAATGATGAAAAAGAGGGCTTTTGTCATCATTTGTTATTGATAAAATTAGTTTAGTTTTCAAAAAGCAATAAAAAATTTGAACAATAAATGTAGGAATCTACTGCCCCTGATCAGAAAAGGAAAGGAACAATACTCAAAGAATACTTCTCACGTGCTAGGTGCTTTACATAAAATATTACATAAAATTTTAACAATAACATTAAGAAACAATTATTCTATTCACCATTCTTCTACCCATTTTCAAGACAGATATTATGAAAGACAAAGTCAAATTACTAAGCTAACTTAACCATTGAAATTGATTCTGAATCAGATTTGCTTTGAGAAACTAGTGACCTTACTAATCAATCACTCTGAACTTTCTTAAGTTGAATATAATTTTCTTGCTGTTTCCTTTGTACTCAAGATCTCTTTAATTTTTGGAATCTTAAAAATAATTCATTTTATTCTTGCAATAATTTTCAGACAACATAAGTTTTGCTAACGTGGATTTGGGGAATGGAGGACAAAATACAGAAAGGCAGTTAGTCACAGTCCCTAAATACAAAACAAAATTATTCAGCAAGTCTTATCTACTCTTCTCACTAATTATCTATAAACACTTAAGGAAACTGGAGGGGTTTTAGTATTTTAATATACATGGTCATGTGAAACTGTATTAAAATGTAATTAGTCCCAATGTATATACAAGCATTTTATCAACTGGTTAAAGTAAATGATGTGTGTGTGTGTGTGTGTGTGTGTTGTCATATTGTCACAAGGATCTACTTATTGAATCTAGTATTTATCATTCACTTTCTTATTTTTATGGCTTTACTGCATTTATGTGCATGTGTGTTCTTAAGCAATATTTGTATACTTGTACATATTTATAAAATACACACATATTATCATACTATATGTACCATGCCATGCTTATTCTTTTAAAATTACATTTGTGACTTATAGACATGTTAATTTATTCCTTTTTTTTTTTTTTTTACTTGTTTTCACTGCCAGATAGTCTTCTACTGCACGGCTATGTTGAATACACATTGTCTATCTTCCTGGTATGAAAATTATGATACTTGTAGTTTTACTACCGTCAGCAGTGCATGTATGGTCTCAAATACGTCCCGGGCGTATGTGAACTGTTCCCATAGTCCATAGTCGTGGAGGTACTACCATGGGTACACTCTTTACCAGATACTGGCGAAGAGTTCTCAGAAGTACAATAGTTGTACCAGTTTATTCTCTCACTGGCTTTAATTATAGTCACTTATCTAAAATTTAGTATTATCTGGCTTCTAAGATTTTGTGCATTTTAAAAGTATAAAATTTCACATTTGCAAAAAGATCTTTCAGTGAAAAATGGCACCTATTTCTTTCTTGTTGATCTTTGTAATTTTCTTTCTTTTTCTTGCATTTCTGAATTGCAGAGATCCTCCAATATAATGCTGAATATAAGAACAGATTGGAGGAATTTTTCTTTTTCTTACTGATTTTCAGAGACTGCTTTCAACACTTCAACAGTAAGTGTGAGGATAGAACTATATGTTCCACCACTCACTCTATGAGGACTATTAGAGGTTTTTGCTAGACATCCTTTACCAAGGCTGGCAGGTTGCTGGAGGGTTTTGTTTGTTTTTTATTTTAACATGAATGGATTTTGAATATTATTACAGTACTTTAAAAGTATTTTTTTTGTTTTTATCTGGTGTTAGTGTTAACATAACATTTTATAGAAAATTACTTGGTAAAATTATTTTAATTTCATATATTGTATGTGTATATCTGAATTTTAAACTACAAATTTAATCACTTCCTAATTATATTAATATTTATTATTTTACTTTAAATTTGATAGTTATATATTCCAAATTGCCTATTTTCTCTAAATTTCTAATGTATATACCTAAATTTGTTTATAATAATTTTTCATCTTCTATAGAAGTTTTTATCAAGTTTATCTTTTTCCATTATCATCCTTCCAAAGAAAACATTTTTAAACATGTGTTTTTCTAATTTTCTTCCTCATGAAACATCAATACCATGGATATGCGGTATGTTTGTTCATGTGCTATGTGTATATGTGCACTTCATACATAAATAGTGGAAGATTTCTGCGGTCCTCAAGAACAAATTGTTTCTATAGAGACATTATAGCCCTTGTAAAGAATATAGAATCTACATTGTGGTCCTTCATTCTCAGTTATCTTTATCTCCTATTTTCCCTTGAATAGTATTTTTTTGAAATTGCTCTATTTTTTTCAGCCTTTACATTTTTTTTTTTTAACTACAGGCGTGTGTACTCATTGGAGAGAAGCGAATAGTATTTTTTTGAAATTGCTCTATTTTTTTCAGCCTTTACATTTTTTTTTTAACTACAGGCATGTATACTCATTGGAGAGAAGCAGAGAACACAAAGAGAGAAAAAGTGAGAAATCACCCCACCAAGGGGGATGGCCAAGCCACAATCACTTCTCCTCTTGGTAGACACACACACACTCACACAAGTAGTGCATGATATTTAGACCACTGGGTCCGTGACTTGAACCACAGAATCAGTCATGCGGAAATCCAGTTGCATCAACCTCTACACCACCTGCTGATCCTTTCAACTATTTTAAAGAACCAATTCTGAGCTATTTGGATCATAATGTACCTTTTTATACCTGTATTAATTTCTGTATTTATATATATACACATATATATGCATATATATGTTTCTTCCTCTACTTTGATTTTCATATGCTTGTTTTCTTCTTTTCTAACTTCTTAAATATTTTGCATTTTCATTTTAAGCTCATTATTCTTTTTCCAATCTTACTACTTAAATTTAGTTAGATCGTACCATCTTTTAAGTAAAATTTTCATTATAGTCAACAGTTACTGAACAATTACCATTTTTGAGGAAGTGTAGTAAAATCTTACATAAATCACCTCCTTTAATTCACACACAAGTACAAGTCAACAGTGTTCTCCTGCTCTTTCATAGGCAATGAAGAAAAGCAAAATAACTTAGACAAGATCCCAAAGGTAATAAGTCCTGGTGGCAGGATTCAAATCCAGGTGATGAGCTCCTCACTCTAGTTGTTAGCCGTGTGTGCTACATTGCACTTTCTAGCCTCAAGATTTTTATTTGAATTTTAAGCTTTTTAGAATTCTTATTTTGTTTCTATATTAATGAATGTTAGTTATCACGTTTATATATTTATGACTTAAGCTTTCAGAGAACATATTTAAATAAAACCAGGTGTTTGAAATAGGTAACATGGTTCGTGAGTAGTCTTCTATGGCCTTTCAGGTTTACTTACTCAGAATTACGTATTAATTTCTTAGTGAGGACAAGTTGCTATTATCTATCCCATCAATCTTACTTTGTTTAAGTCTTCAGTGCCCTTATTACTTTTTGTCTGTTAGTTGAATGGATATTTGAGAATTATAGAGTAACTTTCTTTTCTTACTGTGGATTTTAAACATCACTGTTTAATTATGATAATACATGATTCAAATATCATAAAGTTTCTTTATGGTGAATATTGACTTTTACATTTTACTGTTGGGTATATATTTCTTTTCTGTCATTATTTTTTTTTCCAAATTGCTAGTGGCTGCATGTGTTCACCAGAGACAGAGACAGAAAGAGAAAGCACCCCACCAATGATGTGAGATTACAATGTAATCCTTTTCTCACCATTTCTCAGTCCTGTCAGTATTTTAGTCTTATTCATACGCCCTGTGTGTTTCTCAAGCCACTGGACTGCAATCCTAGGTTGACCATGCGGGATCTGGCTTTCTATGCAGAGCACTTAACCTCTATGCTATGGGGCCTGCCTAGAATATACATTTCATCATTATGAAGTCACTTCTTTAATATTGCTAATTCCTGTTGCCATTAAAATATGTTTTCTATGATATTGTGGTATCAGTCTTCTTTTAGATTTATGTTATTTAGTATATATCCTTCCAATTTCTTATTTTCTACTATGCTGGAAAGCATACATATATATTATTCAATATTTCTTTTTTATAATATTTAATGTAACTTTACTTATTATTATTATTTTAAAATTTAACCAAAAAGAGACAGAAAGAGAGGGAAAATGAAAAAGCAAGCTGCCAGGTCTGGGACTTGAACTGGGGTCGACCATGTGGGAGTCTAGTGCCTCAACTGCCAAGCCACCTGCTGACCCTTGTATTATTCAATATTTCTAATATTTCTACCTGGTTTCTATCAAGATGGTTTTCAGAATATGTAGTTTTGTAGTCTGAGATAATTTTTTTTTCTTCTTGAACTGTTTAAAATTATTATCTTTGGTGGAAGGGAAATAATTTTAGTCTTTTTTTAGAGAGAAATTGTTGCTATAGGGCATGTGTGTTTGCCAGAGAGACAGAGAGACAGAAAGCAAGAAATCACTCCGTGTGTTGACAACCATGTTGTAATCCCTTCTCTTCTATTCTTCTTTCAGATTTTGGGCACTGCATGCACACGCACACGCCCATGCACACACACTCGATGTGAGTTTTAAGTTGCTGGGTCTGGGACTCGAACCGAGGTAAATTATGTAGGGGGCAGCAACATAATCATTATGCCATCTGGTGGTTTCAGCAATTTTAGTCTATATTTTTAACTTTATTGTTTTGAAAAAAATTTTAAAATCTGTGCATTTAAAAAATATATATATGTAATTACCATTGTAATAAAACCAAAACAAAGGTTCTTTTTCTTCACTTCTGTATGTCTTATATACTTCCTTAGCTCCATAAATAGAATTTTTTGTTTGTTTTGTAGTAATTTGTAAAAATTGAAGAATATATATATATATATATATATATATATATATATAGTAATCTATCTATATATATATACTGTAATCTTCGCACTTCTTGGTTCGGAGCCCAAAAGTGCACATTCTTGTGATTGATTTCCTTTGAAAATATTTTGCAAGTAATTCAGAAAAGAATAAAAATGATGTTTTAAATTATACTAATATTGGCATCTACATAAAGGAATGAAAATATATAATAGTACAGAACAATTTTAAGATGATGCAATTGTGTCAAATTTCTTTGTTGTGACATTATTTGCAATAATTCTGTGTTTTTATTTTTGACCCCATCTTTCTGAGACATCAAGGAAGCAAAATAAGTTTGAAACTCACTGTTCTCTTCATTGCTATAATGGACATTCTCTGAAGTTCAAAAATATGTTTGGGATATCTGGATAGGCAAATCTGGAAAGTGGCATCAAAACCAAAAATAAATATGCCTTAAAAAACCCCACTTTGTAGGTTTCCATCAACTCTCCTTGTCTACCAAATGGCCATGATTTATGTTCCTTTCACTGCTAATTCTAAATATTTGTGATCAAGCACTTTTGTGTATTATAGTCATGGCATTTAGTATTTATTTTCAGAATTTCCATGTACTTCCATGAATAGAATTAAAAGTGAAACTTTGAAAATATTTATTTTCTATTGTAATGACTAAAGCCTCAATTTATATCTCCTAAATGGGGGCTTAATAATGCATATCTTTAAGACTGTACACCTGAAACAAGACAATATTTGTGAAGGCAATCTGCCCAATGTTGGATACTTGATTAATTTTAATAAACTTTTTCCACTGAAACTTTTATTTTAAAAATTTTGCCAGAAGGCACATGTGTCTCAAAGCAAGAGAAGAGAGGGAGAAAGAGCACCCTCATGGGCAATGGTCATGGTGCAACCCCCCTTCTCCTCCATCTCTCCCTTATTTGGGGTTTCTAGGAACACATGCATTTATCTGTTGTGTTTTTCAAACCACTGGATTCAAAACTGAACAGTTGGCTATGTGGGATCCAACCACCTTAATGCCACACCACCAGCAAGCCCCACTTAAGCTTATTTTTACCTACTTTAGGCCCTAGGAATAAGAGCCGTATATATGGACTTATTCTCACACTGCTTAAAGGATACAGTTCAAAAATAACTAGGTAGTATTAATGTTCAGAGCAATCTCAAGTAGGACATTGCCAATAATTTTAGTGAGTTAATGATACGGCAGGTATTATTAAGTGTTCTTGAATCTCTTAAATAAGCTCAGACATGTTAGCAAGCAAGTAATGATACTTTTGACTTAAGGAGTAAAAAAAGAAACAATATCTGGTTTAAGCTATGCTTCCATTCTCACCCATTAATTTGTATGTCCAGTACTTCTCTAAAATAGCTATTTGGGTTATGAAAGATTTTTGGCCTGTAAAATTTTTCTATTAAAATGCAAATCCTTCAAAAAGTACAAACATCTTAAATTTTAATTATCTTAAATCACATTAAGCCACTTGCTAACAAAGAACTACTAAAAATATCTCTTGGGAAGGTGATGGAGAATGGCAGAGGCAGTGCAAGTGTTTGCACAAACTTTTAGTCACACAAGTGCACACGCACACAATTTATATGCTTGCTAAAATATTGATGAGGTCACATTATTATGTGTATGTGTGAATGCAATATATAAAAACACACCTGTTGAATTTTAATCATCTATGATGGAGACAAATGCACTTGAATACTTTTTAAAATAAATATTTCTCAGGGCCAGCAGGTGGTTAAATAAATAATAAATAAATCTTTTTTTTTTTGTTTTAGATTTGCTATAGGGTGTGCATTCACCAGAGAGAGAGAGATGGGGGGAGAGGTTGGGAAGGGAATGAGAAATTAATCCCCAGGAGATGGCCATGCTGCAACCCCTTCTCCAGTCTTCTCTCAGGATTTTGGGCATGCATGCACACACACTTGGTGTAATCTTCAATTTGCTTGGTCTGGGATTCAAACTGCACTGTTGCAGGGACCAGCAGTTGCCATCATAGCTATGTCACTGGACTCCTATGTAGTTGACCATGGTTCAAGTCCCAGACTCAGTGGCTTAAACCCATGCTGGGCACATGTGCATGTGTGCCCAAGATCCTGAGAGGAGATTGGAGGATAAGGGATTGCAGTATAGCCATCCCCCCTGGGGGTGAGTTCTTGCTTTCTGTCTCTCTGTCGTCTAAAAAAAAAAAAAAATTGCACTGTTGCCATATGGGATTCTGCTGCCTTTATCTCCACACTACTGGCTGGCCCAAAATAAATATTTTTAAGCCAATTATACTATTTGGGGGATAAACTTTCTGATATACATATCAAGGAAAATTAAAGAACACATCAGTTGCATATACATTTAATATCTTCCAAGCTAAAGACATATCATCTCCCAAGGTAAATAGAAGTACAAGCAAAAAGAACATTCATAAGTTTGAATCATCATCATTTCTCCTTAGTATATGAAAGTTTTCTTTGATGTGTCAGTAGTGATGTGTGCATTTTAATTCTGTTTATGCATGTGTCCTATTATATCCACACTCTCTTGCTCGGCAACAACTACCTATTTCATCCAAAATCTGAGTAAATGTGATGATAATATCCATACTAACATGCCTCTGGCATGACTTTTTGTACCATTCATTTCTAAATGAATTATTCTGATTACACCGGCAAATGAAATAACTAAGAAGTGAGAATTCAGTTAGGCTCAGGTTTCCATCCATGAAACCTCCTTGATGGTATTTAACAATTCATATTCACATCAAGACATCTGGGTGGATGATCTGTAATTAGTTTAAGCAAGATATTTAAAACAATGCTGCCATTCGTCTTACTAACTGGATGGAATGAGTTAAATATACACCAATGCAGTGTTTCAGTGTCTGCTTGTTCTTCCTTTGTTTCATCAGAATGGATCAGAAGCCATGCTTTGACTTTAACAGCAATGAAAAGGGAACAAATAAAGTAATCCAACCAGCTGAAAAAAATTAATAATCTCAGAAGTCTTGCTGAAAAGCTGTAAACAAGGAGAAAAAAGTTGTTTTTGACTGTTTCCCACAGAGAACAAGAACAAACCTACTTTTTTTTAATAACAAAGTTACTAAAAATCTAAAACTCTTTTCATTCATTTTTTTTTTTTTTTTCCTTTTCCTATAGTTTGCATGTGCTCATCAGAGAGAGAGAGAGAGAGAGAGAAAGTGAGAAATCACCACTGGGTGGATGGCAACACTGTAATCCCTTCTCCTCCATTCTTCTCTTGGAATTTTGGGCATGCACAGCTTGAGTTTTAAGCCATCTGGTCTGGGATGCAAACCATGGTTGACTATGTGGGAGTCCTAAGAAGGAACTATCATGTCATCTGCTGGTCCGAAACTCTTTCTTTACTGCAAAGCAATATTTATAAAATTGTTTCCTATTATATCCACATAGATATTAGAAGCAGCATGTCAAATTTTCCATGTTTTTCAAATTATTTTTAAAAATATTAGCACTGAATCACTCTAATAAAATGAACAAATATAAAGAAATATACGTCATGACCCAGGTAGGCCTTATTTCAAGGATGCAAAGTTAGTTCAACATACGTAAAACCATAAATGTAATACCCCATGCTAACAGAAAGAAAGAGAAAAACCATATAATCATATCAATTGATGCAAGAAAAAAAGCATTTGATAAGATACAACAACCCTTCGTGATCAAGCCTCTCAGCAATATCAGCATAGAAGGGTCATATCTCAATGCAATAAAAGCTATCTATGAAAAATCCATAGCTAACATCATCCTGAATGGAGAAAAGCTGAAAGCTTTTCTGCTAAAAACTGGTATAAGACAAGGATGCCCACTTTCTCCACTCCTTTTCAATATAGTACAGAAAGTCCTCGACAACACAATCAGAAAAGAGAATAAAATAATAGAAATTCAAATAGGAAAAGAAGAGGTGAAACTGTCTCTATTTGCAGATGATATGATGGCATACATAGAAGACTCAAAGGTATCCATGGAAAAATTCCTGGAAGTAACACATGAATATAGTAAAGTTGTAGGATACAAAATCAACATACAGAAATCTATAGCTTTTCTATATACAAACAAAAGGCAGACTGAGCTAGAACTGAGAAAAGTAATTCCATTTATCATAGCCACAAAAAGTATAAGATACCTAGGAAGAAATCTAACCAAAGAAGTTCAAGACCTCAGCAAGGAAAACTATGAGAAGCTAGAAAAATATATTGAAAAATGACACAAAAAAGTGGAAGGACATCCCATGTTCCTGGAGTGGAAAAATTAATATAATCAAAATAGCAATTCTATCCAAATTAATCTACATATTTGATGCAATCCCAATGAAAGTGCCAGAGACATTCTTTACAGTTCTAGAAAAGACAATCATACTATTTGTCTGGAATTATAAAAGACCTAATATTTCCAAAGTAGTCCTATACAAGAACAGTGGAATGGATGGCGTCTCACTCAGTAACCCAAAAATATACTACAAAGCTGTGGTAATCAAAACAACATGGCATTGGCACAAAAATAGGTGTTATTCTTTAATGCATTTGTTTTCTCTTTAAAGTGTTATTTAATTCTCTTGTTTGTTCTTGATTTTTCTGCTTTTTTTAATTCTTAAGTTGGGAGTCTCATTATGTTCATTGTTTTTTATTATAAAAATGTTTAGGCTATGAATTGTTTTTTTTTTTTTTGAGAGGTTTTTCGCTATAGGGCACATGTGCTCGCCAGACAGACAGAGAGAGACATAGAGACAGAAAGCGAGAAATCACCCCCCAGGGGTATGGTCATGCCACAATCCCTTCTCCTCCATTGTCCTCTCGGGATCTTGGGTACGCACGCATACGTGCCCAGCATGAGTTTTAAGCCACCAGGTCCGGTACGTGAACTGCGGTCAACTACGTGGAAGTCCAGCGACATAGCCATTACGCTAACTGCTGGTTCCCAAGGCTGTGAATTTTTCTAAATACTGCTATTGGATTGTCGGAAAAGTCATTAGGTATTTTTGTTTTGCTTTCTTCAGAATTAATTAATATAATAGCTGTCTGTTTCTTTGATTTTTTAACTTCTACTAGGTAAAGGTTTTTAGTTTTTATTTTTATTAGTAGCATATAGCTTTCAGAGTGCTCAGGAGTTTTTATGTTTCATTTCTTCTTAAGGATATGACTGATAGTTACTTTATTTATGGTAGAGTGCGTGGGTGAATAGGTGAGAAAAAAGGAGAAAGAGACATAGAGAGAAAGAGAGAGATGAGCACCCTCCAGAAAGTCTGGTCAAGCCATAATGTCCTTCCTCCAGTTCTCCAGCCTGGCACTTATACACTTCCCTGAAGTGTTTCAGGTCAGGCTGACTAGACCAGGAATTAGAACCATAATTGTCACAAGAATCAAGCTTTTCCTGCATCATGGAGCTTGCTCTCTTCTTAAGAACTTAGGGTATCTGTAGCCAAAGAGATCATTGTTGTGCTATTTACTAGAAGGTAAATTTGAGATATTTTCATTGGATACATATTTATATATGTCATAACTATATTTATTTAATTGATCTTATTCTGAGAGTATTGTTTTAATGGCTTCTATTATTACCATTAATTATATTTTTCCTGCATTTTTTGTAGTTTTCTGAGTGTGTAAAGTGAAGAACTGATAAACAAAGAGGGTAGTGTTTTGAATTTCTGCTGGTTGCTATAAACATACTTCCTAACACAGGTGAGTGAGGAAAAGCAAGTATGAGGTAGAAAATTCAGGAGGCTAAAAGCAGCAAGAAATAGGGGAATCAAGGTTGAAATTACTTAAATCTAAAATATTTTAGAAACTCAAAACCCCCATTCTATCTATTTTTGACCTATTTGTTGGACTTTAGCACATTTCAAGACATCATTCATATTGATATGTTGCTTTGGTCATTGATCCTTGTTTGCAGGTATTTCTAAACATCTCTCAACATAAATGAAGCACTTAAAAAATGCATTAGGAAGCAAAGCATGCTTTAGGCTGCATGTCAATTGTGTTTCTGGTCTATATGTAAATGAACACATTTGTGCACTTTTCCTAAGGAGCTTTAGCAATTCTAAGGAAATGGGAATTCAATCTGATGTTGAAAGTAGAAGTGTTGAGGTAGTTTATTAATTCAGTAGAAATAGTGCATCTCATGTTAATTTACTTCATAGATATTTGCAGGTTATACAATTCTGATCCAAATTAATAGACTACTGGATTTACTATGGAACACATCAATTATTTACATTTGTAACGTAAAGCAGGAGTAGAATTACATAACTAGGATGGTATGAGTGAGGCAAAAGTGAACAAAATCAAAACCAGCCAACAAGCTTAGGCACAGTAGGGGCACATTGTCAAGGAGACAGAGATAAGGGAGACAACTGAGTTCTTAGGACAAATCTTTAAGGTTAATTGTATCATCTAAATTTTCTTATAAAGAAACAGGAAAACAGAAAGGTCATCTACTCACCAGGAACTAGAACTAGCTGTCTTCTTAATTTCGTGTATTATCTTTTCTCAAGTAACTTGGTCTGCTCGACACAGGACATAGAAAAACAGGAAAAAATGTGCATACAGAAATCCATGTGAAGTTCTTCATTAAGAGTCTCTAAAGGTCAACTAACGACAGGGAGAGTTTTGACATTTTTGCAAATGACTGTATAGGAGGTACTCAAAGAAAAAGCTGCCTAGCCTTGGTTAAAAGAAAAGGTTATGAGTGAGAGGAAAGAAATCAAGAAGAAAATAGAGAGGTAAGACATTTATGGAACACAGAAATGGATGATCATCTGTTGATGATAACGAGTATGGTATTTTCGACTGGACCGCTGCAAAGTGTACTCATGTTGGGTAAGCTCACTTTATAAGCTGTAGTGATGTATAGTGATTGAATGTATAAATTAAATTAAAAAAGAGAGATATAAAAGGTTATAAAACATCACCACACCTAATTCCTGCATGGAATCTACTTAAAAAATCCCTTTCTCCCTTCCTCCTTTCCTCCATTCTTTCTTTTAATCCTCTTTAGTCATTTATTTCCATAATTTCTTCTCTGCTGATTTACATTCATTAAAATAACTACTTAAACTATAAAATATAAAAATACTTAAATATAAATTCCAGAAGAAAATGTGTGTTTTCTCCCCACTCTGGCTATTAAGACATTAAGCTGGTTGAAGGGCAACATGCTGAATCACAAAATCATCTCTGGGCATATCTTTTAACTGAATGCCCAGCATGGTACTCCTAGTAAAGAATGTTTTAATTGGCTACTTTTTCCCTCTGGAGCCCACAATAAAATGTTAATCTTATTTCCCAGACATTGTTAGCACTGTTTGACATTTTCCTAATAAAGCTGCAATGTTTCCAGCCTTTCATCCTAGCTTTCCAGTAGATTCTCCAAACAATTCTATCCTAATTACTGTAGTCTGGAAACATTGCCTTCCACCCCATGTAAGTTTTACTGAGCAATCAGCAATTTGTTGAGAGGAATGATGACCACGTTATATTTCTCAGACGTTTACGAAGTCAAACTTATTTTATATCATTTTGGTTTCATGTTCAGTCTTTGAGGGATGATGGTAGGGTAGTTATTCCCAATTCCCAGAAAGCAATTAGTAGCAAGAGGTGAAAATATCATTTACAAAGAAAGAGTTATCATGTCTATTAACCTGTGGATCACAGCTGGATGGGAAGCTGGGTAAGAAAGTACCGCGCAGAAAGAGATAGCATCTCCCAAAGTCAGCCTGTTGGAATATGATTACACTAGCATTGTTTTTCCTTACTTACAATTCTTTTTCTCTTTTTTAGTTTTTGCTATAGGGCACATGCACACGCCAGAGAAAGAGATGTCAGAGAGAGAAGGTGAGAAGTTACCTCCAGGGCGGATGATCACACCACAATCTCTTCTCCATTCTCTTCTCAGGATTTTAGGCATGTGCACACATGTATCAGCAAGTTTTCCAAGCTGGTGGGTCCAGGACTTGAACCACATAGTTGGCCATGTGCGAGCCAGCCACATTAACCACCATACCACCTGTCTGGGTTTCTTTTATTATTTATTGAAATGAAAACAAAATGCCTCAGGAAATTGAAATATCTGGTCACTGATAGTGCTGCCTACAAGTCAAGGCTCTGCCCTTTTTGTTTGGTTTATATTAACCGTCCATCTTTTCCCCAATAAATAGAGAGCAAGAGGTTCTTTACATTGAGATTCCTTTTTGAACTCTAACTGGCAATATTCAGGCTAAATAAATCATAATAAAATAATATTTTTTTCCCTTTTCTTCCTTTCTTGAAGAGAAATGTATTATTAATACTGTCCTCAATAAACAGAAATATGAGTGGACAACAGGTAGAAATCTTATTCTGGGCCGGCCCCATAGTCTAGTGATTCAGGGAGGTAAATCACAAATAGCCACCCTTGTGGTCCAAATCCTGGCCCTGGTAACTTGAAAAACACGGTGAGCATGTGTGCATGTGTGCCTAAAATCCCTGACAGCATGGAAAAACGATGAAGGAGTTGTTAAAGAGTAGTATGGAGTGACCATCCTATTGGGGTGTGTTTTCTCTCTCTCTCTCTCCTTTTCTTTCTTTTCTTTTTTTTTTTTTTAGAGAGTTTTTTTTTGTTTGTTTGCTTTGTTTTTTTGCTATAGGGTGTGTGCACTAACCAGACAGACAGAGAGAGACATAGAGACAGAAAGCAAGAAATCACCCCCCAGAGGGGATGGTCACACCGCAATTCCTTCTCCTCCATTCTCCTCTCAGGATCTTGGGCACGCACGCGCACGCGCCCGGCGTGAGTTTTAAGCCACCAGGTCTGGGACGCGAACTGCAGTCGACTACATGGGAGTCCAGCGACATAGCCATTACGCTAACTGCTGGTTCCCTCTCTCCTTCTCTTTCTGTCTTGCTCTAGTGAGTGCATGTACCTTCAGGCAAATTAAAAATAAAAGAAAAATGCATTTGAATCTGATAGATGCAGTTATATATCAGAGGAGAAATCTGAATTGCACATTCAGAAGAGAAGAAAATAGCTATGCTTACAAGAAAGTGAGAGACGGGGTGTGTTTGCTTAAACACTGATAAAACACCAGCAATTAATACCTACTGGGAAAAGAAACATAACAATCAGTATCTCCCTAAAAAATAAATGATTGAAGGAAAAAGGGAGGAATTAGAATGTGAAAATCATCTAGTGTCTTTAAGAAGCTCCACATGCAATGTCTCATTTCTTTTCAAAGCAACTCTTGAAAATACATTATTTGCATTTCATAAACTACCAGTAGATTAAGCTATGTCTCCAAATCATACAGCCTAAGGGCAAAAGGATGAGATTGGCTGGTCTCTGAATTTGGTCTGTCTACTAGAGCACACTGTCTCAAACTAAGAAGCTAAGTATAGAGACAAAAAGATACTTAAATGTTGCTATGTAAATTTTCTAAGCAGAAAGTGATCATCCTTGTCATCTAACCATTCATTTAAAATACGCTTATCAAGAGTACTGTTTACCTAGAGATATAATAATAAAAAGTTGAGGAAATATGACTTTTAAGGAACTCAAATAAATAGAAGGACATAATGAACAAATAATTTATTAGTGTGATGAATGTTCTAAGAGAATATTCATTGGGACCAGGAGTTGGCATGATGGCTATGTCACTGGACTCTCATGTAGTCTACCATGGTTCAAGTCCTGGACCCAGTGGCTTAAACTCACACTGAGCACATGTGTGTGTGTGCCCAAGATCCCAAGAGGAGAAAGGAGGAGAAGGGATTGTGGCGTGGCCCCCTTGGGGGGGGGGGGTGATTGCTCGCTTTCTGTCTCTCTGTCTCTGTCTTTCTGGTGAGCACACATGCGCTATAGCAAAAACCTCTCAAAAAAAAAAAGAGAGAGAGAGAGAATATATTCATGAATACTACTATAGAAATGAGTAATGTACTATCTATGTTGACATGTAGATTTCTATATCTTAGAGACCGAGGCTGTGATTAACAAATTACCTATAGGAATACATAAATTCAGAAAAAAATGACAACATCTATTACATAAGAGCCTTCAGTTAGAAAGTGAGAGAAAAACCAATTTAAACTGACTTACAACAAAATACAGCTAAATGACTAATCATTTCAAGGTTATTCATGTTCCATGCATGGATTGATTCAAGGCCCAAAATATATCACAAAGATTTATCTCTGAGTCCTATTTCTTCTGTGTTGACTTTATTCTGTGTTGGCAACTTGAGGCCCACATCATTATCTCACACACTGAATATAAAAGACGTTAAGATAGTTCCCAAAAATTACATAGCTAGAATAAAAGCTTATCAGAGGAGATCTGAAAAAAAATTTCAAGTGATTATCACTTGACATAACTATACTGCCTTAGGTCAATGGATCATAAATCACTGTGTTTGCAGACAGAAATTATGATTGCAATGCCCTATTAGCTAAAAGTAGAGATTAGATTGATCAAGAGATAGTTGATTTACATCTATCTCTACAAAGATAATGGATACTGAGTGTCAAAAACGAAATAAAATAAAATAAATTTCCGTATCAGAATTAAAATGTACTCAGGTTAACATTTCAAATTAATTATTAACTAAATGATATTTGTAGAAAAACATATATAAGAAAATTTACTCAGACCTGAAAAGGAGTCAAAGATATGTATATTATTTCCACCAAAGATTTTACATACTAATAAAGCACTGTAATAATAGGCACACAAATATGAATTATGCAAGACAGGATAATTCAGATATTAACATAACCATGTAAGTTAGAACTTTTATTTTTCCTGCTGGAAACCATCCCAAAGATATATATATTTAAAAAAAAAGAAAGAAAAGAAGAAATAAAACCCTAAATTTTCAACAGATTTTGGAGCATTATCAATCTGCAGACTCCAAAAATCAGCGTTTTTTTAAAGAAAGAGATTTTTGCTATAGGGTGTATGCAGTCACCAGAGAGACATAGAAACAGAAAGTGAGAAATTACCCCCCGCCCCCAACCCATGGAGGACTGGCCATGCCTCAATCCCTTTCCTCCATTCTCCTCTTTGGATTCCAGGCACGCACACCTGTACCTGGCATGAGTTTAAAGCTGCTGGGTCTGGGACTCAAGTCATAATCAACTAGGTAAGAGTTCAGCAACGTAACCATTTCGCCATCTGCTGGTCCCACCAAAACTCTCTTTAATGATTGTCAGCAGTGATGATCAGTTAGAACTCAGAGGAAGAAGAAAAGAGAAAATTCATGGAGCACAGCAAGAAATCCAGACACATCTCAGAAAATACTAGAAAATCATACTTTCTGAGTGCATTAGCTTTCTATTACTGTATGAGATTATCACGAAAGCTTTTAAAGATTTATTTCATGAGCACGAAAGACACAGAGAGAGATATCTTCAAAAAGTCTCATGCTGCCATCGCCCCAACCCCCTGCCCATCTGTCAAATCAGCCAGGATCACTGGCATGGACATCCAGTGTGTACAAGTCAACTGGGGAACTGAACCTACATTCTTCCATATGGATCCAGTATCACTCAAGTAGCCTGTTAGTAGCTTTTCTCTAAATATAATTGCTCTCCATACCTTCTTTTGGTTTATGTTTGCCTGTTAAAACTTTGTCTATTTTTTTTTAATTTTCAAACTTTCCAAGTCACATTAATTGATATTTCTTTTTCATTAACAGAACAATATTGCATTTTGCTTTGTGATACAAATTTGAAATTTCGTCTTTTAATTGGTCTCTGAAGCTCATTTCTTCTTTCACTACTATATTTTTTAATTACATAGTTTGTTTTAATTTTTATATTATTGTATATTTTTAAATTTGTTTTTAATCTTTCAATTAGGAAGTTGACTTAAAATAGGGCATATTATAGACGAGACAGTCAACAACATGACCACCCACACCTTTCTGAAATTCATTTCTAATTTCTGTAAATTGTCTAATTACTACTCTGTCAGAAGCATGTTTTCATTTCATTCTATTATATGGTTAAAACTCACAGTTTTTTCTTTTGGTTTCTACCATTCAATATTTTCACTGCTTTTTCTAGTTCTTTATTTACTTAGTCATTTCCTGATTGACTAAAGTATGTCCATTACTAGTTTCTTTAAGAATGACCCATGAGGGACCAGCAGTTAGCATAATGGCTATGTCACTGGGTTCCCATGTAGTCGACTGCGATTCAAGTCCCAGACCTGGTGGCTTAAACTCATGCTGGGTGCGTGTGCATGCATGCCCAAGATCTCGAGAGAGAATGGAGGAGAAGGGATTGCAGTGTGGCCACCCCCCTGGGGGGTGATTTCTCGCTTTCTGTCTCTCTGTCTCTTCCTGTCTTTCTGGAGAGTGCAAGCGTTCTATAGCAAAAAAAAAAACAAAACAAAACAAAAAAAAAACTCTCAAAAAAAAAAGAAATGACCCATTAAACTATTCTTTAGGTTCTTGACTGTCCAAAATTATTTAATATTCATCTTTGTATATAACGTAAAGTTTGGCAGAATATAAAATTATTGTACATTTTTTTTTTATTTTTGAGGATAGTTTTGGCACAGAAAGTTGCTATAAAAGAAATAAGATCAGCCTGTCTTTTTCTCTCAGGGACTTGATAGCTTGACTGACTAACCAAATACTACTTATTTGTCTCTGATACCCAGTCACTAAACTAAACTTGATATGTTTGTTTTTATCAGAGACCCAATATTGTTGTCCACTATGTACCCTTTTATTTCAGAAAAGATTTTTGAATTATATCTTCAAATATTTATATTTTAGACTGTACTACTGCTTTTCACAAGTATCTTGGTTCATATAAGAATTCTCTACAGTCCCTTTATCTATCATCTGAGAAATACTTTCTATTATTTCCTCAGTTACAGTGACTCAGAGATCCAGGTTTCCTTTTCTCAACACATGGCTTGGTTCTGATGGTCTTCAAAACAAAGAAACCAAAGAAACAAACAAAAGAAAAAACATGCTGACTTTTGACTGTTTAAGCCTAATATGCCATATATCAGTTCTATTCATAATTCTTTGAACAGAATAAATAGCATGGTTCTGAACCAAATGCAGAAGAGACTGGAAAACGTAAGAGCACATGAACATTTAATAAGTATATTTAAGTTTTAATGCTCAACTTTGATTTAGATTTTCCTAAAAGGTCTGTTCGCATAATGTTCCTCTGTTGGAGCTGTGGGCTGCTAAGGTAGTCTTGCAGGCTCAAGAGCTTTCAAAATTCGTAAGCTTTCTTTGATGTTAATATTAGAACTAAATGCACTCTCAAACTTCCCTCTGCAAAATTCTTTATTCATATTTAATTCTTCTGCCTCTCTGAACAGGTCAGTGTGTTTTTGTTCACTTTAACTCCCACATTTATGATTGCAAGCAAACACAGTATTAAGATACCCTGTAAGACTTTTCTGACTCCTGCTCTGTCTTCTTGTCACCCCTCCCCACTCACCCTGAGTATGAGTGAGAGGTGTGACATGCTTCTAAGCAATTCAATTGAATATGACAAAAGTGATGAGATGTCACTCCTATGACTGTTACATTATTTAGAACTCAGTTTTAGTATACCGGACAGAGATTCTTCTTGTTGGACTGATGTTAAGATTTGTTGAGGAAGTCTAAGTGACAAGAAATGGTGGGCAGCCTCTATAAAATATGATTAGGCTCTAGGACCATGGGTCACTTGCAGTCAACAGTCAGTAAAACATAACCCTTCAGCTTTCAGTAATACCTCACAGGATGTGGATTCTGCCAACAATCTGAATGAGCCTGAAAGCAGTTTCTTACCCCAGAGCCTCCATATGGGAAGGCAGCCCGAATGAGAATTTTTTTTTTTTTAACAGGATGTTGTCATGTCGCGATCCTCCTACCTCTTCCTCTCAGATGGAACTATGGGTGTACCACCTAATTCAGTGTTTGGTTTTGTTTTTATCTTTATCTTTTTTTTTTTTTGGAGAGGTTTTTGCTTTAGGGCGCATACGCTCGCCAGACAGACAGAGAGATACATAGAAACAGAAAGCGAGAAATCACCCCCCGGGGGGATGGTCACGCTGCAATCCCTTCTCCTCCACTCTCCTCTCGGGATCTTGGGCACGCACGCACACATGCCCGGCGTGAGTTTTCTAAGCCACCGGGTTCGGGACGCAAACCGTGGTCGACTACATGGGAGTCCAGCGACATAGCCATTACGCTAACTGCTTGTTCCCTGGTTTTGTTTTTTAAGATAGAGTCTTACTTTGTTGCCCAGGGCAACCTCAACTTCCTGATTCTCTTGCTTCAGCCTTCCTGGATGCTGGAATTACATAGTCTTTCGACTAGACTGGGAGTTGGACCATACTTCCTATATGACCCTAGCCTATGGAACATAGCATTTTAGCTGTCTGCCATCACTGCCTGGCTGACAATTTGATGACAACCTTGTGATACTTGGAAGAGAACACCCAGTTCAGCTCTGCCCAGACTACTATCAGACTCTTGTGAGATAACAAATGTATATGTTGCTTTAATCCATTAAATTTGTGCTAATCTGAAAACCAGCAAGGTGTAAAGGTTACATCACTGGACTCCCAAGTAGCTGACCGTGGTTCAAGTCCCAGATCCAGGGGATTAAAACTCATGCTGGGCACGTATGCATGTGTGCCCAAAGTCCTGAGAGGAGAATGTAAGAAGAGTTTGTGGCATGGCCATTCCCTCTGGTGAGTGATTTCTTGCTTTCTGTCTATCTCTGTCTGGTGAGCGCATGTGCCCTTTAGCAAAAAAAATAAAACCCAAATAAAACCAAACTTGTGCTAATCTAAATTGGCTCACTGACACTACAGAAACATACTACTTGAGTGAGACTGGATCCATGTGGGAGATTGTTAAGTTCAGTTCCCCAGTCAAACTTCACATACTGAATGCAAAGACCAGTGATCCTGCTGGCTGGAAAAGTGGGTAGGGGAAAGGGAGATTCTCTCTCTCTTTCTTTCTCTATATCATTCATGCTCATAAAATAAATAAACTTAAAAAAAAAAGCTGTATCAAAATGGTAAATAAACTCAAAAGCTAAAGATTCATTAAATAAACTGTAGAAAATAGTAGAAGGAAGGAATTACTAAAGAGAAAATATTAATTAGGGAATTAGAAAGGAGAAAATATTTAGAGCCCAAAAATAAATACAAAGGCTAATTCTTTGTTTAAAAAATTTCAGTAAAATAAATCAGAAAATCGGGACCAGCAGTTAGTGTAATGGCTATGTCGCTGGACTCCCAAGTAGTCAACCGCGGTTCAAGTTCCGGACCCGGTGGCTTAAACTCACACCGGGCACGTGTGTGTGAGTGCCCAAGATCCCGAGAGGAGAATGGAGGAGAAGGGATAGCGGCGTGGCCATCCCCTCTGGAGGGGGATTTCTCGCTTTCTGTATCTCTAGCTCTCTCTGTTTGTCTGGCGAGTGCACATGCCCTATAGCAAAAACTTCTCCAAAAATAAATAAATAAATAAATAAATCAGAAAATCGAGAAAAATGGAAAAAATATAACTACCCAAGCAAGATTTTTTCAATAATACACACCCAGTTACACATACATACTTGCTCTACAATGTATATAATGTTTATGTATTTGTACACATGTTTATACATGTATGTATAAAGTGCAATAATAGAAATTTAAGAAATGAGCCATTTTTGCAAGACTAAATAAGTTTAAAAATCTATAAGGTATGGATATTATTTGTGCAAATATAAATTATAACAATAAAAACTTCAAGACAGATGAACATTATGTTAAGCCCTATAAACCAGGAGCATAAAGAGAAATCCTATCTTCTCATGCATATGTGGAAATTGAAAAATCTGACTTCATAGAAGTAGAGAGTTGGAGAATGACTACTCGGGACCAGGAATGTTGATGCAGGGGACCAGGTGATTCTGAGTAATAGAAACAAAATTACAGATAAATAAGATGAACAATCTCTATTGTTATAACATAGAGTAGGGTGAATACAGTGAACAAATTACCATATATCTAAGAACAACTAAAAGAAAGAATTTTGATTTTCCAACACAAAGTAGTGACAAAAGGTTGCAATGATGGGTAAACTAATCACTCTGATTAAATCACTACACTCTATTCTTGTCCTTAAAAATTACACTGTAACCCCCAAAATATGTACAACTATCACATGTTAATAGGAATACATTTGGAAAAGAAAAAAGTAACCAATAGAAAACAACAGAATTACTAGCAGTTCTTTATGCACTGATTTGAAAGGCTTTCCAAAGCATTTTGTTAAATTTAAAAGGCAAAATATAGAGCAACGTGTGCAGCCATTCAACATTTATGTAATAAGGAGTAACTAAGCAAGTATGGACTCATATTTGCTTACACACATAAGAAAATCTGGAAGGATACAGAGGACTTTAATGGTGTTTACAGGATGGAGAAAGTGGGAAAAAGAAAGAAGTGGAACAAAAGAAAATTTTTTCTCATTTAATTTATTTCATTAAATAAATGCTTTAATAAATGAAATGAATTTAAAACTAGCGCAAGATAGTGGATAATTAACCACAGGAGAGGTATAGTTGAAAGGACTGACTTCTCAATCAGTCTCAAGAGTGATAGAAGAACACAAGTTCTCCACTGAACTTAAAAATGTGTTATACTTTTGAGAATAGATTGCAGAAAATCAATATGTAAATGATGAAGTCAGCCATATGGAAAAACACCCACCTAAGTAATTATTTCTTAGAAATGGGTGGTCCTAATCAAGAGACGAAGGTGTAGTTTCCATCAAAATATGACTACATTACCATGTTAAATTGTGACTAAGACAATGTTATTAATAAATTAAAAGGAAAAGCATACGCAGTGAAGGCAGATACTAATTAGAAATAGAGAAATGCTAGAGTCAAAAAGAGAAGTGATAATTCCCATGGTGGGACTCTCTGGACAATATGGTGGTCTGTTTAGCACATATACCCACTGTGGAGAGGACGTGACAGATTATTAAAATCTTATGTCGGGACCAGCAGTTGGCATAATGGCTATGTCACTGGACTCCCATGTAGCTGACCGTGATTCAAGTCCCAACCAGGTGACTTAAACTCACTCTGGGCACATGTGCATGTGTGCCCAAGATCCTGAGAGAAGAATGGGGAAGGGATTGCAGTGTGGCCATCCCCCCAGGGGGTGATTTCTCACTGTCTCTGTCTGTCTTCCTGGCGAGCGCATGTATCCTTTAGCAAAAACATCTAAAAAATAAAACTCAACAAACAAACAAAAACCCTTATGTCAATATTCATCATGCTACTTTAGCTGCAAACAACCATCTGCTTATAATCAGATGCAGCATTCTGAGAGTTGGCAAAGGGTTAAGGCCATTTGAATTATCCCATTCTACCTGGTAATTATATTTTTTCAATGGAAATTAGTAACTTGAAATGTTGGTTAACATAAGTCTAAATACTGGACTTTGGTCATTTTAGGGAAACTGACAAATGTTATAAACTTGTGAAACTAGATTCATAATTGATATGACATCAAAAATTTATGCCAGAGGCATTTTCTGGATAACCAGCAATAACAGCTCTCATTCTGTATTACTATGCTTTTCCTACTACAATAATAAACAAAGGTAGTTGGGTAAAAGAAAAGAGGATGGGCAAAGAGCAGGAGAGGTAACTTAATCAATATCTATGATTAATATATCCCCGTTATTTAAATGGTATTAGAATGAAAATGTGAAAAATGTTGTTCTATTCACAAGATAAATAGCAATCGAGCCAGCAGATGGCATGGCTAAAGTAAGGAACTGGATTTCCACATGGTCGACAGCAGTTCAAGCCCTGGATCCAAAAGCTTGATAATTTTACTGGATACATGTGCATGCAAACACAAAATCCCAAGAGGAAAATGGAGGTGAAGGGACTATGGTGTGGCCATCCCCCCTGGAGGGTGATTTCCCACTTTCCCTCTCGCTATATCTCTTTGGGGAGCACATATGCTCTATGGTAAAAACCTAAAAATCTAAAACAACAACAACAAAAAGTACTAGTTAAGGTATAATTAAAGAGGGGGGAAGAGCCCAGGTGCAGTGATGCAGATAGTAGGGGGTGCTGCTGGAGGCCCAATAGGAAGGGTCTACATTCACATTCTGGGTCTTCTTTAGTACACGGTATGCCCAAGGTTATTCTCATAATCCTGGCTGGCTGCAGGGCTGTGGAAAGGATTATGGCATGAAGACCCCATTGAGGGTGTCCCTCCCCATATGAAGAAAATAAGTAAGTGGAAAAAATTTTTAAATGAACATACTGTTACCAATTCCATTTATACAGTATGATAAAGAACTAGAATGTTAAGAAGCAACCAAGTAGGGAATTCTTCATATCAACCTGAAAAATATTGGACTCCCTCCTTCTCAAGTGCTTTGCAAAAGAAAAAAAAAATGATAAGAGCCTTCATGTCTCTTCTGTTAATGACCACTCAAGCAGAGAGAATATTTCATTAGAAAAAAAATCAACACCTCCCACACAGTATCTCATTTTTCAAAGTGTGGTTATGGTGACTAATAGGTTTCTTTTAAGTATGGAATTAAGGAGGTGGGAAAAAAATTATAAAAACACAGTTCCAGAAGCTTCAAGTCCCCAATTAGCCAACTAATTTTCTTTAGGATTTTTCATTTCTCTTAAACCATTCTCATTTAGACTATTTCTCATGAGGGAAATTTTTCTGCTTGCATCACATGATAAATTTTTAAGTGAATCAAGTTTTTATTAAATATTAGTGCATGAAGTATGGTAAGAGCCCCAGGAGACCTCTTCTAGTACCTTCTCTGTCCCTTAAAACCCCTTGTCTTCCTAATAGTTTGACCTCCCCTTTCTTTCAAACTATGACTGGTTATTTCCTATCTTTTGCTTTCTTTTTTTCCATTACTTACTTATCCTTGTAGGTCAAGATGCTGCCCTATATAATTATTTGGAAAATTTAAAAAGTTAATGTTGGAAAAAGTGTAAGAAGGTGCCCATTTTTAAACTTCTCTGCCAGTCACCCAATAAGCACTTTAATGGATATTTTCTCAGGTAATACTCAGAATAACCTGGTTGTATCTTCATACTGCAGAGAAGTTACTTCATAGCACATAGTTAGGAACAAGAAAAGTCATGTTTACAACTCAAATTTTGTAACTCCAAAATACATGACAGGTCTTCAAAAAGTTCATGAAAATGCATATTATGAAAAAAAAATTGCACAGACTTCACTTTCTTGTGCCAAAATACTTGAATTCCACTTTTAAACAAACATTTTGAAGTCCCCTCTTATATGCTTCCATCAAATGAGCAAGATTGACTGGCCCTCCTTTGTTCTGTCGGTTCTTAATATTCAACCTTTTTCCAGGCCTTTGAAATGAATCCAGACATTCCTGGATTCCTAAATAGCAACTTTGTCCATGGGCTGATTTCTGCCTGAAATCCCCCTTTTCAGCAGTGACTAGGTTATCTGTCTTCCTCTCATTCACCATAGAACTGGATCCCACCCAGATGTTTTAGCTGGGGTTAACTCTGAAACAGAAATTAGTGCACGGAAGTTCATTAAAGGTGTTCTTATTGACAACACCTGTGGGGAAAAGCAGATGGAAAGCAGGATCAAGTCCAAGAAGATGCTCAACTGCAATGCAATTGCAATGAAAGCCTCAGCACATTCCACAATGAAACTTGTCCTGACTGGAGCCCTGGGGATACATTTTTGTACTCCCATATCAACAGTTATTGACTGTGGGCCACTTGAGGAGGTTGCATTAAGTTGGACAAGACATATTCTTTCATCTTGACACAATACCTGGGGAAAACTCAGCTTAATCCATCAATAGGCATCACACCTGTGTTTGGGAAGAATGAGTGCCTCTGTCTGTAATGGGATCTTAATGGCAAACAGCATCTGTTACACCTGATCTCCCTTTTCTCCACCATTGTGGTAGTCTTGAGTTCCTGTCTCTATTTTGTCTCTCTTTTCCCAGAGACTGAGTGTACTTGAATCATTTGTTTCTCTAGTTGACTGATACCCTATAGGTTGATGATGTCTTTTTTGGAAGAAGATCCATGAGGTCTATGCTTAAAATGGTCATATGCTTTGGGCTTTTCAGCATGGTCCTCCCAGTTACAAACATATTAATAAAAGTAAGGTATTCTGAAATTTACTGGAGGAGCTTATTTATTAATCAAACTAAAATCTGTCAATATTAAACTTTCTATCTCATGTCTTGACTGAGCTTTGGATCAGTCGACATGTCTATAAAGCACATGGAGATGGATTTTGGCTTTGGCTATGTGACCTGTAAATCTTTCCCTTTCTTATACTCACATGTTCATTCTCCATGGGAATAGGGAAGAATATTAGAACTCTCCTATGTTTTGAGTACTTGACATGTATAATTTGAATATTTTTATCAAAATGTATTACTATTTCCTTCCATATTTTGAAAATGAAAAAAGAAATGGTTCTTTCTTAACACAGTTTACAAAGACTTAAGCTTTATAAAACTCAACTGGACTGGTAGACCATACCCTTAAAAACATCAGCAAGCCCATGAAAAGCAGTGGAAGCTGACAGAAGAGTCAGTATTCAACTAGCAAGTTGTTCTTTATTTGCCCTCATTCCTACTCAAATTTGGTTACTTGTTGACGATTGTTTTTCCCTTGAAAAGTTCAACTTTCCTTTTTAAAATCTGATATTGACAGAGTATTTCTGACATGAATTCTACATCTTAAAGAATTATTTAATTGTCTGGAGGTTATTATCACTGGGATGGGAGAGTTGCAGGAAGAGTTGGGTTGACTAATGGGGGGAAAAAAATGATGATTCATGTACTGTAAATAGCTGTGAAGAATGTGACCATAAAGCATACTAGAAGGAATGGGCCATTGTTTTTCAACATATTTTTGGCTTTAATAATTAGGCCTTCTGAGTAAAAAATTGCTGGGGAAGAAAGCCAGATTGCAGGGACTAAGGGCAAAGCCCATGGAGAGAAAATGGTACTAGCTGGAAGAGATAACTGTGGTGTGAACTCACTATTTTAAAATTAAAAAGAAAGGATTAAAGGCAAAAAAAAAAGTAGAGAGAGAAGTGTGTTGTGGTAGGGGCAATTATAAGGAAAATAAAAGTGTTGTGTTTCAGCATAAGAAAGGGTAGAAGAAAGCAGGACCAATGATACATGAAAAATGTTTATGAGAATAAGAAAAGTGAATGAATTTTGTTTTCCAGAGTGGAAATATGAGACAAAAAAATAAGTTTTGAACTAGTAGATCTCAGTGAATGAAAGATACTTATGTCCTATAAAGCTTGAGTGTCAATTAGGTCATTTGAGAATTGATTCTTCAGCTTGAAGCATAAGTACCATACCCCAGCTATCATTTTTCCTTCCAGTCCTTCACCTATAAAGGGGTGGGGGTGTTATTTAAGGGTTGTATTTTTTGTTTTGTTTAGTGCATTTGATTTTGTTTTTTTACCATAGAATGCATGCACTTGCTAGGGAGAAGCAAAGAGAGGAGAAGTGAGAGATGGCTGTGCCACAATCCCTTCTGCTCTATTCTTCTCTTGGGATTTTGGCATGCACACACACAAGCCCAGTGTGATTTTTAAGCTGCCAGGTCTGGGACTCAAATTGTGATTAGCCATGTGGGAGTCCAGTACCTGAATGCCAGCTGCTATCCACATTTGAAGGTTTTTATAAGTGCCATACATTTCTGGGAAAGAGCTAAGTATTTCTTTTTCTTACTACTTTCAGAGAAATCAATTATTTTCATCTCACAGGTAGTAATAATACTATTTAATATTTAAAATATTAAAAATTCTAGTACTTCATAGATCTGGTCAATAGTTACCTAGACTACCATATTGTATTTATCCTCCTAATATTTCTTAATAATTCATTTAGAGGATTTAAAAAATACATTCAAGGCCCATGGTGTGGTGGTTGGGGTGAATGGATCTCATTTGGCCAACTGTGTGGTTTGAGTCCCAGATCTCATAGCTTGAGAAATACACTGGGTGTATTTTGGCATGCATGCCAAAAATCCCGAAAGGAGGAAGGAATGGAGAAGGATTATAGCATGACCATTCCCCACATGAGTAATTTCCACTATCTTCCTCTTCTCTCTCTCTGGTGAGTATACATGCCCTCTGGTAAATTAAGTTTTCAGACAATATTTTTAAATTGTGCTGCATGTAAAAGAAAATAGGTAGATAGTTCATAAAACTGGTTTCATAACAAAAATGCTAAATAAGGGACCAGCAGATGGCATAATAGCTACATCGTTGGACTCCAACGTAGTTAATTGCGGTTTGAGGCCCAGACCCCGATGAGTGTGCATGTGTGCCCAAGATCCCAAGAGGAAAATGGAGGAAAATGGATTGAGGCGTGGCCATTCCCTCCGGGGGGGTGTGATTTCTCACTTTCTGTCTCTGTCTTTCTGGTGAGTGCATGCACCCTATCGCAAAAAAATCTCAAAAAAAAAGAATGCTAAATAAAAGCAAGGACTATTGTGTATAACCTTGATATTCCTGAATATAGTAAGAATACTTCCAATGTTTTATCAATAAAATAATATTAAACATTTTTTCTGATTTCCCATAAGTAATTATAATTTCATTAGATATTTTGGAGACATCCAATGAGATGATTACTAAATGTTTCCATTTATAGATTAAACAATTGTATTCGTATGTTTCCAAATTATATACTTTTCCAGTATTTACTTAAAAATACTATTTATATGTGATCAAGAATTACTTAAATATCTACTAGAATAAATAAACAAACATAGAATTTTTAAACTACATATATTCATATTATTAACCTGCTTTTATTTCCCTTATTTACTATATTTGTATAATAATGACAGTTTTATTTTTGTTATGGTTGAATAAGCTTCTAACAAATTTACTTTTCTATAAACAATTGTAAACTCTGGAAAACCCACACATACTCCCTAACACACACACAATAAACTTCTTGAAATCTCTTAAAATAAGCAAAAACAGATATTCTGAATAAGAGTCACAATTTGGAAGCCAGTACCAGTATGATGTATGTTTTCTATTTTTTTAGCTTTTAGTCTGAACCAGGCTTTAGTCAGAGTACAATATAACATCGAAAACACTGCTAATTCACATTTTTCTCTTCTTTGTTTTGGGCTTGAAGAACTAGAAGTTAGGGTTAGAGTAAGCACAGCTATTTAAAAATTAAGAGAGAATCACAAAAATGAAATAACCAGCAAAGGGAGCCTTGAATTCTGTTCATCCTTTCTACTTAAATCTTTTGTGCACTGACAATACATGTGTGGGGAAGGTAGCAAGCAACCTTGTTAAAAGGGGAAATATAAGCAAAAATGAAGCTTCAGTTGTGATCCAAGAGGCAGAAATTATGACTTGAGTCCAGTGAAGTTTAATGACATGATAAAACCAAATGCACACACACACACACACACACACACACACTAGCATTCTAGAATAACACAAACTAATTCAAAGTCCCCATGATACTATTCTAACAGAGTACAGGATATAAAATTAAAATTACTTGATATAAACAAGATAGAACAAAGGCAGTGTGGTAGTGCATTGCCAAGATAAATATGCCATCAGTAGAGGCCAACTCAGAGATGACCCAAATGTTGAAATTACCAGAAAAATACTTTAGACTTCAAGGAGCTCTTTTACATCAGTGTAGTAAAAGGATAATAAACTCATAATAAGTAAAAGGAGGAAAAATATTAGCAGCAAACAAAATTTTTATTTATTTATTTTTTTTTGCTATATAGTGCATGTGCTTGCCAGGGAGAGACAGAGAGGGAAAGTGAGAAATCACCCCACCATCCCCTGGGGTAATGGCTATGCCACAATCCCTTCTCTTCCATTTTCCTCCTAGGATTTGGGGCATGCATATGCACTGGCATGATTTTCCAACCGCTGGTCTAGGGCTCAAACCACAGTTGGCTATGTGGGAGTCCAGCACTTTAACTACCTCACCACATGCTGGCCAAAACCATAATTAAAATAAAATAAAATAAATTTTAAAAAATCTTAATTCCAAAAAAATCGTAATACCTGATGCTGAAAATTCACTGAGTTGGAACCAGCAGTTGGCATAATGGCTATGTCGCTGGACTCCCATGTTGTCAACCACTGTTCGAGTTCCGGGCCCGGTGGCTTAATCTCACACAGGGCACGTGTGCATGTGTGCCCAAGATCCTGAAAGGAAAATGGAGGAGAATGGCCATCTCCCCTAGGGGTTGATTTCTTGCTTTCTGTCTCTCTGTGTCTCCTCTGTCTTTCTGGTGAGTGCAGGCGCCCTAGAACATAAACCCCTCAAGATAAAAAAAAAAAATGTGATCTTTTGGTGGCCATCCCCCCTGGGGGGTGATTTCTCGCTTTCTGCCTCTCTGTCTCTCTCTCTGGCTCTCTGGCAAGCACACATGCCCTATAGCAAAGACCACTCCAAAAAAAAAGAAAAAAGAAAGAAAAAAAGAAAAGGAAAAAAAAGAAAATTCATTAGATAGACTTTCCAGCAGAACATAGAAGAACAGAAGACAGAATTAATAGATGAAACAGTTAATTTTTAAATTTTCCAATCTTAAGAATAAAGAGAAATTTTAAAAATATACAGAATGTTAAGGATTTGTGAGAGAGTATAGATATCCTAAATATGTGTATGAATTGAGCCCCTCCCCCCAAAAAAGAAGAAAGATAAATAGGACAGAAAAAAAAAAGTATTTAAAGAAATAATGTCTGAAAAAATTCTTAGGTGAAAAATATGAATTTGAGATTCTAGAAACTCAACAAGCCTCAAGAAGCATAAATATGAACAAAAATACAACTAGGTACTTTATAGTCAAGTGGCTGAAATCCACCAGGTAAAGAAGCTATAAAATCATGGTTATAAGAAAAGGCGAAACCTTAACATCAGAAGTGCTGTAGAATTTCTGAGTCAGATTTTTGTCCAAAACTGAGGGTTTCTGGCAAGAAATTATGCTTTAGCTGACTTTGAGCATAACATTTAGCAAAACAGAAAGAGGTAGAAATTGTGTGTGTGTGTGTGTGTGTGTGTGTGTGTGTGCTTCCTTTGATCAAATAAGTAAATGCAAAAGTATTTCAAACAAAAATTGCAAGCAGTTCATCTCTCCTACAGCCAGTTGAATAGGTAGTGTTAAGGTAGGAAACTGGAGGGACCAGCAGAGGCCTTAATGGTTACATTGCTGGACTCCCACATAGTCAACCACAGTTCGAGTCCCAGACCTGGTGGCTTGAAACTTATGCAAGGCATGTGCATGTGCCCAAAGTCCCAAGAAGAAAATGGAAGAGAAGGAATTACAGCATGACCATCTGGGGGTTATTTCTCACTTTCTCTTCCTCTGGCGAGCACATGGGCCCTATAGCAAAAATCTCCCAGGAAAAAAAAGAAAAAGAAAGAAAGAAAAGGTAGGACACTGGGATTGCTAGAGATTATTGGTATTTGATTTCCAGTTTTAGCTCAGAGGTAACATTTCATTTGACTCGTATTTCGTGCATTTGCCAACATGCTAAAATCTTTAGAGCACATTAGCCTTAAGGAAAGGAAGAAAGCTAAAGTAATATGATAAATAATGTCTGCCTTAGATGGGACTACAGTAAGGAACTGCATTATTTAAATAATAATGTGTGGATTTTTTGACACTTTACTTACATTTCAATTTAACACACATGTCTTATGAATTCTTTTTAGGTCAAGGAAATCATGGATTAGCAAATAAATATGTTATAATTAAATAAAATTTGTCATACTTTTTGTAGCACTAGACAGTTACTTAGGGATACAGTTTTTAAGACTTAAAAGAGAACCATTCTGTAGTCATTTTGAATGGTTATTCAAACTCAGTTGTAGTATCAGTGTATATGTATTTTTCTTAAATAATAAGTTATTTTGTAAGAAGAACATATTCAAAAATATGAAACAAACCTATATGCATTTTAAGATCTTTAGGTTACTATTGTAATTTTTGTAATGTGTACCTTATACTTACATCTTCCTGGCTTACATTTAAGCTTTTATTGAGCTCACATTTAATCTAATCTAATATTGAAGTTGTGTTGAAATATTCTATGAATTTTCTTTTAATTTTTTTGATGTGTTGTCCATTCAGACCAAAAAAAGACTAGTTATGGTTAATCCAATATCTCTCTGGGAGTTTGCTTTGCCTCTAGTTCATAACTCTCAACTGCTATAGATAACAATACCACTCAGCTACACACACAAAAAAATGAGACCCTGATATTTGATACAAAGTGAACAAACACAGAAGACTTAATGCTGAGTGAAGTTAATCAGATTATAAAAGACAGAGTTTGTATATCCCGCTCAATATGTACTGAACATCTGTGCTCTATAGAAGAAACAAAGGTTGTAAGGTATACTGGCAGGAAGAGCAACTGTAGATACTTAGAGATATTAAGTATAGGAGTATAGGGGGTGGGTAATAGGGAGATGGAAGGAAGAAAACAGGGGAAAACAAACAATGCATTCGATTGACATGAAAAGAAAAAGTTATTTACTGATGATAAAGTATACAGGATTTGTCATGACTGACATGCACTGTATTTGTGTTTGGAAGAACCATGTTGTACAATGCATACATGCATAGTAATTAAATGTAGATTATAATATATATGTAATATATATTATATATAACATATACATATATGTTATATAAAATACATATTATATGTATTGTTATATATGTAACATATATGTATATTTATATATACACATATATGTATGTGTTATATATATAACATATATATATAAATACACAAAGAGTAAACAAAACCTGAAAATAATGAGAAATGAGCAATGCTTACTTACTCCATTTCCACAGATAGTTTAATACTATCTCATAAAATAGATTATATGTCCTTGGAATTCCTGCTCCCCTTTTCAAAAGTTGATGAAATAATAAGTTGTTGAATTTTATTTAAAACTATTAATAAATAATGATGAAGTGAAGAAGTCATTTCTTTAACTCTAATTTCAATGATGCTCTTGGTCAGAATTTACCTAGTGAATTGGTTTTCTATACACAGAAAACTAGTTTTTTAAATCTATTTGATTAATGGCAATTTTTGACATTGTATTAAGTAAGGACACTAATTCATTTTTTCATGCATAGTATACATCATCTGAGACCTACTAGCTAAGTATTACAGGACTCAAAAGTAGGGGGAGCACTATGGACTGAGCAATCAATGTGATTGTGAAATGGCTTCTAAAATATGGATAGAATTTGACTTAGTACTTGCATATGCAGGGGCAAATGTAATCTGTTCTAATGGGCTCAGGAACACTCTAACAGAACTATAGAGGCAGGCAGTACCCAGTACTACAGAAATGATAGAGAATCTGATTTTAGTTGAGATATTTTTGTCCAACAGTTATATGAAATAATATTGGAGACAATTCATTCTAAAATTAACATAAAACCATTGGAAGTTTCATGCAAAGCAACAAGTCTTTAGGTAAAAACAAACAAAATAGTTAATGATTTGAAGCAAATAGAAAATTAGGTAATTTTTAAAAGAACTCTAATATTCTTATTAGAGTATTATCACCTATAAGAATAAAAGAAGCTACCTTAAATGTATAAAAATTTTACTTAGGGAACCAGCAGCTAGCGTAATGGCTATGTCGCTGGACTCCCACGTAGTCGACCGTGGTTCGTGTCCCGGACCCGGTGGCTTAAAACTCACGCAGGGCGCATGTGCGTGCGTGCCCAAGATCCCGAGAGGAGAATGGAGGAGAAGGGATTGCGGCGTGACCATCCTCCCTGGGGGGTGATTTCTCGCTTTCTGTCTCTATGTCTCTCTCTGTCTGTCTGGCGAGCGCACGCGCCCTACAGTGAAAATCTCTCAAAAAAAAAAAAATTTACTTATAGGTGAGTATTTTCTAAAGAAGGGAAAAATAAAACTTAAGTGATGTTTGAATCATAAAAGTAGTTGTATCTTTCATGCTCCCTGGTGCTCTCCACAAAGGCTTCAGTAAAAGTGATAAAAAGAAAAAAAATTACCATAATGGATGCCTAAATAAAACCAGTTGCAAAACTTCTTTTCATAGGAGTATCTTTTGCTTGTACATTTGTCCTTGTTTTTTGCATTTTGCTTTTTGGGTTTTTTTAGAGAGAATTTTTGCTATAGGGCACATGTGCTAGCCAGAGAGACAGAGAGACAGAGAGTCAGAAAGCAAGAAATCATCACCTAGGAGGGATAGCAACACTGCAATCCCTTCTCCCCCATTCTTTTTTTTTTTCCCTTTTTTTTTTTTTTTTTAGGGGTTTTTGCCTTTTTTTGGAGAGATTTTCACTATAGGGCGCGTGTGCTCGCTAGACAGAGAGAGACATAGAGACAGAAAGCGAGAAATCACCCCCGAGGGGGGATGGTCACGCCGCAATCCCTTCTCCTCCATTCTCCTCTCGGGATCTTGGGCACGCACGCTCACGCACCCGGCGTGAGTTTAAGCCACCGTGTCCGGGACGCGAACCACGATCAACTAAGTGGGAGTCCAGCAACATAGCCATTACGCTAACTGCTGGTTCCCCCTTCTCCCCCATTCTCTCTCAGGACTTTGGGCATGCATGCACACATGCCTGGCATGAGTTTTAAGCTGCCAGGTCCAGGTCTTGAACAGTGGTAGTCTACATGGGAATCCAGTGACACAACCATTACACCATCTGCTCATCCCTACATTTGTCCTTTAGAAACACAGCTGAAGTGATCCTTTTGGAATGATTGCATTTCTCTATTGTTGTTGACAGAAATAAGCAAGCTTTGTAGGAATAATCATCAACATGATTCACAAACAAAATTGTGAATCAGTGTAAGGAGTCTTTTCATTGTTCTGGCCCAAAAAGACAGGACATCTGAAAACAGTAAGTTGTAGGTTACAGGAGGGTTTAGTAATTGTTAAGTTAATAATTGGTTAAATATGTGAGTCTTTGTCTCAAAGACACTTGGAGTTAGTAGAATAGGTTGTTTGAATTTAACCTAACTGCTGATAAGAAGGTCCTGATATTCATCAGGTAACATACCAGAGTTAGGACATAGGAAGTTGCCCACAATCACCTGATCAAAATGATCTGTTATAGCAAGATTAATGTTTATAGATATGACTCTCCCAGGCCCCTTGGAAGTATTTTAGAATAAGAAGAGTAGTCAGAAATCCTCACTATTTAAATGGAACAGAGCTCATTGTGGAAATGAGATATCATATTTTAGTTCAGTTCTAAATCTCTTTTGAAATGTTAACAAAAAAATCTGATAGGGGGAACCAGCAGTTAGTGTAATGGCTTTGTGGCTGGACTCCCGTGGTTCGCGTCCCAGACCCGGTGGCTTAAAACTCACGCCGGGCGTGTGTGCGTGTGTGCCCAAGATCCCAGGAGGAGAATGGAGGAGAAGGGATTGCGGCATGGCCATCCCCCCTAGGGGGTGATTTCTCGCTTTCTGTCTCTACGGCTCTCTCTGTCTGTCTGGCACGCGCATGTGCCCTATAGCGAAAACCTCCCAAAAAAAAAAAATCTGATAGTTAGACCAACTTACAATGTTTTTCTCTTAGTATTTCTTCCTTTCTTTTTTTTTTTTTTCTGCTGTTCTTAGAGAGAGATTTTTGCTATAGGGCTTGTGTGCTTAATGGAGAGACAGAAAGCGATAGAGAGACAGTAAGTGAGAAATCACCTCCAAGGGGGGATGTCCATGCCACATGCCTTCTCCTCCATTCTTCTCTTGGGATTTTAGGCATGCATGCACATGAGTCTGGCATGAATTTTAAGCTGTCATGTCCAGGTCTAGGACTTGAACTGTGGTCAACTACATGAGAGTTGAGTGATGTATTCATTACACCATCTGCTGGTCCCAAGAGAGATTCTTGCTAAAGGGCACATGAACTTGTGGAGAGACAGAGAGTCAGAAAATGAGAAGTCACCCCCGCCACCACCCGAGGGATGGTCTCACCGCAACCCTTCTCTTCCATTCTCCTCTTGGGACTTTGGGCATGTATGCACACATGCCTGGGTCCAGGACTTGAACCACAGTTGGCTATGTGGGGGTCCAGCAACATAACCATTATGCTATCTGCTGGTCTCAGTATTTCTTCTTTTGAAGAGTAGATATTTAATTGATAATTTTAAGCAATTGCTAGATAAGAATATATATCATGATAATCTTTTTCCAAATCATAAATAATACCTTTCAGAGAGTCCTTTGAACTAACTTTTAATAATGTCATAGTGCTGAAGCTTTCATGCTTAAAAATCCTTAGTGATTTGAATAGTGTTTTACAGCTGCCTTTGAGGAAGATTGAGGGATCTGTGAGTGGAATGGGAGGCTTCCAGCTGTCCCTTACTTCCCTTTTGGATAGAAAAGTTGAGACACATTACATTGGGCCTCCATTTAAGAAATAGTACTTCTGCCTTAAAAAGAAAAAAAAATCACATTTTCTGGTTTACAAAGACTTTTTCTAACTAATAAGCCAGAACTATTGACCTAGTGTGCTCTTTTTAAAAAGACCTCATTTAATTTCATGTATTCTCTGGAGTGTCAGTAAAAACACAAACTGAAATGTATCTTTTCTTATTGTTCTTTCCCACAATATCATGAATTCATCTACTCCAGACCTGGCATCACTGCTTATAGAATTAATTTTTTTTGCAGAGAGGGAAAGCAGATGAGATTTTTTTAGAAAGGTACTTGGTCTGAAGAGAAATTCACTATGGCCAGCTATAACTCCAAATTAATAACACCGCTTTTGCTATTTTTATTAAGGAAAGGACCTTTTCATCTAGCACCCTGGTCCTAGTAATGGAAATGGCAATTTCTCCAAGAGGCAGATGATTCTTTAGTGACATTAGGTGAAGGGTGTAGGGCATATGCCCCCCGCCCACCGCCAAGGAAAGCATATTCAGAGAATAGGTTATTGGACAACAAAACGTGAACCCAAGGAGAAAAAGAATGAGAAGATAAAGTCTTAGAATTTAGCAAAAGAAGTTAGCGGCCTTGTCAAAGGTGGCTGCAGTAAATGAGTCCT
Organism: Tupaia belangeri chinensis; assembly: GCF_000334495.1. Lineage (NCBI taxonomy): Eukaryota > Metazoa > Chordata > Mammalia > Scandentia > Tupaiidae > Tupaia > Tupaia belangeri. The sequence goes on from NW_006159508.1 coordinate 1,563,641, forward strand.
GCCTTGGTGGGGGCGGCAAGGTGCACTATCTGAGATTCTACTAAAGTGTTACGGTCCCAGTACAATTTGGCTAATGTGATTGGTAAAATATCCAGGACTCTTCTTAAAATGTGAAGAGAAAAATATTGAATGCTATCCAAAATTTCAATTCTAATTTTTTTTTTAATTTACTTGATCTGTGGAGAATGAGATATTCAAAAGCTGCGGTTTAAATATATGCTTGGCATCCATTCTTCTCTCAAGTAATAATTTTGAAGAAAACACAATTCTGTGATAAGCATAATGTGCCAGAGAAAAGCAGTGATAGTCCCTTGAAACTGACTTTAAGAAAACTAGAGTGGGTTTTCAGTTTCGAAAGGACATAAACCATGCAAAATAGATCCATGTTTTCCTTTCCTGTATGCTCAACTTCATATCTTCATCTAAGAAGCTTCTGGATCCTTATGTCAGTTGATTCCTACATGTCTACTGGTTTGCATGGACACATACATATACATATACCATGTTTTCTTTATTTGTATATTATACACACACACAACTGGACTCCCACACAGGTGACCACAGTTTGAATCCTGGTCGTGATGAATAGCTTTTTCACTTTTTCTGTCTCTCTCTGGTGAGTGTACTTTCCCTATAGCAAATTTAAAAATAATAATAATGATGAATAAAGTTAAATAAATAATTATTTTAAAAATGGTCTAAATCCTTTAAAAAAAAAAAAAAAAAGAAAAGAAAGCTCTATACATTACCAGCGATGTGTAAGTTACTGTTCTGTACCATATAGCTATTTCCTGGGAAAATTAGAACCAGTTTTATATTCTTCTATTTCAAAGATTACCCTAGGCCTGCTTTCACATAATAGTCTCTCTTAGAAATTATTTCTTTTCTTCTAGATATCCTCTCTAACCTACCCATTAGAATTGTCTGAATTTTCTGTATTCACTGGAAGCATATTCAGGCAAAATTCATACATTTCACTTGATGTCCCAGAGTGAAAATCATGGTGCTCTGCACATGTTTGGCACACCATCAAGGTGTTTGACTGACAGGCTGGCACTCCACACTAGCTGTGCTTCCCAGGCAGTGCTACATGGAGCAGAAGCATGACTGTTAAACTGATACTATAAAATCATTTTTCTAAGGAAGCCTGTAGTGCCACAGATGATATATATTTCACTTGAACTAGCTAAATGATGCCTCTGAAAGTGGTTTTTCTCTGCAAGATTTATTTCTGTTTTGTTTTGTTTTTGTTATTGCGGGGTGGAGAAGGAATGAAAACTAAGGAATATGTCTTATAACAGTATTCTGGGAGCTCATCATTTATCTGTGGCTACAGCCCTTAGGAATATAAATTTTCCTCAAGGGAAGGTTCAAAATGGAATAGTTTTATTTAATTTTATTTTTGTATCAGGAAGGTCTTCTGGGCTAACAATAAAAAATTTCATCAAGTTATACATAAACTGCATCTATTCACCACATTTTTTCATGACCTATTTTGGGGTAGGGAAATCACAATTAAAAGCTTAAGTTCAGGGATAAAAATGGGTTTGTAGCTACAGAAAATAACAGCTTTTCTTTTTAATTGTTAGCGGGCACATGCACTCATAAGACAGAGAGAGAAAAGAAAAAAGTACCCCCCACAATGAGGCATGGTCATGCCACTATCCCTTCTCCTCCATTTTTCCATCCTCTTGAGACTTTGGGCATGCACACAGATGTGCCCAGTGTGTTTTCAAGCCACTAGGGCTGGGACTCAAACACAGATCAGTCACACGAGATCTAGCTCTCTAAACCGCTAGGCTATAGGGCCAGCCCAGAAAATAATAGTTTTCTAATATTGGTCTTTTAAAGCATGACACATTTGCAATCACTGAGGAAATTTAAGTGTCAGCAAAGTTTTTGACTTTTCATAGAAATAATTTTTGCTAATATTTGTATACCCACTGAAAAGCCTGATTAAAAACAAAAATGGTCATTTAAAATAAATTAGTGCCTAATGATTATTATTTGCTTAAAAGTAGTTTATTGTTTTCCCCTTTTGATTAAAACATAAGTTTAATAAAAGAAGAGAAAGGAAAAGGAGAAGCTTTTGTAGATCTATTAGTGTACCTATGTAAGACATACGTCTCTCACATGCACAGATCTTGTTCAAAAAGAATGAAATAACTGTTTGAGCTGTGGTAGACAAACTCATGTAACCCATTCTTCTATTTTCTTTTTTTTTGTTTGTTTAAAGAGGCATTTGCCATAGGGCATGTGTGCTCATCTGAGAGAGAGAGAGACAGAAACAGTGAAAGGGAAAATAAGAAATCACGTCTCTAAAGGGGATGGCCACACCACGAACTCTTCTCTGTTTTCCTCCTGGAATCTTGGGCATGCATGCACACACACACCCAGCGTGATTTTCAAGTCACTGGGTCTAGTACTCAAACTGCAATCAGCTATATGGGAGTCCAGCAAAGTAACCACTAAGCTATCTGCTGGCCCCATTACCCATTCTTCTTAATGCCATCACAGAATGTTGTTTACTTCTATGCTGTCTCATAGCGAAAAACAGACATAGCATTGCCTACACTTGGGTTAATTCTACAGGTTTTTTTGTTTTGCTTTGTTTTGTTTTTCCCTAGATTAGACATGCTACAGCAGTCAAATTAGGAGATTGCCATTAAAAAAAAAAAAATTAGGAGATGGTAACAGTGCACTCCTTCTTGATTTTTCCCTTCTGGGGGATTTTGGGCAAGCACTTTTGTGCCTTGTATGTTTTTCGGGCCCTCAGGTCAGGATTCTAATTGCATGGCCAGCCACGTTGGATCCAGCCAACTTAACCACCTCCAGCAGCTGACCCACCTTTGTTCAGGTATCACTCAGACAGTGCAGGAAAGGTAGAGGAATAAAATGAACTTTCAAGTCAAAGTGAAGGGTCCTGTGGGATCAACTTAACCTCATCTACTGCAAGCTCCATGTTAGCAGCACCTCATCTATTTTGTTAACAGCCTATTATGAGTGTTTTCCCATTGCCTGGGGCTGGATTAATGTTTGATAAATATGCAAATGAATAAAAATCTAGTAAGTATAAATCCTTCAGAGAAAATGCTGTAAGCAGCTTAAGAAAACAGATACCATGATTCTTAAACTCAGCAATCAAGTGGCATAAAGACGAGCACAGGGTGAGTTAAAGGCTAGTGTTCTTTGTCATCAGAAATGGACACTTTTAGGCTAAAGAGGAGACAAAATTTCTGAGTATGTGTAGCCTTCCTGCTATACATATTTGTTTTTGTATTTCCAATAATGTGTTTCTACCTGGCATTGTTCCAGTTGCCTGCATCAAAACCTTGGAGTGATCTGTGATTCTTTTATTTGTCTCCCTGCCTATATCTGATTAATAAACAAATAATAACGACACCAACATCAAAATATACCTGGTATTGACACTAGATATTCTGCCCCCACCTTATTCTGAGCGATCCTTTTTCCTATATTATTTCCAATAGCCTTCTAATTTGTGCCCCTCCCACTATTCCAGCTACACACCAAACTTTTTTTATATGTATAATATAAATAATATATATGTATATGTCTCTCTATATAATGTATAATGTATATATAATATATAATATTATATATAGTTTTTAAGGTTTTTTGCCATAAGGCAGGTGCACTCACCAGAGACAGTGAGAAGGAAAGAGAAAAATCACTCCCATGGGGGACACTGGCCATGCTGCAATCCCTTCTTCATTCTCCTCCTGGGATTTTGGGCATGCATGCACATATGACTGGCACGATTTTCAAGCTGACTGGTCTGGGACTTCAGGACTCAAACTGCAGTTGGCCATGTGGAAGTCCAATACCATAACCACTGTGCGACCTGGTGGCCTCACTCCAAACTTTTCTTAACCAGTAACTAGAATAATTCATTTAAAAGGTAAGGCAGTCACCCCAGTGGCTTCCCATTTCACCCTGAGTAAAGGCCAAAGTCCTTCCACTTGGCCACATGGCCATCCCTTCTCTGGACTTTGTTATCCCCCAGACCTCCTCTCTGCTATCCTTCACTTAGTAGTGCTTACATTGATCCAGCCTCAGTGGCCACCATGAATATCCTCAAACACACCAGGTATGCTCCTACTTTGCAGGTTTCCTTCTCTTTGTTCCCTTGCACTAGACAGTGCTTCATGCACATATCTGCTTAGCTGACTCCCTCGCATCCTTCCAGTCATTGTGCAAATCTCATCTTCTCTCTGAAGGCTGTATTATCCACTCTAGTTAGTGTTGCACATGGCTCACTCCTTCAGCCATCCTCTAGGATCCTGCTTCTCTTTACCATGGTTACTCTTTATTTTTCTATAGCATTTATCACTTTCAAATATAGTTTTGCTCTTAGGTTTATTACTTATATTCTAACTCCTCTACCAGAAGGAGGGCAAACATCCTCTCATTAAGGTATCCTCACAATCTAAAATAGTGCCTGTCACATAATAACACACTCAATGAATAGTCATTGAATAAATGAATGGCAATGTTTTCCTGTCTCTGCTAACCTTTAGTTCAGAAAAAGAAAAAAAAAAAATGTGATGCAAAGGACTTTGTTGTACAAGATGAATATAATCACTGTTTTAGTCTTTTTGGGCTGCTATATACACTGAGTGGTTTAAACAACATACATTTATTTTTTATAGTTCCGGAAATTGAGAAGTTAAAAATCAAGCAGGCTCTCTACCCGGGGAGAGCCCTCTTTCTTGACTTGCAGAAGGCTGCATACTTCCTGTTTCCTTACATGGTAGAGAGAGCTCTGATCTCTTCGTCCATTTAGAAGACCACCAATTCTGGCATGAGGGGTCTATCCCCATGACCTCATTCAGATTCAATTACCGCCCAAAGACCCTGCTTCCAAATACCATCATTTTTGGGACTAGGATTTTGACCTATGAGTTTGGAGGGTTAAAGCAAATATTCAGTCTATAGCATTCAGTATTGTGTCATTTGAGGGGGGAAAAAAGCCTTCTAAGATTATAATTCATCCAGTTTAAACAGAAATGCTCATTTTACTTAAAATGAAACTGCTCTATCAATGTGGCTGTGTTGGGCAAGGATTTCAGGGTAAATAGTATATTCAGCTAGAACCCACCCTCATCTAAGAACATGTAACTTTTCAGGTTAAATTTTGTCTGGAACATTTCAATCTGTGACAAAAGTTCCCAAAAAAGAAAATTTCAAAAAAGCAGAAATATGGATTACTTTTTCTCAAAATATTCATTGGCTTCTATGCAAACTTTTTCTTCTACACCCCAGCTATTAGCTCTATGTACTAAAGAAATTTAAGAATAAGAGTCATAAGTAGTCTAAAATGTTTATGTCACATCTTATTCAAAGGACAAATAGTTCTTTTTTTTTTTTTTCGAGAGGTTTTTGCTATAGGGTGCGTGTACTCTCCAGAAAGACAGAGAGAGACAGAGAGACAGAAAGCAAGACATCACCCCCAGAGGGGATGGCCCTGGCTCAATCCCTCATTCTCCATTCTCCTCTCGGGATCTTGGGCATGCACACACACACACCCTGCATGAGTTTAAGCTGCTGGGTCTGGGACTTGAACTGCCATTGACTACATGGGAATCCAGTGACATAGCCATTACGCCAACTGCTGGTCCCCAAATAATAAATAGTTCTACTAAAATACTATTTATTACATTACTAAGTGGGACTGTTCAAGTCATTATTTTCCTAATAGTGAAAATTTACATAAAGCTGACCAACTATCTAGCTACACACAAATATTAAATTTTTCTTTAAAGAGAATTTTCTTTTTGAGGTACTTTCCTCTCTAAACATCCTGAGGAAAGAGAAAATGTTTTATTCATTTGATACTCAGTCATCCTCCCAGTGTAGCATAACATGTGTAAAGCACTGATTGAATGCTGAATTGAATTAAATTCCTCCAATTCATCCTATTTTTACTACATAAAATAAGTTTCTCTGCATTTCTGTTTTTCTCTTTGAATATATGCAGAATAAATGAACATGAAAAATTTTTAGGGCCAGCTGGTGCTGGTGTTTAAGGTGGTTGGATTACACATGACTGATTGTGATTTGAATCCTAGGCTCTGCAGCTTAAAAAACACACTAACTAGGTGCATGTGCATGGGTGCCCAAAGTGCTAGAAGGAGGAAGAAATGGAGAAGAAGAGATTGCAACATGACCATCTCCCATGAGTGAGGTGCTTTACAACCTACATTCCACCATCTCTCTCCAGCAAGCACACACTCACTTTCTGGAAAATTAAAAGAAAAGAGAAAGGGAGAGGGAAAGAAAATTATTCAAATATTCTATGGCAGCAATTTTGTTCCCATTCTCTTAGTGTTCTTTACTCCAAACTAAACAGCTTCAATTCTTTTAAGTATTTCTTATGTCAGGGGATTAACAACCTCACCACCTCACCATTTTATCTTAAAAGAGAGGTTCATTGGACATGTAGAGCATTTATCAATGAGTTCCAAGGTCTGTAAACCTATTAAACTTGTATTATAATTACATGTATGTAATTAAGCACATTTTGCTAAAGAAATAAATAGTTTGTTTTCCATTTCCAAATGGAGATTGTTATGATCTCTTAAAGATTCAGAATCACTAATGGAGGGACCATTGGGTAGCATAATGGTTACGTCACTGGATTCTCAAGTAGTTGACTGCAGTTTGAGTCCTGGACCTAGTGACTTAAATTCACACTGGGTGCGTGTGTGTGCGTGCCCAAAATCCTGAGAGGAGAATGGAGGAGAAGGGATTTCAGCATGGCCATCTCCCTGTGGGGGCAAGGGTCGGGGGGAGGTGATTCCTTGCTTTCTGTCTCTCTGGTGAGGGCACATGCACTATAGCAAAAAATCTCTCTCAAAAAAAAAAAAAGTTTTGGGAACCAGCAGTTAGGGTAATGGCTATGTCACTGGACTCCCACATAGTCGACCGCGGTTTGCATCCCAGCCCCAGTGGCTTAAAACTCACACGGGGCGCATGTGCGTGCGTGCCCACAATCCAAAGAGGAAAATGGAGAAGAAGGGATTGGGGCATGACCATCCCCCTGGGGGGGGTGATTTCTCGCTTTCTGTCTCTATGTCTCTCTCTGTCTGGTGAGCGCATGCACCCTATAGTGAAAATCTCTCCAAAAAAAAAAGTTTTTACTCAAAGCACATTAAGTTGCTGTAGAAAAGAAAACATAAAGTACCTAAGAAATGACCACAGTCTTGTGTTATGTATGCTTTTTTTTCTGTGATACAGACTACACACTAGAGTAAAAAGGTTGTCACCTAGGTTCCTAGATTCCTAGCAAAGGAGAGAGCTGCAGGTTCTAAAATAGCCCAAATAAATGATAAGTTAATTACATAGAATGTTTCACATCTTTCTAGTCTGAGAAATTATTATAATCATTTGTAAAAGACAAGGATTATTTTGTTTAGATCAAGTAAGGTTTAAAAACCTATCAAGCCAAAGGAAGTTTTGAATCTGCAATTAAGCATTTCTCTCATACATCAGCTCAAATAAATGAGACCATTCGAGATATCCTTCCTACTTCCATCATTATTTGGCTCTCTGCTTGCATATTCCCAAACATATGTGTTCTTCTACCTGAAGAATGGCTGGCACAGTGCTACTAAAACCAAATCTCTCTCCTATTTCTATTCTTTAGTCCACGGCCAGTTTGGTGATTTGTGTTAATCTGTTGTAGCATCCTGACATTTCACAAAGGGTGGAAGTGAGTACTCTCTATGGCTTTTACATTTTGAGTTCAGTGGCTTATTTCGTCATGATAACTGAACTGTAGAGAACAAATAGATAACATAGAAGCTACTGTATAAAAGATGGGAATCTTCCACTGTGGGTTTGTCCTCAGAAATCCAAGGTGACAAAAAAGACTAGGGAGGACATGCTTGAATAACCTGTGTAGAAAGAACAAAAGACTTACACTGACCATTCTTAGAATGTGTTCATATAAATAATTTGTGGTGTATATGGTGTCACACTGCTTAGAAATAAAAAATGAATTACTGTATTCCCAACAGCATGGATAAATATCATAGACACAAAAATGAAATAAAAACCAAGATGGTCACATAAAAATATTTTCTACATAATTTACATATTTGGATTTCAAGAACTAAATAAACTGATCTATAATAGGTTTGGGAATGGTGGTTACCCTAGATATGATTGGCACTTACTGGGATAGGACAGGAAGGAACTTTTAAAACTATTCTATACCTTAATCTGGCTGGTGGTTACTGGGGTCCATATACATATATAAGCTCCTCGAGCTGCACTTTATCATATTCATATTTTAATAAAACACCTCCCAAAGAAATACCATTCATGAAATAATGTTTAAAGTTTAATAATATTAAGCTATTCATAATCAGATATAAATATGCATATTTATGATTGAATGTGGACAATATTTGGTTTCGTTTTGTTTTTAGCTACTTTAATTGTCTAGCTACTTAATTTAGCTACTACCTAAGACATTTCCATCTTATTTCTGTTTCAGTCTTATATCCTGAATATTGTCTCTCTCATTTTATATTTTGCTACCTAATTTATTCATCTTTTCTAAAAGGGGCTATGTTTTAATTTACATTTAAGTAAAATTGTATGTTGGTTCAGTTCTAATAAATTTTATGATATTTTGGGTTATGACTTCAGAAAAAAGTCTTAAAATTATTGCAAATCCCTCTATTTATAAACTAGATTAATTCTGATAGATTACAGGTGCCTCTTTCCCAGGCTTATATTTCTAGAAACCACTGTATTTTTAATGATTGGAAAAATCATGACTAACAATAGAGAAATAATTCATAATATACCATATATAAAAAATTTAGCAAGGAAATTAATAGAAACCTATTTGTTACATAAGTATAATTTTTGGTATTTAACATTTTATTTCATAGTAAATAATTTTGAGGGTTAGACACATCATTCTTCATGTATGTAGGATACAGATGATGAGTCAGGAAAGCAAGAGCATTCAGATTTCTGCCAAAATAATCCTATAATCTACATTTCTATAACCTCCCATCTAATCATTTGAAACTTTTGTAGAGGAAAAAGGAAATTCTAAGGGAAGACAGATCTAACAATATGCTGACATTGTTGAAAGATCATACTGACATTTTTGGTAAAGAAAGTCATATTCAGCCTCTTGGTTTTGCTTTCCCAGAATCAGAAATTATTTTTCTTGTGAAATTTATGTTTTCAAGGAACTTTCATGTTTACTGAAATTAGAAAAATCTAATCAAGTCATAATTTGTATATGATGCATGTGTAAACTTTTTATTGATGCCTATTCCCTCAAATGACATAGAATTACTATAAGTGATATATCAGTCATACACCAAAATTGAACCTCTGTTTGGAGAAGTACATACTACCTTCCTAAAAATAATTGCCCAATTGCCTAAGAAGCACATTCCTGGGGACTAGCAGGTGGCGTGGTGGTTAAGGCGTTGGACACTCCCACATAGCTGACCAGGGTTCAAGTCCTGAATCTGGTGGCTTGCTTTCTCACTTCCTCTCTCTCTCCCTCTCACTCTCTGTCTCTCTCTGGTCAAATTAAGAAATAAATGAATGAATAAATAAAATAAACAATTATAAAAAAAAAGCACATTCCTTCCAATATTTACAGTCTTGTGGGTATATATTCAACTTTCATATAAGTAGTCCATGCTACTTAATTGCACCACTGGAGCAGCTTATACTCAACTTTCAAAGTTTTATTCATGTAATTTGTTCTATAATAGGGAAATGTGGAATTGGAAAAAATAATTTAGTTTCATCATTATCAGAACACACTAATACATTCCTTTCATAAAGGCAGAAGACAATGTGTACCTGTAACTGCTTTAAGAACTTCTGGGGCCAGCTGTTGTGGTAAGGCAGCTGAATCCCACATGGAGACTGTATGGTTCTAGTCCCAGACCCAAAAACTTGAAAAACCCTATGCATGTGTGTGTGCCCAAAATCCTGAGAGGAGAATGGAGGACAAGAAGTTTCCACATGGCCTTCCCACCTTGGGGTGCTTTTTCACTTTCTCTTTCTCTGGCAAGTACATGCTCCTTAAAGCAAAGTTAAAAAAAAAAAAAAAAAAAAGTAAGAAAGGAAAGGTTCTGTATTGAAGTAGGCCAGCTTGAGGTGTAGAAAGGCTGTAGCCATTTTGAAATGAAGGAGGCTGCTAGGGAGATTTGTTTAAGAAATGATCAGGTAGAGAAGCCAGGAATGGGTATTTGAAGGAATCAGGATAATTACTCAGGGAAAGTGATGGACTCTTGATGGACTGTAGTGAGGAATGATTTGCATGTGCTTGTATCTTGTCCTATAAATATCAAGACCATGTTGAGATTTTTGACACCATTTAATGATGCTTGCTAACTGTCTCTCTGTAACCTGTTGCAGCAACAAACTCCTTTTACTCCAGCCGCTGCCTCTCCTCTCATTTCATTGACTGTAAGAAGCAGCAGCCCTATTTAGTTGACTGATAACAGCATTAATGTTTAAAATAAGACATGCAAGATTCTTATTTTAATGGTAAAATGAGTAGAGATATAAAAATTGTCCTTTATAATTTCAAGGCATTATAATAATTTCAGAATGTATGCAGAGTACTCAACGTATACAAACATTTAGGTCAGAATGATTGTATAACTTTATCAATTATATTTGGGAATATAATAATACGAAATTTTTATTTTTCATGGTTACGAGAACTAAAATTTTGTGGGATGTTCAATTAGTCTAGCGTTAAGATGGTCAAAAAGCACATTGACGCTTCCAAAGCATGTAAACATCAAAAAACTGAGATTGGTAAATCTAGAATTTTATAAAAATTATTATGGTCACTTCTAAAATGTGTCCTATTTATTCATTAAATTAATGAGCTATAATTTTTTTTTTTTTTTTGGAGAGATTTTCACTGTAGGGCGCGTGCGCTCACCAGACAGACAGAGAGAGACACAGAGACAGAAAGCGAGAAATCACCCCCCAGGGGGCATGGTCACGCCGCAATCCCTTCTCCTCCATTGTCCTCTCAGGATCTTGGGCACGCACGCACACGCACCCGGTGTGAGTTTTAAGCCACCGGGTCCGGGATTAAATGAATGAGCTATAATTTTTTTTTTTTTTTTGGAGAGATTTTCACTGTAGGGCGCGTGCGCTCACCAGACAGACAGAGAGAGACACAGAGACAGAAAGCGAGAAATCACCCCCCAGGGGGCATGGTCACGCCGCAATCCCTTCTCCTCCATTGTCCTCTCAGGATCTTGGGCACGCACGCACACGCACCCGGCGTGAGTTTTAAGCCACCGGGTCCGGGACGTGAACCGCGGTCGACTACATGGGAGTCCAGCGACATAGCCATTACGCTAACTGCTGGTTCCCATGAGCTATAAATTTTTAACCATCTTCTCTAATTACATTTGTTTAGAAAATATTCCAGCATAAGTAAAACAGATTTGTTAAATAAAATACTGGAAACAATTTCAGATATGATCCTTTAAAGCTGATATAATTAATGTCATTCTAAATAGCTAGATATTTGTATTTCTATTGAATATTTTATCTAAATATTTAGATTCCACTTAATATTATTTTACTGGAGCTCCACTTACTGATCTTTTTAGCAATTTTGAACCTGAGCGATTTTGAAAACATATAAGCATTCTTCAATCTCAATGGAGCTACTCCCTTAGTTATTGGCATCTCTGAATAAAAAATCTATTATTATAAGAAGAGTTGGTAAAAACTATTGTTGCTACTTTCCCCCCTCACTTTTAATATGTGCTCTTCAATTTTAGCTCAGAGAGGGATATCGGGATTTAAATGGGGTTGAGCAAATCTCTTATTCTGAATAAAATTAAGTGAGCATTGACTTTTATATTTATTTTTGAAACTTCAGTCTCTGTCAACACATGGAAAGAACTGTGTCTCTAATCACACTTCTTTGGATAATTTCTGAAACGGTATTGAAATACACATTACATCTCTAAAATCACTTGACTTCAAGCATTAATAAAGTTTAAAAACAACATATATAATACTTTTTCTTCATGAATTTTAAATGTAGCTTTATGAAAGTGTTTTTTCCCCACCCTTCTTTACTGAAACAGACTGTTTGTACTTTCACAGTTTAGTTAGTTTTGTTTCGCTGTTTTGTTTTTCTTTCAGCTAGCCTAATTGCATTACCTTAAAAACTGTGTCTATGGAAAATGTCTTTTCATCTCACATATAGCCGACTTATGAACAAATATGTGCCTCAAAACTCAGTTTTAAATGAGGAACTTATTATTGAAAATGTCTTTTTGACACATGCTGGTGTCATTATTAACAGTAATAACAAGTTCTGAGCACCAATTTCCATTGCTAGTAGGCTTAATTATAGATGTCAGAAGGCACCATAGAAATAATCAATTATAATAGTTACAAGCACTTAAAAACCGATCTCTTGGTCCATTTTTCTCTTTAAAACAGCAGCAACAATAACACCACTCACCCCAGTCTATAAATATAAAATAACATTATTTTCCTGCCAAATGAGAGTGAGAAATGGGGAGATAGACACCTGCTCATCTAATCCTTAGGAGCTTCTGAGACATAATCATGGAAGTTTTGATTTGAAACTGTCAAATCCAGTCTATTCATTTTATTTAAGGATATGAAACAGATTCAAAAAGGGAAAATAATTGGAGAAGTCAACATGTAAGTCAGTGAAAATAAAGACGTGAGTCTGTTTTCCTGAATCACTGCCGTGGATGGTGCTGGCTTATACAATATAAGCCATTAAGTCATAAAATGAAGCGATGGGGCTTATTTATATCTAATATATGATCCCTTTTCCAGTCTTCTTACAAAATCAGTAAAAATTAATCCTGGGCAGATTTTAATGTGTAAAAATAACTGGCTATACTAACGGTGCCATTAAATTATATAGTTTAAATCTTAAATAGCTCTGATCAGCCTTCCCATTAAAAAAAAAAGAAAGAAAGAAAAAGAAAATCCCTCTTCAATCTGGCTATGTATAGTGAATTAATGTAAAAAATAAATAAATTTAAAGAGAAAAAAAAAGAAAAAGAAAATCGCTCTTAACTAAGAATGCCATCTATGTGTTGTCCATAGAACAGACATATTCCAAGAATTGAAGGCTTAGTGTTAGGTTGTTTACTGGGCAGGGCAAAATGGTAGGTAGAATGAACAAAGTCTCTAGTTGTTATGTATTTATAATCTAATGGACATTTTTGTTGCTGTTGTTTTTTATTTGTTCATTTTATAAGTTAGATGCTTATTTGCTTATTTGCTTGTTTCTATTGGATTCATGAGCTACATCTTGCAGGCTTACTAAAATGGCAGTTTTTAAAAATTAGGATATATCTCTATACTGATTTAACATGACTGTTACAAATGGGCTAACTTGAGATTTTTCTGTCTTTAGTTTTCTCAGTATGTACCTCAAGTGCTAAGGAAAAATTCATTTTTAATATACCAACAAAAAAATCATCAGAAGTATTTTTTAAAGTCAATTTTTAAAATTATGTTGATGCTACCAGCTCTTCATAACCATGCCTTACTTATCAGTAATGTCTCTATTATTACAGGTTTCCTCATCCTTAACCAACATCACTTGTAAACCACATGCTTAATAACAAGTGGCTACCCCAGGGTTCTAGATCTTACCTCTAAAAATGGATATGGTTGGTAATAAGTCTTAGAAAATCTCTTCTAATATTCATAGAGACTAGGTTTCTATAAGGCACAATAGTCTATGATTATGTGATCTGAATAATATATTTCTACTAAAAATAATAAAAGTTACGTTAAAAATATTTTCATATTATCTCTGAGCACTCACAGAAGAGTGCTCTCATTTCAAATATTTACTTTATGTTAATGATTCTAAGTTACCTGTAAGAACATATGAATACTGAAAAAAAAAACTGTACTTCTTACAACAAACATCTTTTTTATTGAAAAACAGAACATTCGTCCTTTTAGCCAGAACTGCCATTTCCAGTGATTCACCAAAATGATGACCATAAAGGGAAAGA
>NW_006159508.1:1579020-1579337 GCF_000334495.1 Tupaia belangeri chinensis
AGAAGAAACACCTGATATATTGGGTGGTTGGAAAAGTCAAGATGCAGCTTTTCATAGAAAAATATGAAAAAAATATGTCATGACTTTTGAGACAAACCAGTACATTCTCAAGGTTTTTAGAAAACATGGAGTGGTTCCTTTGGCATCATACATACAGATCTGTAAGACATGTAGACATGAATGGGTACATGTAGAAAAGAATAGGTATGGTTCAAAAAGGAATGTCCCTGGGACCAGCAGTTAGCATATTGGCTATGTCGCTGGACTCCCACGTAGTCGACCGCGGTTCGCATCCCGGACCCAGTGGCTTAAACTCA
>NW_006159508.1:1579456-1586931 GCF_000334495.1 Tupaia belangeri chinensis
GTGGGAGGCACCCAAAAAAAAAAAAAAAAAAAAAAAAAAAAAAGGAATGTCCCACAAATGTTACCATGGCGAAACTAGAAGAGTCTACAATGCTACCCATCATGCTGTTAGTATTGTTGAAAACAAGTTAAGGGCAAGATTCTTGCCAAGTGAATTAACGTGCACATTGAGCATATTAAGCATTCTAAGAGCAGAGATAGCTTCCTAAAACGTGTGAAGGAAAATGACCAGAAAACTAACAAAGCCAAAGAGAAAGGTACCTGTATTCAATTGAACCACCAGCCTGTTCCATCCAGAGACCCACACTTTGTGAGAAACGATGGAAAGGAGCCTGAGCTTCTGGAATCTATTTCTTATTGAGCTCATGGCATGATGCGTATTAAACATAAACTATGGTCTACAAAACATGGTTTTTTTTAATTGAGTAGGATTGTGGTGTTCTCTCCCCCAAAGCAAATTTTAATTGGGTGCTAATTCATTTTGTAATATCTGTATTAAATTTTAGTGCTTCTTAGCTAAAAGATGTTAGGTGGCTTATTATGCAACAAATAAAACTCAGTGGGTTAGAAAACATCCGGACACTGTTTCTATCTCTTTGAAGATAGTCCTTCTAAATCATCATGGGAAAGAAAAATTTACAGTTAAGTTCAGGGAAAGTTGATCATTCATGATTATATAAAATATCTGGAAATTAAGGATAAGAAATTCGCTTTTGGTGCTTACTGTTAAAAAGTAGATTGCTTAGGGACCAGCAGATGGTATAACAATTATGTCACTAGACTCCCACATAGCTGACTGCAGTGGCTTCAAAAATCACACCAGGCGTATGTACATGCATGTCCAAGATACCAGGAAGAGGATGAAGGAGAAGGGACTGTGGAATGGCCATTCTTCCTGTGGGGGGAGGGGGTGACTTCTCACTTTCCCTCTCATTGTGTCTGTCTCTTTCTCCCTGTGAATGTACATGCCCTAAGCAAAAACTTCTTTTGAAAAACATGCCCTAAGCAAAAACTTCTTTTAAAAATAGATTGTTTAAACTAAAAAAAAACAAATAAATAGAAAATAGAAAAATAGAACGTTCTCTGCTTTACCCAATAATTCTTTATCATTATGTAGAAAATAGCACTTTTAAGTAGAACTAAAATAATAATAATAATGCATTGATAAAAAAGTCAGAAAAGTAAGCCACAGTAACTTCAAGTAACAATCAGTCTTTCCATAAACCACAACCATCAAAGCATGTATTATAGTTTTTCATTCCATTATGTTGAGCATATAAAAGCTACCCCTTCTTCCCAAATTCATATTGATAGAAAGAAAAATGTCAGATAAAGATAAACCAGTGCATTATTTAACAGAACATTTAAAAGAAGAGACAATGTCATTTTGGCTGAACTTCCATAATTTTTAAGTGAGTTATAATTTTAACTCGCTGAACATTTGATATTTAAAGTGAGGGAAGTTAGTACAGAATAATGAGAATTAGTCATTATGCATCTATTTGTCTAGGTATATGATTTTTTCCAAACCAATACTTTGGATGTAACTTTTGTCTGAGGAATTAAAGCCTAACAAGTTGATTCTTCTCTTAATTGTAAAATGCTTAATAATATTCTAAATATGTGGGTTCTGATAAAATATGAATCTATTAAATAACACATACTTTTTAGTAGATAAAGATAAACCAGTGCATTATTTAACATTTCAAAGAAGAGACAATGTCATTTTGGCTGAACTTCCATAATTTTTAAGTGAGTTATAATTTTAACTCGCTGAACATTTGATATTTAAAGTGAGGGAAGTTAGTACAGAATAATGAGAATTAGTCATTATGCATCTATTTGTCTAGGTATATGATTTTTTCCAAACCAATACTTTGGATGTAACTTTTGTCTGAGGAATTAAAGCCTAACAAGTTGATTCTTCTCTTAATTGTAAAATGCTTAATAATATTCTAAATATGTGGGTTCTGATAAAATATGAATCTATTAAATAACACATACTTTTTAGTCATCATCTTACATGTGATGGAAAAAAGAAAGTATCAGGCTGGCCCAGCTGCAGTAGTGTGGGCTACAGGAGCTGAAACCAGCTGGGAGGCCCGGTTTCATTTCGCGGCCCACCCTAAAACACTAGGTGTGGCGACTTGCACCTGTAGTCCTAGCTATTTGGGAGGCTGAGGTAGGAGGATCATGAGCTTGCAGCTAACATGGGTAATACTCTATAGCAAGATCCTGATTGAAGAAACAGGGCATGGTGGCATGTACCTATGGTCCCAGCTACTTAGGAGACAGAATTGTGACCCAGTGAGAACCTCTCTAAAGTACCACACATCCATACTCACAACACACACACACACACACACACACACACACATTTATCAGGTTTCAAAAAAATTAAAGAACAAATTAAATATGCTATGTACTCTCAATACAATTTTTTTATATATAATTTAGTTAGAAACAAGGAATTTTTAAATGTGCTCTTAAGGATTATTTTAATGTGATTTTGTCTCTTTATTATATCACCTGACTCCTAGCACAGACCTTATTCTGGGAGCAGACCTTTCTTCACTTTGGTCTGTCCAGATATACTCAGTTGATCAATTAGAGCATTTTGTATTCTACTAAATGAACTCTCTATTTATACAATTTCATTACAAAGTCTTTCATTCTCCTTATTTTCCAGCAATATAGTACATCAAAAAAATCAATAAACGATATATATTATAAAATATGACATATTAAAATAGTCTTTGTTTTATAATAATAATAAATCCCAAAATTAAGGTCATGCTATTGAGTATACTAATGCCATAGAACACATAGACTGAAGACAAGCAATTTTTCAAAAAGTTATTTGGATATACATATATATATTCATACAAATTAAATCATTTTAAACTATCTTCCTTTGGATAATATTGGCTTATACATGATATAAGCTGGTAACTTATAAAATGGAGTTCATATATATGTCACTCTTCATATGTATTATGTATGTACACACATACACATATATATATATTATATTTTTGCTAGAGGGCGTGTGAGCTTACTAGAGGGAGACAGAAAGAGAAAGGGAAAGTGAGAAAACACCCTCCATGGGGTGGTCATGCCAGTTCTCTTCAATTTCTCCCTCCTTTCAGGATTTCAGGCCTGTTCATCTAGTGTATCCCTCAAGTCACTGAGTCTGGGACTTGAACCACACAACTGGCCATGAGGGACCCAGCAGGCCCAAAACCATACCACCAGCTAGCCCCTATATTATTTTTAAACCATCTCTGAGGCAATTTTTGGTTTGTAGAATTGTAAGTTGTTAAATTAAAAATAAAAAACCCACAACTTTTGTTCAGATGATTTAAAAAAAAAAGGAAATAGTTCAGTTCTATGTAAATTGAAAAAAAAACTCACTTTAGTGTTAAAATTTCTTACTAGTTTGCTAAGGCTACAATTTAACAATGGTATTACACAACACGTAGTCTATAGAAAATATAGTCAAAAAGCTAAAACCAAACACAATTCTAAGAAACCAACAGAGGGCATAACGATTATGTCGCTAGATTCCCATATAGTTGACCTTGGTTTGAGTCCCAGACCCAGCTTAAAACTCACAATAGAGGAGAAGAGACTGCAACAAGGCCATCCCCCACCCCCCAGGGGTGATTTCTCACTTTCTGTCTCTTTGTCTCTTCAGTGAGTACACAAGACCTATAGCAAAAATCTCTTTTAAAAAATCTGTTTTAATATTAAATGATGAAAATTAATTCATATCATTTTACACTATATTTACTTATTTTTGTCCTTTTCTTAATTTCTATTTCATCCTACATAATGTCTGTAGTTACAAAATATATCATTTAAAAATTGAACAATGTACTTCAAATTAATATGAAGAAAAAAATCATATTGGTCCACATACATCTTTTCACATGTATATTGAAAAAAGAAAAGAAAATATATCTATTTTCAACTCCCATAAATAAATAGAAAGTCAAAATAGAGAAGAAAGAATCAAGTAAATATTGATATTCTTAAGACAGTGGTTTTCTTTTCACATCTGTTTTCAAAAGCTTCTCTAAAAAAATTTACTAGTTTCTACTGGAAGTCAGTTGTCCCAGGTACTCTCAAACCATATCCCACTTTATTATCAACTACTTTAATTATGCCCCCCTTTTTTATATAAAGTAAAAATAACAACAGAAAGATAATTACTGTGTAACAACCTCTTTTCTATACCTTCTTTGTTAAGTATAGCCTAGAATGAGGCTAAATATTTTCCTGGAAAATTTTTTATTTGTTTGGAATTATTTCATACCTAATACTTTGGTTGTTTGTATTAGAAGAGATGAAAAAATCCTAAATATGTCAGAGTCTAAACTTAATACTTCTGGAGTGAGTTTATTTGAATAGTGGTAGCAGATGGAATATCTTCTCTTCCATTTTTTATTTGAGTCTTCTCTTTTCTTAAGATAGCTTAAAGTTTGTCAATTTTGTTTATCTTTCAAAAAACAATCTTTAGTTTTACTATGTTTTTATTGATTTTCCTAGTTCCCATTTCATTTATTTCTGCTCTAACCTTTATTTGACCCCTTCTATTGTCTCTTTGGGCTTAGTTTTTCCTTCCTTCCTCCCTTCCTGTTTCTTTCTTTCTTTCCCTTTTTTCCTTT
The DNA here is from genome assembly GCF_000334495.1 of Tupaia belangeri chinensis. NCBI lineage: Eukaryota > Metazoa > Chordata > Mammalia > Scandentia > Tupaiidae > Tupaia > Tupaia belangeri. The sequence continues at coordinate 1,584,126 of NW_006159508.1, forward strand.
CCTTTCATAGTTCATTGAGGTACAAAATTAGCTTTGAGGTCTTTTTATTTTATCTTCGTGTAGGTATTTATCTTTATTATACCCCCTCTTAGAACTTATTTTCTTGCCTTCTATAAGTTTTGGTATATCTCGTTTCTATTTTCATTTGTTTCAAGATGCTTTTTGATTTCTCTTTTGATTTCATCTTTGACCTTTTAATTGTTTGGACTGTGATACTTAATTTCTATATACTTTTGAATTTTCAAATTTTCCTCCTGTTATTGATGCTTTTGTTTCATGCCATTGTGGATATGTTTGATATGACTAATCTTAAATTTGATAAGACTTGTTTTGTGGCCTAGTATATTATTTATACTGGAAAGAATATTCTATGTACATTTGAGACTAATGTGTATTCTGCTGCTGTAGGTGGAATGTTCTTGTATATGTCTGTTAGGTTCATTTGATCTAACGTATAATTCAAGTCCAGTTTTCCATATTGATTTCCTGTCTGGATGATCTACTCATTGATGAAAGGGAAGCATCTGAAGTCTCCTATTGTTATTGTATTATAGACTATCTATTCCTTCAGGTCTTTTAATATTTGTTTTCTATTTTTTAGGTGCTCTAAGGGTTCCTACATACTTACAATTTATATCATGATGAGTTGACCCCTTTATCATTACATAATGATATTCTATGTCTCCTGTGATCGATTTTAACAAAATGTTTATTTTGTCTGACATCAGTATAGCTATCTTTGTTCTCTTTTGATTTTTCACTTGCATGAAATATCTTTTTCCATCCCTTTGTCTCTAGTCTGGGTATATCCTTAAAGCTGAAGTAAGTCTCTTGTAGGCAGCATGTAGTTGGGTCTTGTTTTCTAATCCATTCAGCCATTCTATGTCATTTGATTTAAATATTTAATCCACTTACAATTAAAGTACTTGTTGGTTGATAAAAGCTTTCTATTTGTCACTTCATTAATTGTTTTCTGGCTGCTTTGGTACATCATGTTTTTCTTCCGTAGTCTCTTGTCTTCATTTGTGATGTGATGATTTTCTGTACTGGTATGCTATGGATTCCTTTCTCTTTATTTTTTATGTATTTACTAGTTAGATTTTAATTTTGTGGTTACCCTGAAGTCTATGTAAAACATATTATATTTACAATAGACTCTTTCAAGATGATAATAGCTTAACTTTGAGTGCATGCAAAAAAATCTGTATTTTCTCCCCCAGCACCCCCATTTTCTATTATTGATGAAATGATTTATACTTTTTTATGTTGTGTATTTATTAATAAATTACTCATTATAATTATCTTCATTACTTTTACTTTTAACTTATATACTAGAGTTGTAAGTGATTTACACACCATATTACATACACACCATAATAAATAACCATATTACAGTATTAGTGTATTTTGAATTTGACTATATACTCACCTTTAGCAGTGAGTTTTATATGTTCACGTTATTTCACTTCCATTTGAAGAAATTTTTTTAACATTCCTTCTAGGATCTAGTGATGATAAACTTCATTTGCTTTTGACTAAGAAACTCTACTGCTTCATTCATGAAATAAAGCTTTTTTTAGGTAAAATATTCTTGAGTGTCAGGGGGATTTGTTTGTTTGTTTTAGCACTTCTCCAGTCTCTCCTGGTCTTCAATATTCATGCTAAGAAATGTATTGATACTCTTATGAAATTGCAAATTACCTTGCCCCACTCTAAATAGATAACTCTAGCTCTTCTTGATTTTTTTTCTTTCTTTTTTTAATGCCCAGTAAAATGTGTTCTTCTCAGTTGAACAAATCTTAGAAAAATTGACTTGTATAAGAACAAAGAATGTCTGAAGGCTCAAATGCATGTCGGAAAGTGATGTCAAGCAAGAAATTACATTTTCCAATTTATTTTCCATAAATAACTTATAGGAAAGTTAGCATGCTTCAGTTAAAAAATAGTAAGAGAAAATGAGAAAAATTAATGACAACATTCACAAGAAATGGAAAACAAATGAGAAAAAGTGATCCATTAAAATAATGGCTATATTTGTCAACCCTTCTCTGAGGCTATAAATAGTATTTAAAATATTTTTAAAGCACTGACTTGAGCATAAAAAGGCTCAAAAGCTATTCATTAACCTACATATTATGACATTTCCTCCTACAACAGTTAAATCTACATATTTTAATATCATTTTTAAGGTTAATATTTGTGTAGTTATTAAAGTACATTAAAATGGAGACAAGACCTGAAGAATCCCTGAACCATTAAAACAAATTAGGCATCATAAATGACTCTGTCTTGTTTGGTCTGCAAACAAAAGCAAAACTTAAGTTGGATCATGTTTGATAGAATCTTATGTGAGATAGAAATAAAACGTAATTCCAACCAATCATAAGTAGCCAATTAACATATGATTATATACTAGGGACTTTCAAACATGGTACCAAAAAAGGCAATTTTGTAATTGCAAACAAATCAAATAATTTTTAAATTTTATTTTCACCATTTCCCAGTTAATACTTGTTTTATCATTGGAAGGTTAAACTTCTTTCATTGTGGTGTTCCCAATTCATGAAATGCTTCTTACTCAAATATCCTCTTGAAATTTTTATTGTGCCTTAGAATTTTTTTTTTAACAAAGCATAAACCACACTGAACACAATTAAAGAGAATTTTCAAACTCTCCTAAAATCACATCTACCATCTATGTTTCTATGGACTACATTTAATCCTCTTTTATCTATTCAATCTCCCCCCCACCCCCCCAACTTATCCATTTCCTCTCTGCTAAATCTTTTTAAAATTTAAATAAGAA
>NW_006159508.1:1587719-1590544 GCF_000334495.1 Tupaia belangeri chinensis
ATATATATATATATATATATAATTTCCCCCTCTCTACTCAAATAAATAAATAAATTTAAATAAAATAATTCTTAAAAGAAAAAAAGTCTAGATCTGAATCTTCTGAATTCCAGATTCTAAGATTGAACTAATTAGTCAAGTCTACACTTAGAAATCTAACACTCACCTCAAATTCAACAGTACTGAAATTTACTTCTTGATTCTTTATATCTCCCAGTATCCTCTCTTCCTCTTCCAACCTACCTCATTTGGATTCTATGTTTTCTCTATTTTTTTCATATACCACACCTAATTTGTCAGTAAATTCTATTGATATGAGGTCATATTTTCTATAGCTCTAAGCAAACTTTGAGTTATTGATATCTCTTACTTGGATTACTGCAATAGTTTATAACTTGTATCCCTGTTTTAGCCCTTGCCCTACACTCAGCCCTCATAATGATCCATTCAGAATCTAAGTAAAATCATGCCAATCATGTAAAAATACTTTAATGAATTCCCTTCTCTCTAGAGTAAATGTCAAAATCCACATGTTTTTAAAAGCTCCTACATATTCTATGGTCCTCCAATTAGCTCCTGGATACTCATTTGCTTTCATTCTCCCCTTGGTCATCCTCTAGTTATTCAAAAATATACTCCAATAGGTTTAGAAGGCTTTAACACTCCAGCGAAATTTTAGCTAACTGATTTGCATTGGCTGTCTCCTTTGCCTAAAATGCTAACCTGTAGCTAAAATTTTCAACATTTTTCCTCAGAATCTTTTGGGTGTCTACTCAAACGTTCTGTTCACAATGTACATCCCCACTCTGAAGTTAATATTCTTTTTACTGATTTTCTCACATTTATCATAATTCTGTTATTCTTTTATTTGTTTATTAGAACAAATTCTTTTTCTCACTGAAACAAAAGCTTACTGAGGACAAGGACAGTCTTCGCTGCTGTATGTAACCTTAGAACCTAAATGAGTTTCTGGTATGTAGGAGGTAATCTGTAAGTATGAAAATGACTCGGAAAAAAATTTAGTGACTGGGAAAAACTCCAAGTTTCTGTTCACCTAAGAAACTACCCATTATGTGTTCCCTAATACATTTTACCATAAGTCTCAGCATTTCTATAAATATTGTCAACTTACTTCATTCTAATTTTTCTCTTTGGGATTGATAACTACTCAACAAAGGGAAGATGTTACACTTAATGTTTAAAAGTAAATTGTAGAATTTAGTTTAAATAGAAAATAATCATACAGAAATTGATTGGCAACTACAATTGTTACAGTGCTATCATGTATTCTAATTCTATTTTAAACTATATTTTAAATTAATTAAACTATATTTTAAATTAATTAAATTTATTTCTAAATTAAGACATCTATGTTATAATGTGTTTAATCTAAACATTTTTGGGAATAATGGTATGTTAAAGAATGTGTTCTTCCTAAAACAAGCTAATGAATTCACAAATTTTTACTATAATTTTGATTTGGTTATCCTTTCGGCCAAAACTTTCAGTGGCTCCCCACTGAGAGCAGTGTAAAGTCCAAGTCCTTATATTGACCTTTACTGTTTTCTTTAAACTACAGAGTTAAACAACAGGCCGTTGCTTAGGTCCAACTTTATTACTACCTCATAACCCAAACTTGTGCACATGCCCATTACCCAAATATGCTGTGATATTTCAAATCTTACTGTGGTTTCACTCAGATGATACCATCAGGTACAGTAAAGGTGATAGGTTACGGAGACACACTTTTGCATTTGTGTGAATGACACTGTCCTCAAGTAAACTTCATAGAAGTAAACTTCATAGAAGTATTTCAACCAAGATGCTAGAAATAATTGAAATTAAAACATATAAAACATGTGGCCTTGGCTAAGGTGCACTCCTTTCCGTAGTTTCCTCAACTATAATGTGAATAGGATATTTACTCTATCATTTTGTCACTGTAATAAAGAAAAGAGTATATCTTTAATGAAATATAGACAATGCTCAATGCATATTATCTGTCTTCTTCCTCTACCCCAAATTTTCAAGCACATTGCCTCAGTCTATAATCACTGTTTTATCTCCATCTTACCACTTCTAATTTATCTTCTTGATTAAACTGTTGTTCTTAAAATTCTTCTTTTGTCTTACATTAATTATTATATTATAATCCCTATACCCAGGGCATTCTCTATACTACTGTTTTTAATTTTAGTCCTATGATTTGAATTTTCAAAAATGTATATTGATAAGGAATTATGAAGGATAAGATATTCCTCCATAAGCCTGGTCTCTGAAAGATGTATTTAGATTAAATCCTTTTGTGTTTGTTTACCAAAGAGAGAGATGGAGAGAAGGACAAGAAGGAGAGGCAGCCTCGATAGGGTGAGAGCACATCACAGTCCTTCTCCTCCATTTTTCTATCCTGTCAAAATCTGGGGCATACATGCACATGTACACATTATGTTTTTCCTAGCCACCAGGGCCAGGATTCAAACAATGGTCAGCCATGTGGGATCCAGGTTCCTTCACCATAAGGATGTGAGATCTGCATAAGATGAAATCTTTAAATGCATGACTCTGGTGTAATCAGTAATCATCATTTAATTCCTGATTAACACTACAGATTCTGGGCCCAGCAGATGACATAATATTTTCATCACTGGACTACCTCATGGTTGACTATGGTTTGAATCCTGGACCCAGTGACTTGAAAATCATGCCAGGCATGGGTGCCTGTGTGTCCAAGATCCTGGGAGGAGAATGGAGAACAGAATGTGGTGTGGCCATCTCCCTGAGGGGGAGGGTGATTTCTCACTTCCCCTCTTTACCTCTTTACCTCT
>NW_006159508.1:1590575-1622235 GCF_000334495.1 Tupaia belangeri chinensis
CCCTCTCCCTGTTTTTTTCTCTCTGTGTTTCTCAGAGGAGCATATGTGCCCTAAGGCCAAAAAAAAAAAAAAAAACCTAAAGATTATTTGGGGTATAATAATATGATATTATTAACTTTAGCACAACTAGTTGCTGAATTTATTCACAGAAACATTGAACATCTTGCATAAGATTATTTTCTTTAAACAGTTTGTTTTTGAATAACAAAATTTCACTTTGAAACTTTTTCTTTAAATCAGAGTTACATATCTTGTATGCTAATATAACTTCTTTATTAGGTAATCTACATAAATAACTCATAATTTAAGATAAATTTACAGTTCTATATTGAAATTACAATAAGATTTTCTCTAAGGAAGTAAAAGCCAATAATTTGGAAAAGGTTAGCTTTGACTAAGTAAAAAGAGTTTCTTCTCAGTGATGTTATTTCTTTCCCATTATCCCAAATTGCAGATTTTCTTTCAGTTTATAAATTGTGCTTTAGTCCCTGTTGAGGCATATTGTCCATTGAGCACTTTGCTTCAAATTACTAAGTAGTTGTTCCTTTTAAACACAATATAGCAAATGATTTGTTATCAAATGTCCTGGTTGTTTCTTATTTCTTTTCAAAGTACTGGAATTTTTTTTACATCAATTGAATTTGCAATCATAACCATTCATTCAGGAGAAAAACAGTCTTCTGGTTGAAGACTAATTTAAAAGAGAGTTCACTTTGACATTTAAACTTCAAGTAAAAATTAATCTTTGCTGATAATATTGAATTAGAAGCATGTTTTTTTGGAGGGTGGGGAGTAATGTCAGTAAGCTAAAAACTAATGCAAATCGGATAAAATTTGTATTAATTTACCTTAATGTCCCAAATATACATCCTTATAGTTTGCATAAATGTTAGTCAAGACAAACTTTGTGTCTCAGGTCTGAAAGAAATAGTTTTTTGAGTACACTGACTATGCTGAGAAATGTATCATCAATTCTCTTCTCATTACAACTGTTCTGCCAAGTCATTTCCATGAGTGTCAATTTTCTTGACAACTTCCCATATACTTGAAAATAACAAATATATAGTTAAAATAAAAGAAGCTCTTGGTAAATTTTATAAAATGTTAAATTCTCAATAAAATTAAGGGCCAGTTGGTACTGTCGCAGCAATAAAACTTGACCCACATAGGGAGGGCCCTGGGTTCGCATCCAAGAAACACTCTGAGTATGCCAAGCACATGTGTGCACGTCTGTGATCTGGGCCAGCTGAGATGGGGTGGATTGTGACATGAAGATCCTGTTAGGGGTATCTGTCTTTTTCAAAGAAGAAATGAATAAATATTTTCTTAAAAATAAAAGATGATTAACAAAATTATTAGAGAATCAGTATTTGTCCTACATTTTAAAGATTAATATCCATTATCTAGCCACAAATGTTTGCATATATTTTATACATAAAGAAATGTGTTCTGTGTATATATAAATCTTAGAATTATTTCAGATATCCCATAATTAACATTTTCATAAGAAATTTCAATATTTTTTAAAATTAAATTTAATAGGAGAGAAAAATAGGATCAGTGTTTAGGTAAAGATACTTGGTCATAAAAAAGATCTGTTAAATTGGTATAGAAACACCTCCACAAGGAAATATTTGAAGTGAGAATGTGTTTAAAACTACAATATGTTCTTTTTTCAAGAAATTCCACTCTGAAAGAATGATATTACCTTCCCTCTTGGAAGATATTGAAGAAGCCTCTTATGACGGACATAACTGATCAGGAAAATGTTCCTTATTTCTAAAACTTCTGCTTCTGAACTTTTCTCAGTGTCCCATTCTTTTATTACCAGAAAGTATTTAACAGAGAACTTTATCTATCATAACTAAAGCTACACTCACAAGTGGAACTTCTAAAAACTTTGGAAACCAAGAGGGCAACTAATAGATCTATCCATGGATCCTTAAGTGGGATTACATTAGATTAAGGAGTTTCTGCGTAGCAAAGTACACTATAATTAGTGTAAATCAACAACCCTCGGAATGGGAGGGAATTTTTGTTAACTGTGTCTCAGATAAAGGACTGATAACCAGAATACACAGGAAATGCAAGCAGTTATCCCAGAAGAAAATTATTAATCCTATTAAAAGATGGAAAAATGAGTTGAATAAACAACTATCTAAGGAAGACATATGAACAGCCAAAAAGCATATGAAAAAATGCTCAACATCCCTGATTGTAAGGGAGATGCAGATCAAAATCACAATGAGATACCATCTAATCCCAGTCAGAATGGCAAAGATTAAAAAAAATAATAATAACAAGTGCTGGTGGGGATGTGGTGAAAGGGGAACACTCTTACACTGTTGGTGAGAATGTAAATTGGTCCAGCCACTGTGGAGAATGATATGGAGGTTCCTCAAAGACCTTTAAATAGAACTACCATATGATCCAGCAATTCCACTCCTGGGTATCTACCCAAAGGACAGGAAAGCACTCAGTCAGAAAAGTGCTTGCACATCTATATTCATCACAGCCTTATTCACGATTGCTAAGACATGGAATCAACACAAATGTCCACAAACAGATGAATGGATTGAAAAATTGTGGCACGTATACTCCATGGAATACTATTCAGCCATAAAAAAACAAACAAGGCCCTGTAATTTGATAGAAAGTGGATGAATATGGAAGATTTGTTGCTGAGTGAAGCAAGTCAGGCTATGAAAGAGAGACATTGCATGTCTCCACTTAACATATACCGAATGTCTGCACTCTATGGTAGAGACTGAAAGACTGGAGACCATAAAAGTATTAAAAATTGTAATGGACACTAGAGACAAATTGGAAAGAGAGTGTGAGAGGAGGAAAGCATAGGAAATTTGGGGGTAAAATGGAAAGGTAAGACACATATCTGTTGACGAGGATGTGTATGGTGGTCTCAACTGGGTTGGACTGAGGTAAATATGCTGCGTAAAGTCTCTTCACAATCTAAATGATGTATAGTGATTTAATGTATGAATAATTAAAAATATAAATAATAAAGAAGAGGGATCTCACCTGGTAACTCTATTTCATATGGCAATATTTTCCTTGTCAGAGATCTCCAATTTCTGAGAGTAATTTATAGTAACAATATAGCTTGTATGCTATGATTTTAAATTCAGATCAAATTCTCTGGAAACAATGAACATAATTATTCCAAAATGCATATAGGTAGGTAGATAGATACAACTCACAAAAATAGATAAATATTTTTCATTCGTCTTTTTTTCATCAAGTAGTTAAATGTGCCTGGTTAACTTCATGTATGTTTTAAATGGACTATTTTTGTTGCTGTTAGAGAGATTTTTGCTATAGGCCACATGTGCTTGCTGGAGACACGAGGAAAGAGGGAACAGAAAGAGAAAAAGTGAGAAATCATCCCTCAGGGAGGATGGTAGTGTTGCAATCCCTTCGATTTCATTCTCCTGTTGGAATTTTGGGCATGCACATACACGCGTCCAACCTGAATTTGATGAACAGGTCTGAGACTTGAATCACAGCCAGCCATGTGATAGCCTAGCACCTTAAACACTACGCCACATGCTGACCCCAAAAAGACTGTATTTGAAAAAGTTAATTTCTTTCTTTTATGAGAGAGGAAGACAGAAAAAGAGAAAGAAAGAAAGAAAGAAAGAAAGCAAGCAAGCAAGCAAGCACTTTCCATAGGTTCTTCATGCTATGATCCCGCCTCTAGCATCAGCCAGCCGGTATCATAAGTTCCGTGCACAGGGAGAACCTGGGATGCAAGCTCGGCATCACAGAACACTGACTTACCACTATTACACTGTGGCAGGTCTCACACTGATCACTTGAACATATGACCACTATTAGGGATAGTTTTCACTGCATTTTGTAGTAGAATAGGAGAGAATTTATCACAATGGAACATCTCAACGTCCTAAAACTTTCTCCAAACTGCATATCCCAATAAGAATCCAGTCAGGTCTTCTCCATAAAATTTTTTGACTCATGGAAAGAGTTTCACAGTATGACTCAGAATTAATTCAGTATTGCTTTTAATGTAGGTTAATTTCTCATTTCTTTATCTATTAAGAGCCCTGTTTATTCTTAGATGAAAACTTTAATTAAAATATTTTCTTTAAATGAAGGGATGCCAATATGATTTAAATTAATTAATTTTATTATGGCTTCTTTTCTTAATTAAATAAAAGTAATAGTTTGTGCTAATATCTATGCTGATCTATTCCTTTAAGTGAAATATATTCTCGTAACAAATTGTTATCCATGGAGAGACACTAGCATTTCTAAAGAAAACTATAGATTTGTAAAATAAAAAGGGCTAGCCTGAAATTCCAAATCTTCTACATATTTAAATGCTTATTATTTGGAACATAAATAGAAAATAAAAGAATGTCAAAAAATGTGTGGTTTGACACTTTTCCCTAATCTGTGGTTTATATATACTCATTGACAGAACAAAATGGAACATCAGAAAATAGAAGTTGAGTGCACAATTTATTAAAAAGGCAGAGAATCTACCGTGTTACTCAGTTATTATCTATTGATATAACAAATACCTTAAAACTTAGAGGCTTAATGCAACATTTATTTGTTTATTTATTTATTTATTTATCTATTTATTTATTTATTTATTTATTTATTTTTGGAGAGGTTTTTGTATTTATCTATTTATTTATTTATTTATTTATTTATTTATTTATTTATTTTTGGAGAGGTTTTTGCTATAGGGCGCATGCGCTCGCCAGACAGACAGAGAGAGACATAGAGACAGAAAGCGAGAAATCACCCCCCAGAGGGGATGGTCACGCCACAATCCCTTCTCCTCCATTCTCCTCTCAGGATCTTAGGCATGCACGCACACGCGCCTGGCGTGAGTTTTAAGCCACTGGGTCCAGGACGCGAACCGCGGTCGACTACGTGGTAGTCCAACGACATAGCCATTACGCTAACTGCTGGTTCCCAATGCAACATTTATTATCTCCATCTTGTGGAGTATGAATTTGAACATGTAGATGAGTGTCTGTGACTGAGTCTTAACAATGCCATGTTCAAGGTGATATCTAGGGTTGCATTCCTCACAAGGCTTAACTGTGAATCCTTGAGATATCTGCTCTTAAACACACTCACGTATCTGTTGACAGACCCCAGGTCCTTACTAGCTATTGGATAAAAACCCCAGCCCTTGCTATGTTGGTCTTGCTAGCAGTTAGTTTACAACATGACAGCTGGCTTTTCACAGAGGAAGTGAGTCAGAGAATGATAGTAGTCCAAAAGTGATTCAGATAATGATAGATAGTAGCCCAAGAGTTTTTATTTTATTTTATTTTATTTTGAAGCAACAGTCTTTTCATCATGTAATTACAAAAGTGGCACCTCAGCAATGTTTTCCTATTTTATTAGAGGCCAGTCACTGGGTAAACACTACACGCAAGAGAAAGAATCAAAATGAGAGTCAGGGAGCTCTGGGGACCATCTTAGAGGCTAACTACCATGCTGTCTAAATAACTATAAAGATGAACATCTACCAGCAAATAAGTGTTACAAAGGGTGTGACTATCCCAAATTAACAGAAACTATAAGTATTGCTGACTGTGCTAGATAATTTGGACAGTGATGTCCTTACCTACTTCCTTCCCATCACCCAAGAGAGAAAATTAATAGATGAATTAGGAAAAGATGCTACCAACTGCTGATTACAAAAATTAGTCATTTTGTACCAAAGTTGAAAACAAAAGAACAAATACATCAACTTTCTCAAAAACTGATGCCAAAAATATATAAAAAGAGTTCTGATTTCTTAGATCCTAATCCTCCAAATTATTTTTCCATATATTTACCTGTTCTGTTGAAGGGAATGAGAATAGTGGGTTTTTTTTTCTCTTTTTATATTTTAAATACAGCCGGGGCACCTGATCTTCTTGTAAATACTTTTTAAGCTGTACTTAGATGTTAATAATTTAACTATCTCAACAGAATAAGAGCAGAATTTAATATTATTGGACATGTGCACTATGATTTAAAAATCTAATGAAGATAGACACACACACACACACACAGAGGAACACTGAGAGTAAATAGTAATGATAGCTGAGATAGTCTCTGATGCAACCCCCCCAAGAGAATGATAAAAAAAACAATAAAGGAAACAAGGAAGGAAAACTAGCCATATTTTCTTACTATCTTTAAGCTTAGAGGATTGAAAGAGAGTGCTATTACTGATACTTGTTCATATGTGGAGGGAGGGTGTAGACATTTGATGAACAGAAAGACCTTTTTAAGCATTTATGTTTGAAAATTTAGTAAAAATGTCCTCTGAATGATGAGGGAAATAAGAAATTCAAGAAATTAATAGTGAAATCCATAATTTAAAAATGAGATCCATATTTAGAAAGTTTCTCTGTGTTAGATTATTTTAAACTCAATTATTGATATGAGGGTTGCCATGAAATCTTGTAACTTCCAGAAACCCAAAACATCCATATCTAATTCTTTGTAACATTCCTCTTATCTCTTTACCAAACCAATAAAGTTTTTTTTTTTTTAATTTAAAATTGTTATCTGTTTTCATAGGAAAACAAGGAAATAGGCAATTGCTTAAGAAGGGATAAGTGGTCCATTATGGTTAGATTAACCTGGAAAAAAGAATGATGGGATGTTATATCTCCCCACCCCCACCTTGGGAAATGATAATAACTTTACAGAAGAAGTAAAGACAGGCACACAAAGGAATTTATGGGTTTAGATTGAAATAAGGAAATTAGGAAATAATGATGGATGATGTGAGAGAGATCGTATAGAAAGCAGAAGGATCACTGTATTTGGAGAAGGACCAAAAAGATATGTATGGCTCTCTATATATGGCTCTTTAATATGAGCCTCGTTAATATGATGAATGTAGGAGCATAACACTGTTCCCATCAATTAAAGAAATGGCAAAAGCATAGTGACAACAAATACGGCAAATTAATGATGACCTCCCAGCACTTAAGACTTGCTTTGAGCAGCCCAGGAGAATTCCCGCATGTGGGACGGCTTTAAAAAAAAAAAAAAGGCATATTTTTGGGTCCTGTAGATGGTGTGGTGGCTGAGGATGCTGGACTCCTACATGGCTGACCATGGTTTGAGTCCTGAACGTGGTGGCTTGCCTTTTCACATTCCCTCTCTCTGTCTCTCTCGCTGTCGCTGTGTCCTTCTCTGGTCAAGTTAAAAATAAATAAAGTTAAAGAAAATAATTCTTTAAAAACAAAGAAGCATATTTTTCAAAGAGGTTAAACCTCACAAAAGTCAAATAAGAAAGAGAGCTAAACTTTATAAAGCACTTAATACATTCCAGCTACACTACAGAACCCTAGTCAATTAAGGACTGTTAATTTGCACATTTTACAGATAAAGAAATACAGAGACAGAGAACTTGAATAACACAGAAAATTAATGAAGGAGCCATGATTGAATGCAGGCACTTCAAGGAAGTGACCTCTTTTGTTCTCTTAGTAGTAGCTCCTTTCTAGTGGGATTAAACATCCAACTATACTCACTAAACATTTGGATTTCTTAAAACCCATGCCATAGGTTAAGTTCAAAATATTTCTACTTTCTTAAATGCTAAATTTATATAACTATCCTTAAAGATAAAAAATTATTTCAACTTCTATTTAAGATATTTGAAAAGCTCTGAAACCAACACTGTGTTCTACCCATCATAACCCAAAACTCTACTGGTGCTTCTTTTGTCCAAGTAGATTTCCCAGTGACACGTTAGTGCCAGCTAGTAGTAGCCCAACAGAGTCCATTGCTATTTCTTCAGGAATTTTATGATCCAGCTGTTCAACACTAACATTTTTTGAAATTAAGTTATATAAGTGGACAATTAAATAAGCTACATTAAAAGCAACACGATATACTCAAAACACATCACTTCCTATATTTTACCATTTTGCTCTTAAAATTAATTTTTAAGAATTTTTTTTTCCATGAGTGAGAGCGACATAGAGACAGCACTCTCAATAGAGTCTCAACACTATGATCTATCCTCACCCTTGGCCAGCCCCAGACCATGGGCACTATTAGGCCCGGAGTACCCAGGGAGGTCCCTGATGTGAATATGGAAATTTTCCATGGGAGTCAGCTTCATTGAGTGTTGTGAGTATCACAACGCCAATGTCCAGCCCCTCATTCCAAAATTAATTACATTCATTTTATCTTCTATTCAAATGGTGATAATGCTATAGAATGTCTGCTACTGTCTATCTCTTACCAACCTCTCATTCAATGACAATATATCAACAACTAGAGACTGGCCAAGATGGAAGTATTTACACCACAGAAATTAGCAAACAGTACAAATCAGGGCTTTCCCCTCAACCACCTCCCTCAGGTATCTGGTCGTTAAACATTTGTTAGCAGATGAAAGAAACTGTTTAAGCCATTTTCATTTCTCTCTCTTTCTTTTTTTTTTTTCCCCACCATTATTGAAATATGATTGATAATAAAATTACATATATTTAAAGTATATATGTACGTCTTTTTAAGGAAAAGTTACCCTTAGGATCTGCACTGATTTCAAAGCATCTATTTTAAAAGTAAAAGTAATTCAGCAAAAGAACAGGGAGATACTGTTAATAGCACCATGTAGGAAGCAAGTCCAAAGATTGTTATTATATCCTGACCTTGTTTCAATAGGAGGGAGAAGAGAAATGTTAGGAAAATGCAGAGTATTTAGGCTTCTATACCCAGTTCATTAGATGGTGCTTGAGGAAATGGAAGGTCTTGGAACTAACACTGACACTAAATCTACTTCCTTTCACTTCCTTTCAGCTGAAGGCCTTTAATTTTCAATGTAATTGCCAAAAGTTAAACTGCATTTGTAAAACATATGACTTGGAAGTAGATTAAATTTTATTTTAAGCAATCAGTTCCACCATGCCATCAGAGGAGGGAAGAAATTAAGACTCTGAGGAGTAATCATTTCAAATAGCACCAATAACTATATAAAATAATCATCAGTATATATTCCCCACATTATAGCATCAAGTAAAATCATTTTTTAAATTTTATAATGTGCTTCCTTTTTTTGAGCCTCCAGGTGCATCCACCCAGTTTAACATGCTTATAAATGTAGCTTTTGAAATTATTTTGAATCAATGGCATATGACTTTCTGTGGAGGAAATCCTCAGGCTACGTGAAGTATAGGCCAGATTCTAATCACTTCGTGTTTGAAACACTTTTGTGTATACTGGAAACTTCACTAACTATAAAAATGGATGCAGTCAGTATTGTACCATTAACTATTCTCATGTCTTTTCTGATCCCTGCATTTGTCTTTGGATAAAGAAAGAGCTCCAGCCATGCTCTTGGAAGCATTCCAACTGAAAGAAAAACAAACAATAAACACAAGACAAACGGCTTTAGTTTTACACATAAACAAAGAAAAGCAAAAATGAAACCAAAGAGATTAAGGAAAAAAAAAAAAAAAGAAACTCTCTCGTGTTTCTATACAAAAATGTTAGTCATTCAGGCTCTCAATACTTGGGTTACAGATTTCCAGTCAATTATGTTTTTCTATGTTCAGTTAGCATCGAGGAGAAAGCAAAGAAGCACATTTACCCTAGAAATGAGAAAAGCAAGTGGAATGTAACTAAATGAGTAGAACAAGACAGAAAAAAAATGTCTTAGTCTTATAAGAGCATGGTATCTATTTGGTTAATATATTACCTTCTAATTTTTTTTTTTGCATAGGTCATTTTTTTATAGGAAATCCATGGAAAAGTTCCACTTAAAAATATTTTGCATTGAAATTTTGTTCATAAAATATATTCTGAATATCATTAATAGTATGTTGTAGCTTTAAAGAAAACACAAAACCGTTCTGTCACAAATTAAATTTGTTTTTTCTGATTATATTCATGATGCTATGTTTCGTAAGTCAACATCCTACTTATCCCTATAACACTCCCTCCCAGTCTCCAAATTTCCTGCTTTCTACTACCCTCAATTTCCCCTCAAACTGGGTACGTAAAACATGCATCCACTAGTTTAAGCTTCTAATTCTACCCTTCATCTTTTATTTTTCTATTTTAAAACCTTCAAACACATGGCAGAGGTAATTTCACTAGTAAAAGCTCATTGTGAATGAATTGGAGGTTTTTTCCTTTAGAATAGGCATTGATCAGGGTTGATGATGAACACTGAGCCACCACATAAAGAAGGAGAATTGGGCAGTGACAAAAATAAATCCACATTTCTCAGTTTCAAATGAGATCAGGAGTGACATCAAGCCATTCTTTCTAAAGATTTTAATTTGTTTTGGAATTAGTTCTTTAAAGAGGATCCAAACTATGTGTTAACCTTATTCTATATAAATTTTGACTTGATTTTCATAACTCTTCAAGATATAACAAGTTGCACTTAACATGAATGAATGAATTGGAGACTTTAAGTAAAGAAGGCCATTAGAAGGTCAGGGTCAGGAAGGAGGTGACGGGAGCAGGATGGAGGTGGAGGAAATATGGGCAAAAGACTTCAGTAATTTGTGTTATTATTCTGCTAGAAGGTGGCAATATTGACAATCAAAATTAAGTCTGTCTTTAAGTCTTCGGCTCTTCACATGCTACCTATAAGTTTTTTATACAGGTGGCATAAGTATGCATTATATTAATTGAGGAACAAGAGATGAATTTCATTATTGCTTCTTATACAGTCTAGCACTAAATGTAAAGAGCACACTTCAGAGTTAATTGATATCATTCCTTTGATTTAAACCTCTGTTCTTTCTACTAGGCAGTAGTATCACATGAATGCAGTCTCCTGTTCACTAGGTATGAAGCCAGCATACTCCAGGTCACTCTTTCTTTATATTGAGGCAGACATTCACACCACAGAATTTAGGACTACAACATTCCCTTTTCTTTAAAAGTCAACCACATGATTCCTGAACTATATGTGGATCACATGGGGTATAGTAATGAATGGACAATCACTGGGTATTCATGGGATTATTCATATAGCTATGACTTCTCAAATCCAAGTACCATTAGCTGCTTCATAAATAAATCAAAGTCTATACATCCAAAGCTTAAAAAAGCATTTCAATATATATTTATCAATAAATGTCATTTGCAGGTATCAATTTAGTCATTTTTACTCCACTTAATTGGTTTTAAGGTTTTATACAATGTAGATTTTGAAGAGCTATGATAGGCTGGTGTTCCTATTACTGCCACAAGTGCTTCTCATTAATGATCTGTTAGAAATTCTACTTGGCCTTTACAAAATCTGAGGGGGGAAAAAAACAGCATGGTAAACCACAGGTGAGCAGAATGCAATTTAACAGTGTGTGTTCAGCTTTTATGTTCTTTGTAAGCTAGAATTGATTTCAGTAATTATCCCAATTTTCCAGGATCCCTGGCCTGTGGGTTATTTCTGCTTCCACAACTGACTTTTCTTTTGGTGTTCTTGGAATCCTAGCTCTAAAATGTCAATAGTCTGTCCCCTACTTCAAAGCGATGTTGCCTGGATACAGAAGTTTGTGTCTATAAGCATCACATGTTTCTCTAAGACGTTCTTTTGAGAAATAAAAATAAGAGCCTGGGTTCCATTTTGCCTCTCAAAAGACCTCAGAAAGATGCTTGCTTTTGAGAGTGAGCATCATTCAGACCCATTTTCAATCCAGTACTCAAGCAAATGCATTTTTTAACAATTTTAAAATTGAAAAATTATAATGCTTCACCACAGTTGCATCAGTTTTGTAGCAGAACCACCTTCTTACAAATTCACTGATTCAGTCACCTCCTTCCCTAGAAGCTTCAATTTCTCATACAACAACCACTTTATTCCTCCAAACATGCTTTCTTTATTCTCCCATGAGCCTTTACATGCTTGTTGCCAACAATAGCAGTCATTCGTAGCTTAGTTCTTGGTTTGCTGATGCTTTGTACCACTTACATATTGTGTTTGGTTGTTTCCTTATACTCTTGACTTATCTAGTCTCCAATATTACAGACTAAATTCCTTTATGACATAGACTAAGTGTTTTAAAATATATGTTTTATTATTATTTAGATAAGGCCAATAGATCAGGAGATAATTGCCATTGAAAAGATCATTACTAACGCATTTCAAGAGAAGGGTCATGCTGTGCCATGGGGAGGCCACATTAGAAGGCCGGGGTCAGGAAGGAGGTGAAGGGAGCAGGATGGAGGTGGAGGAACTATGGGCAAAGACTTCTGTGGGTTCCATGGGAAAGCAGGGTAAACACAGGCCTAGGATTGTCTGGTTTCGATAATTTCAGTGGGACTCTGGGACACAGGGACTCCAGTTGTCTGGCACCTGACCTTGGGATGATTAGGGCAGAGGAATAGAGACTCCACCTATGAGAGACTGTTAAAGGAGGCCCTGAGGAATGGACTCTGAATTGGTGGTTTTGCATGTGAAAGGCACACTCACAGGGAAGTTGTTAGCTAACCTTGGGAGGGGCAGTCCCTTCAGAGTCCGCAAGGTCTAAAATGTCAAATCATCAGAAAACAAATTCATTGTTAATACACAAAATTCTCTACATTTTAACTCTTTGTAGCTCTATGCACCACAACAGGTAAGTGCAATACACCTGCAACAACAAAATTAACACCCAAAAAGAAAAATATACTGCATATTGCTTTTTAACTGGAGTTAAAAAAACAGATAGATTAATGTGGGCAAACATATCTGTAAAATCAACAAAAACACTCTTTTTAAAAATATTTTAGTTAATTTTTTATTTGTTTGTTTTGTTTTGTTTTGTTTTGCTATAGGCTGCATGTGCTCACCAGAGACAGAGAGAGACAGGCAGACAAAAGTGAGAAATCATCTACAAGTGCGGGATGGCCATGCTGCAATCCTTTCTCCTCCATGCTTGTCTTGGGATTTTGGGCACACACACACACCCACCTGGTGTGAGTTTCGAGCCACTGCATCTAGGACTTGAACCATGATCAGCCACATGGTAGTCCAGTTCTTCAATCACTACGCCACTTATTGTCTACAACAAAATCACTCTCACCTCCTAGTTATGTCTGTTCTTAATGCTCTCTAAACAATTGAGTTTCTTTCTTATTGCAGTGAGGGACAGCACAGGGCAAGGGTAACTGTGGGTTGTCTCAATAAGAGGATGATAAAAAAAGACTAATTACAGGTTTGGGGTTTTGTTTGGCATAGTGATTTTGGAGAGGGTTCAAAACAGTGGGAGTCAAGTTTGGATTGGGTGCTGTCAGAGAGTGAGGACTATTCTGTGACTGGATATCTCAGTAAGTCTTATCGGCAGATAGGGCACACTAGAGCAAATGATAAGTAAACAGATGAAGCAGCAGCAGGCACTCCTACTAACTGGAGGGGGTGTGTTTTGTACAATATTCCATGGCTCAGACAATGTTCATGTTCTGTCTGTGTCTGGTCATAGTTACAGAGTAGTCTGGTTTTATCCTGATCCGTCATGGTGAGCCACGCTGGCTAGGCAGTAGGTAGAATAAGTAATAGAAGGGGAAGAGGTAGAAGGACTGTGAAACCAATCAACCTACTTTAACTTAATAGAAGTCACATTCTTCCTTGTTCTTTGTCCCTCCAGCCCAAACTAGCATTGTATAATACCAGGGCACACGAAGAAATAATTGGAATCAGAGACCCAAGGCAGGACAACTCCTAAGTTTGAAATTTTAAATATCCAGACCTAAGGGAAACTCTAAGCAGATAAATTTGACTACATGGAAAACTGCTGCAAGAAAAAGATAATCAAAGTAAAGAGGACCACACTTAGTGGCAAAGAACAATCATACCCCCCCCAAAGGACAATCATTTCCCTTACCTGAAGGATGTAACATTAACTGCAGCAGTGACTTAATGACTGATCTAAAACTAAGACATTTTTCCTGGTCCCACCACATTCCAGTAAGAAGATAATGAATTTGGGACCAGCAGTTAGCATAATGGCTATGTCGCTGGACTCCCTTGTAGTCGACCGCGGTTCGCGTCCCAGACCCGGTGGTTTAAAACTCACGCCGGGAGTGTGTGCGTGCATGCCCAAGATCCTGAGAGGAGAATGGAGGAGAAGGGATTGTGGCGTGGCCATCCCCCCCGGGGGGGGGATTTCTCGCTTTCTGTCTCTCTGTCTCTCTCTGTCTGTCTGGCAAGTGCATGCGCCCTATAGCAAAAACCTCTAAAAAAAAAAAAAAGAAGAAGGTAATGGCCTTTAAAGCCTAAAGCTTTTAGGCAAAGAGAGTCTCTTGACCTGTGTACCCACTCCAAAATTAGGAAAAATAACCTGACACATCCAGCATGTGATCCATCACCGTCATGAGGAAAATACAGCACCATCTGGGAACAAGCTGGACAAAGCCCCTCTGATCCAGATAAAAATCCCTCGCTTTAGTTCCTCATCAGCAACCTACCAAATTAGGACCCACTCTCTGCTTGGGAGCTGTTTCCCTTTTCTTGTTAATAAACTCCATCTGCTTACCTACATCTACGTCCCTAATTCTTCAGGAGCTGTGAACAAGAACCGTGTCCCACTCCAGATGCTGGCCCAAGATTACCTCTGCACCCCCACATCCCTATATCAATAGTCACAGAAACACGTTTCCTGTGAAATCCTTTATGCTTTTCAGGACACCATGAGCTAACTGTCAGTGACAAGACAGCTCTGGGATGCCTAGATGTCAGAGGCTGTTTGTTTTACACTACAGTATCTCAAGCACTAAAACTTGTTTACATACACCCACAGTCAGTTCTCGCTGTTAGAGAATATTCACATACTCATAGAGTAACCATAAAAATGAATTAATGCATACTAAATTAGTGCTCCTACGAGAAACACAGGGTTAGATTCCTGTAAGCCTTTGGTCACATTTTTGTCAACCTACCAACACATAACATTTTATAAGTGTGTTCCTGTTTAAAGATTTAATATGTTTTGTTGATTGACTAATACTGGACTCACAGCCAAAAGCAAAATCACCTATAAAAAGCACAAAAATACCAAAAATGTAGGACAAAACAGATCATATGATGTACAGTAAGAGTTGGAAATGTGCGTGTTGGATAACTCAAATTTGTTTTGTTTTATGTGTACTTGTACTAAACTTTTTTGGCCTAACATGGCTGCTGGACTCCCCACACTTGGATTTCTACAGATAAGCTGAAATCATACATGTTAAGCTGTTTTTCTGAGCTGGTTGCTAAGTTACAACTGATCACACTAGTCACACTTCAGTCAATTACAGAAAGCCCACCTTTTAAGCTGCAGCCTACCAATGGAATTATTTCTCTCCCTCATTCCTTCACTTTTATTTCTGTATATCACTTTTTCTTTCTGGAACTCAAAATACCAAGTTGCCCACAAAGCTACCTAGAGTTACTTGGAAGTTGGTCCAGCAACTGTCCAATGTGAATCATGTTAAGATTTGCTCAATTAAACTCCACTAAATTTAAATGGTTGAATTTATCTTTTAACACGTCAATTACCATATACATGTCAAAAGTATTGATTTTGGTGTTATAAATGAGTTTTGGTGACTAGATAAATTTGTAAGCATGAAATCCACATATAATGAGGATCATCTGCACACATTACCTCTAATCCTCTGAATAATTCTTCAGAATTCTGTAGCATTAAACTGAAAAAAAATATATAAAGCAAAATGAGGTATGTCATTTGCTCATGGTCACAGCATTAATTGACGTTCTTTCTTTCGCACCCTACTGCTCTTCCATAGAGGGTGTATTTCTTTTTCTTTTTCTTTTTTGCAATTTTATTTATTCATTCATTTATTTTAATTTGACCAGAAAGAGAAAGAGAGAGAGGGAGAGAAAGTGGGAAAGCAAGCCACCAGATCCGGAAATTGAACCACAGTCAGCCTTGTGAGAGTGTCCAGTGCCTTAACCATGCCACATGGTGGTCCCAAGGGCGTATATTCCCTTTAAACTGTAAGACCCTTTTCTTAAATTTAATAAGTGATCATAAGTAATATTTCTAACATTACTAATATATCACTACAATCAAATAATGGAACAGTAAATGTAATATATTCAACAATTATTATGTAAATATGAATTTCTGCCATCTAATCAGCATGCAATATAATGTTTACATGTCTCTTGTAATGGTCTGTAATTTTAGGACACTGCAATTAAGGGAGTGCGTAACATTTCCTTTTAGAAACTATAGGATTTCACTACAACATTTATTTATTGAATCTGGAAGCAATGCTATAACCTTGAATATTGCATGTTAGCTTTCCACATGAATTGGGTGAATTTTGAGACAATGGAGAGTCACAACACTGTTGCTCTCCATCTCTACTTCCCTACCAATGGTTGAGAACTAGAATTCCAGACATTTGGCAATGTTGAACTTTTGTGCTATGATGCTGCAAAATGCAAAGACCTGCTGTTCCTCATATGACTCATACAGAACTTTAGATGTGTCCTTGTTTATTGAAGACAAGACTGGGTATAGACTCTCCAAATTCTATTCTCTGACTTATAAAAATCAGCCGAAATATCTGCACTGATCAATCTAAACGAGATTTGCTAACTTGGCTTAAATTTTAAATTAAGCTTTTCTTTTTCACACAGGAGCCTTTGAGACCAGTCATCAGTCTGAGCCAATATAAGAATGAGAAGTCCCTCCTTAAACCTTCCCTCCCCAAAACTCACTGACCATAAAGACATTCCCTGATCAACTGTCAGTCTGACACCTGCTCTTTTATAGCCCTGTTTACTCCTTCCTGTAAAGAAAAAAGCCTTTTCCTCCCTGACCTTTGAGATGCTTGCAGATCTTATCCTTAGAGCAAATCCCCAATCACTATGGTTTTCCTCTTTCTTTTACAATAACGTGTTTGAATGAAGTCTCTCTTTACCTAAATCTGAATTCATTTTTTAGTCTACAATTTTTCTATCTTAAAACTAATAATAAGACTAAACAATACAGAATTCAGACTTTGAAATATGCTCTTTTCTCAGTAGAGCCATATTTAATCATTATATATATATACACATATACATACACACACACACACACACAGACACGCACACATATATGTACATTTTCTTGAAGTTCCTTTTATTCACCCAAGTAAATTTGAAGTCCAGAATGAACCACATTCCCTGAAGTGACCTTACGTAAATCTAGCAGGTTTTATCCTTGGATTATATACTTGAATTTATCACTTACTATAAATAATTTTAGAGAAGTAAATAGTTTCCATTTCTAAACCTCTTAAAGAAGAATAATTACAAGACACCAAAACTGTTGAAAGTCTGGGTAAAAAATTTCAAGTTTTTATTATGAATATTCATGTAAGTTATATTTGGCATAAAGTGAGTCTATATATAATTCTAAGTTATTAAAGAGACCTGAATATAAGCATCATTTCTACGGGTAGCCTATATATGGTACAAATCAAGCATTTCATTGCTCATGATAAAATCAATATTGTGAGAATAATTTCATAGCTTCATCTTCATTAGAAAGAAGGAAGGTAATATTTATGAAGAGTCTGCAAAGTTCTGTAAAATAGGTTGATGAATAAACTTTATTTAACTCTTTTAATCTTATGAAGTAGTAATATTATGCCCCAAATTACCAGAACACTGAGACTAGGTCCTTGCAACTAGACTTTCCAACTAGAAATGATCAGAGATAATCTATGAACACATGACTTCTGTGCTCTCTGTTAGAACTTTTTCCATGACTTGGATGAAAATAGGCTTCAAATTTCCCAAAGTGCCGTATGTCAAGAAAAGCTAATACTGTACTCTCTCAAAAACTGATTTTAAGGCAGGAATTCTGCAAATAAGAGGGGGCTATGGTCAACAATTAAAACTGAATTTTTGTTTGCTTGAAGAAATGAGTGTTGTGAATACAGACACTCTGTAAATGAAAACTATCTCAAATTTTAAATTAATGAAAAGAAGTCTGGTTCTCTACATCAAGAAGAAATTATTACTTGGATTTTCTTCTAGTCATTTATTCAGTTCAATATTCCAGATCAGATCCATGAGGTATACTCTGCTTTAGGAGAGGAATGTTGCCCTTATGGATTGTAAAATAAAATGTTATCTGTTTCACAATGACAGCTATTACTTTATCCCCCCCCAAAAAAAATTCTATTTATGATAAATCTAATCACTTATAAAATGTTTTAAAAACATTCTTTCATAAAATACCAGTCATAAAATAAGAATACTAATTTAAATCATAAAAGAATATAGCAAACCCACAGATGAATTTGATATTACCCTAAGCTATCTTTACTTATGTTAAAACGCAGTGGTTTAAGTACTTGAAATCTTTCTCCAATGTCCTCAAACTATGGCATTATTTTTTTTTTAATTCTCAAATTTGTACTCTGGTAAGAAAGGACTCAGTCCATTGTAAAAAAAACTGTATTATTCTAAGAAGTCAACTTATTAAAAAAATATGAGTAATGAAGGCAAGAAGAATACTTGCTGATTGGGTAAAGGAGAATGAAAACAAAATAAAACCAATGAACAAACAAAAAAAAACCAACCATGGTCCCATTGAGGGGGTGATTAATAGTTTATAAATCAGTCTATTGGTAATATAGACTTGAATAGAGAAGTTGATAAAATATGGTCAGTTATGGTCTTCTTCTAAGCTTCAGAAATTATAGTACTTTAAAAAATATTTTTATTTCAATTTCTTTTATACATTCAATCACATATGTCACTTAGATTGTAATGTGAAAATTTTGACATGTATACATTTCTCACTGATCCAGAAATTATGGTTCTTTTTTAGGAAAATAGTTTTAGGAATAATATACCATGAGTGAAGTCCTAGAAAATAATGAATTAGTGAAATACAACACGTATAAATTCCTTGCAAAATTATACTATGTCATGTTGCTTTGGGGTGTATAAAACAAAATATCAAGGATGTCCAGTACTCATGTAATTTTGAAAATCAAGACATATCCCATGATTCATTTTTCAGACTATAATCAACCTGTGCATGTTCAAGGTCTGTTCTAACTTTAAAATTCTCATGTACATAATGCTAAGAATCATTTTCGTATAGTCCAAAATAATTTTAACTGAGGATTTTCCCCCTCCTTTTCTATTTTTTAAATATCTTTGCTCAAAACTAATTTCCAACAGTCAAACCAAGCTAAAATTTTAAAACTTTTAGGGCGTTTGTAAAAGTTTTAAAAATGTGTCTTTTCATTTATATATGAATGTTTTTGACTACTCGGTAATTCAGATGGCAAGTACTGCAGTATTTGTATTCCACAGGCCTAAATTAAGGTTGTGTTATGCTTATTCTATCTTTCACTTATTTCTCACAAATTGGTGTCCTGATAATTTTATGCAACAAAATTCTTTAAGTAACAAAATAAAACTCGCAAATATTAGTGGAATTTTTTTTTTCTCTAACAAGTTTGCTTTGGATTTCAGTAAATTTTTTTTTTTTGAGAGGTTTTTGCTACAGGGCACGTGTGCTCACTAGAAAGACAGAGAGACAGAAAGCTAGAAATCATTTCCCCATACACACACAGACACCGAGGACGGCCACGCCACAATCCCTTCTCCTCCATTCTCCTCTCAGGATCTTGGGCACACACACGCACGCCTGGCATGAGTTCAACCACTTGAACCACCGTCAACTACATGGGAGTCCAGTGACATAGCCATCATGCCAACTGCTGGTCCCCGTTTTCAGTAATTTAAATTCATTATTTATTTTATTTTATTTTACTTTCCTGTACAAGGCTATACTAATTAGTCATATTTTGTGGGTAACAAAATAATAATATAAAGCACCCAGATTATACTTTTATTTCTTACTTTCTTTCAAGTACATCAAGCCTTGTTGTTTTTATTCCATAATATTAACATAGAGCTACGACACCCAACATAAGGGAGAAAGTCTACTTAGATAACAGCTGTGTTTCTTCTGTAACATTTTATACTTTTATGAGTTGTTTGAATATCTTACATTTGGTTTACTACTTTTTAAAAATAATTTAGATGCTGAAATAAATATTACCAATTTATACTTTTGGTAATTTGTTCCATTTTTAAAATGATATAGAACATAATAGTTATTTAGTATTTTTTAGCATATTCAAAAATGATGCTAAAAATTACCCATTAATTCTAAACTACTTTATAAGGATATTTCATTTTTTCTATGTACAAGATCATGTAATTTATGACGATTAACAGCTTATTTCTTACTTTTCATTACTTCTATTTTTTGTTATTATTTTCTTTTTGTACTGAAATCAGGCCTCCATATAAATGTTGAATAGGAATGTTGATAGCGAGCATACTTTCTTTGCCCCATTCTCAATAGAAAACTTTTAAAAATCACTAGTAAGTATGTTTGCTATTGCAATTTCTAGATATGATTAATTAAATTTATAGTTTCCCTTTTATGTGTAGTTTTCATTTAAAGTGATGCTTCATGTATTTCTTCTTTTTCTTTTTTTTTTTTTTTTTTTTTTAGAAACAGAGTCTGACCATGTCTTGGTCCTCCTGCCTCAGACCTTCAGAACTATAGGCTCATGCCACCACTTTGGACTTTTTTTTTTTTTTTTTTTGAGAGATTTTTGCTACAGGTGTGTATGCTCTCCAGAGAGACAGAAAGAGAGAGAGAGAAAGTGAGAAATCACTACCATGGGGTGGCCATGCTGCAATCCTCTCTCCTTCATTCTCTCGGGATCTTGGTCATGCACACACAGGCATCTGGCATGAATTTTAAGGCAATTGGTCTGAGACTTGAATCACAGTTGACTACTTGGGAGGTCAGTGACATAACCATTATGCCATCTGCTGGTCCCCTGGCTCTTTTTCTTTTAGACGAATTTTTGCTATAGGACGTGTATGCTCACTGTAGAGACAGAGAGAGACAGAGAGACAGAACAACATGTGGTGTGAGTTTTAAGTCACCGTTCTGGGACTCAAACCATATATGGTTGAGTGCATGAGAGTTAAGCAACCATTGCCATTAGGCCATCTGCTGGTCCTCTGACTCTTTTTTAAAATAGATTTTTGCTATAAGGTGCATGTGTTTGCTGGAGAGACAGAGAGGGAGAGAAAGAGAGACAGAAAGTGAAAAATCTCCTCCAGGAATGATAGCCACGCCACTATCCCTTCGCTTCCATTCTCCTCTTTTTGAATTTTGGGCACTCATACACAAGTGCCTCACATGAGTAGGTCCGAGACTCACACTGTAGTTGACTACATGGGAGTCCACATTACTAAGTCCCTGGCTCTTTTTTAGATAGAGTCCCACAATGTTGAGAGGTTATTTTCAAGCTAACATTTCTTCTGGCATGGCTACCCCAAGTCTCTGAAATTACAGGCACATTCCACCAGGCCCAGCCTTTATGTTTGACCAGGACTCTAACCTAGGATCTCGATGTGATCCTAGTCTTTGGAGCACAGAATCTTCATGTCACAGGTCACTGCAGGTAGAAAGATCATATTTTTTTCTAATCAAGTGTTCTATATGTCAATCAAGTCATGCTTAACATTTCTTTTGTTAAAATTTCATGTTCTTCGTACTTTTTTATCATTACTGAGAGAAATGTGTTAATATCTCCTAAAATGCTTGTGGAGTTATTTATTTCTTATTGTGTGTGTGTGTGTGTGTGTGTTTTACTTTTTTTTTTTTTTCTTTTTTTTTTTTGGAGAGGTTTTTGTTTTTGTGCGCGTGTGTCCGCCCAAAAAAAAGGAATGGAGAAAGCGCCCCCCCCCCGAGGGGATGGGCACACTGCAATCCCATCTCCTCCACTCTTCTCTTAGGATCTTGGGCATTCATGCACATGTGCCTGGTGTGAGTTTAAGCCACCAGGTCTAGAACTTGAACCACAGTCGACTACATGGAAGTTTAGCAACTTATCCATTATGCCAACTGCTGGTCCCATGTGTTTCTCATCTTTTGCTTTATATAATTTAGAGCTACATTCTTGGGTTCACACAGATTTAAAATAGTGATATTAGGGCCAGCGGATGGCATAGCAGTTACATCACTGGACTCCTACATGGCTGACCACGATTCAAGTCCCAGATCTGGTGGCTTGAAAATCATGCCAGGATCCTGGGAGGAGAATAAAAGAGAAGGGATTGCAGAATGGTCATGCCCCTGAGGGTGATTTCTCACTTTCCCTCACTATTTCTGTCTCTCTCTCCAGTGAGTGCACATGTCCTATGGCAAAAAAAATAATGCTAAAAAACAAAAATCTCATTTTCATTTTCATCTTCCAAATGAAAATGTTCTTCTTTCTATCTAATAATGTTTTGTTTTAAAGACTAGTTTGCCTAATATATCACATTTATTTCATTATGTACTTTCACAATGTATTTTCTCAGTTTTTTTATTTTCAACTATTCTCTATTATATTTCTTTAGAAAGCAGCATATAATGAGTATATGGGTGTGTGTGTGTGTGTGTGTGTGTGTGTGCTTGTGTGTGTGTGGTGTGTGTGTGGTGTGTGTGTGGTATATATATATAGAGAAACATACATAGCCTTCATTCTTTAATTTGGATACTTGGAACATGGTCTATTCTACAGGGCTATTTAATAGTAAAATTAGTTTTTTCAACAAATCATAATGTGGACTTTTATGAAGCACAATGTGATATTTCATACATGTATATGATGTAGATTGATTAAATCTACATTAGCCATAGAATGACAGAGAGAGAAAGAGGAAGAAAGCACTACCCAATGGGGCATGGTTGTGTCCCAATCCTTTCTCCATTAATCCATTTTGTCTAGATTGTGAACAAATGTGCACACATGCCTGACATGTTTTTCAAGCCATTGAGGCCAGAATTTGAACCACAGTTGGTTATGTGAAATCTGCTTCTCTTAATCACATCTGGGCTGGCCCTATTTCCAAAACTCATTCTCTCCGGTGATCCTCAGCCATCTGAAAAATTCACCTGTCCCAAAATATGTATTTATTAAGGAATATCCAACAACCAGTATTCAGCCCAATGTATTCAGCACTATTTATATGCTATTTCATTAAATCCTTGAGGTTATAAAGCAAAACTGCTTATTTACATTTTACACTTAAAATGGAAGTGAGTGGTGTTAAATAATTTATGTGAAATCATAGAGTAAATATAAAGATAAAAAAATTCAAATCATATTTTGTCTAATAGAATATATTCTTTATATTATAACTGTTTGAGAAAATGAAATGCATAATTAATAGCAAGAGAAACAGTAGAAAAAGTAAATAAAAAGGAAACGATTATAATAGACTTTGAGCTTCTGATTTTTATGTCTCAGTTATTTTCCCTCAGATTTTTGAAAGTAATTTAGAGAGAATGGACTTTGATTCTGCTCATAACTATATGGTCCTCTGTCTTATTTTTGTTTCATTCATTTGTTTTCTTATTTCTGTTTAATTTTATTCTTTTACCTGATGGTAGAAATGAGGAATGCAGTAAAGAATATAGGAAAACTTTAATTCATCCACTTGTGCTTTTTGACAAAATAAAACTAAATCAGAATTGACTCACTTTAATTCAGTGGAAAATACACAAATATTCACTAAGAAAGAAAAAAGAATCACTTAACTCTGAGAATAAAAATGTTTATTAAAATAAAAGTTCATAAAAGAATTTAAAACAACAATATGTAATATCTCATTGGAAATCATTGGAAAAACTGCACACTGACTTTAGTCTCAGCTACAATTCTGTTAGGTCACCGGGAAAGTCATGACATGTTTTTCTATGCAAAAATGCACCATAACTTTCCCAATAACCCAATATAATTTTTTATGGAGTACATATTTTCCACTCGTATTTGGTAGCATCTTTAGTAAATAGAGTTCTAGAATTTTGTTTCCTCTTTAAGAGAAGTAGTCAACTTCTTTTTTCTTTCTTTCTTTTTTTGTTTTTTTGAGAGGTTTTTGCTATAGGGCGTGTGCACTCGTCAGATAGAGAGAGATAGAGAGACAAAAAGTGAGAAATCACCCCCCAGGGGGGGTGGCCACACCACAATCCCTTCTCCTCCATTTTCCTCTTGGGATCTTGGGCACACACGCACACGCACCCGGCATGAGTTTTAAGCCACCAGGTCCAGGACGCAAACTGCGGTCAACTACGTGGGAGTCCAGCGACATAGCCATTACACTAACTGCTGTTCCCAAGAGAAGTAGTCAACTTCTAAATATTGTATGTTATTGTAAATTTATTCTTGTTTTTAGAAGAAATGACTGATAAAATCTTTCTCATGAAATATATAAAAAGCTATTGTCAATCAGTACTTACACACACACACACAGAGCACATGCCTGCCAGTCAGTGCTTACATATATACACACAGCATTCATAGACTGGCACAATACAGTGGCTTTCTCTCTCTTTCTTCTTTCACTCTTTTTTTTTTAAAGTTTATTCATTCATTTCTTTCACAAGAGCCCTACAGAGAGATAGGAAGCCCCAACAGACTCCCATATCTTGCCCAGCTCCCAGTCCCAGTTAGCCAGGATCATGGGCACAAGCTCTTATGCCTAGTGTATACAGAGACCCTGGGATGCACTCCAGGACTTCTTCATATGGCCTCAGCATTACATTACCTGACCAAGGCTGGCCTCTCTGTTTTAACTCTTATGCCAAAATGTAAGTGCTCCACAGAAAGATACAATAAATTATAAGTGGAAATTGCTAAGCAACATTTGCAGGATATAATAAATACTACAATGTTTTCCTTTTATTGTAACTTTATACAAATACAAGTATCACGTTTTAGACTAGACCATTCAATTCCATTCAATTAAGCATATATTTGTTTTATAAAAGGCAGTCTGGTAGCCTAAGGAAATATGACATTGTCTTTCAATATTTTCTGGAGGTTTTTACCTTAGGGTTACAAGTGTTCACCAGAGAAAAAGACATAGACAGTGAGAAAGTGAGAAATCACCATCAAGGGGAATGGCCATGTCACAATCCCTTCTCCTCTATTCTCCTCCCAGAACCTTGGGCCTGTAGGCACATACATGCCCTGTGTGAGTTACAAGCCACTGGGTTCAGGACTTGAACAGCAGTTGGCCACATGAGAGTCCATCTACATAAAAGTTACACCATCTGCTGGCCCTGCTTTTCTTTTTCTTTTTTCTTTTCTCTTCTCTTCTCTTCTTTTTTTTTCTTTTTCCTTTCCTTTCCTTTCCCTTTCTTTCTTTCTTTCTTTTTTTTTTTTGAGAGATTTTTGCAATATGGTGTGTACACTCGCCCAGAGAGACAGAGGCAAAAACGAAAAATCATCCCTAAGGAGAGATGGCCACACTGCAATCCTGCAATCCTCTCCCCTACATTATCTCGGGATTTTGAGCACATACTCACATGCACCTAGCGTGAGTTTTAGCCCACGTGGCCCAGGACTGGAACCATGGCTGACTACATGGGAGTCCATAAGGGTTACCATGACATAGCCATT
The DNA here is from genome assembly GCF_000334495.1 of Tupaia belangeri chinensis. Classification (NCBI taxonomy): domain Eukaryota; kingdom Metazoa; phylum Chordata; class Mammalia; order Scandentia; family Tupaiidae; genus Tupaia; species Tupaia belangeri. The sequence continues at coordinate 1,616,034 of NW_006159508.1, forward strand.
ATGCCATTTGCTGGTCCCTCTAGCCCTACTTTTCAATATTTAATGACATATAAAATGGTTAAGTGCCATAGTATTTTTCCTCAATTAGATATGATATAGTTATAACCACTCTTAGAAATATCTCTGGAAAACATTTATTTGCATATTAGTTCTGTATAAAAATATGCAACCTTATGACAATTTAATTACATTAATCAAGAAATATTATTGTCAAATGTATCCACACAACAACTTCACCAACACCCATCTTTTGACCCTGAAGAAATAATACATCACAAAACAAATTGTAATCAGAATGACAAGTAGAAGGCATGAAATCAGAGAGAAAAGAATTAAATGAGTAATGAAATATTTAATGCCTTTAGAATCTGCTATAAATGAATTCATATGATTTTATTTTATAATCACTCTACTGAGTCAGTTAAACTTATAAATATTTGGTATCTGTAACAGTAAGAATTGTTTGCACTTTAAAATGTGTATTGTATATTCTTAGTGTGATTCACCTTTGACCTCTTTTATTTTTTAGAGGTTTTTGCTATAGGGCGCACGTGCTCGCCAGAAAGACAGAGAGAGACAAAGAGACAGAAAGCGAAAAATCACCCCCCAGAAGGGATGGCCATGCTGCAATCCCTTCTCCTCTATTCTCCTCTCAGGATCTTGGGCATACACGCACATGTGCCTGGCATGAATTTAAGCTACCAGGTCCGGGACTCGAACCGTGGTCGACTACATGGGAGTTCAGCGACACATGGGAGTCCATAAGGGTTACCATGACATAGCCATTATGCCATTTGCTGGTCCCTCTAGCCCTACTTTTCAATATTTAATGACATATAAAATGGTTAAGTGCCATAGTATTTTTCCTCAATTAGATATGATATAGTTATAACCACTCTTAGAAATATCTCTGGAAAACATTTATTTGCATATTAGTTCTGTATAAAAATATGCAACCTTATGACAATTTAATTACATTAATCAAGAAATATTATTGTCAAATGTATCCACACAACAACTTCACCAACACCCATCTTTTGACCCTGAAGAAATAATACATCACAAAACAAATTGTAATCAGAATGACAAGTAGAAGGCATGAAATCAGAGAGAAAAGAATTAAATGAGTAATGAAATATTTAATGCCTTTAGAATCTGCTATAAATGAATTCATATGATTTTATTTTATAATCACTCTACTGAGTCAGTTAAACTTATAAATATTTGGTATCTGTAACAGTAAGAATTGTTTGCACTTTAAAATGTGTATTGTATATTCTTAGTGTGATTCACCTTTGACCTCTTTTATTTTTTAGAGGTTTTTGCTATAGGGCGCACGTGCTCGCCAGAAAGACAGAGAGAGACAAAGAGACAGAAAGCGAAAAATCACCCCCCAGAAGGGATGGCCATGCTGCAATCCCTTCTCCTCTATTCTCCTCTCAGGATCTTGGGCATACACGCACATGTGCCTGGCATGAATTTAAGCTACCAGGTCCGGGACTCGAACCGTGGTCGACTACATGGGAGTTCAGCGACATAGCTATTATGCTAACTGCTGGTCCCCACATTTGACCTCTTATATACATATTGATGATGATCAAGTGTTTCAAGTGCTGTTATCAGCTCAGTTGCTGGGAGAACTAAGAAATTACCATGGAATTGATAACATGACATTAGTGGTAATGAGAAGAAGGATTTTGGCAGAATGGCAGAGTAAAAGTCTAATTGAAGTGTGCCTAATGTAGAGTGAGTCTAGAGAAATTGGGAAAACAAAAAGTAGCCTAAATTTTGAGAAGCTTTTCTGGAAAGGGAATTGGGCAGAACAGGCATTTGCTAAAGAGGTAGCGAAGTAGATCAAAGCGGCTTGTTTCAGGACAGGAAATATTGTATGTTTGTATGATGGCATAAATTACCTAGGAATGAAAAAACAACTGGTGATGAAAAAAAGAGGAACAACACCAAGTGTGAGATTGTTGAATGATCTTGTGCGTAGTAAAGGAGTTAGCTCTAGATGGAAATTTAGGGAGTTGAATCATTGTCACTGGAGGATGCTATTATTGTATAGTTCATATTAGAAGTATCAGTAAACTCCCTTCTTTTTTTTTATACTATATTTATCCAATAAGATAAAAGCTCATAAATTACAGTTTAAGAAAATGTGAAGGGGAGAAGAAAATTTGAGGTATAAAGAAAAGCAGGTTATATAAAATTATCATGTAGGGGAGCGGGAGAGTAAATGGCAGTCCTGTCAGACAGCACCAGCAGCCTAATTACAGTCAGTGATGGTGATTAAAACGGAGATGATTCGGCATTGCCGTAGGACTTTCTCTACATTCTGAACCACATTCATCTACTCAGAAGTCAAGCTCATTGTAGGTAGAGATGTGCATTTCACCAGGACAGAGTAGGGAGGGAGAGAGAGGAAAGAGAGTAGAGGATGTTTGAAAAGAAATAATTATAATGTCTTGTTTGTAATCTAGCTGGAGTAAGGAAGCTACCTGGCTCCATAATGCAGTGGTTAAACCCTGTACATAGGGAGCTGGATCCCACATGGCTTACTACTTACTGCATGGAATCCTGGCCCTGGCAGCTTGAAAAATCACACCAAGCATGTGCACTTGTGTGACTAAAATTCTGATGTGATATAAAAATGGAGGGAAAGAATTGTGGTATGATCACATACCACTCAGAGGTACTCTCTCTCTCGCACAGGTACTGGCTAGCAATGAAAAAGAAAGAAAAAACAGAGTACGAGGGTAAAGTGAGGGTGACTGGAAAGGTATTAAGATAAGCAGTTTGGAAATTGTAAGGTGTCAATTTCTGGAATCAGGATACAAGACAAAATAAATTTTAAAGATTGGAGGTGTTTGTCTAAAATTGAGTATTGATGTGGACATTCTAGGGGATATAAAAAAGTTTAATGGATGATAGTAGTGTGTAGATGAGGGACAGTGCCATTGGAGTTGAGCTTACACATACAAAGGTCAGGATGCTTGAAGTATGACTTCCATAGATATTGACATTTTCCCAAGTTACACTTTACAGCAGCAGTAAAACATAATGGGTGAGTAATAGGCTTTAAAACCAGACTCTGGATTCAAATTCTGGCTTTGGGACTTACACTACTTGTATAATCTTGGGCAATTAATGTTATCTGTGCCTTATCTTCTTATCCAGAAATTGGTAATCATATCATATACTCATATACGAATGACCATCACACAGGGTTGTTTTACACTCCTCCCTCTAGCACGAATCATCTGAGATCCCTCTGTATTGAATAATTACCTTTCCCAAAGAGAGGGAGCTCTGGCCTTTGCTAGTAGATTCTGGGAAGCAATCTCTAAGCCCTTCAAATATTGTGCCTGATAGAAGTGTCATTGTTTCCTCAACACTTTGAGCCAAATCAGAAGTTAATAATAAGCTGTAGGGTGGACACTTTGAGTGGCTATCAGTAGTATTGGCTTGACATTCTGGAGAGCTAGAAAATGAATCAGCCAGGTGAGCAATCAATCTTGGATATGTGATGAGGCTCCAAAAAAGACTCTGAATAGGAAGGTTTGGGTGGGCCTTTCTGGTTGGCAGTATCTCATGTATATTGTTACTCATCAAACCAGGAGAGTAGATCATCCTGACTCTATGGGAAAGGCCCACATCTGTTACCTCTCCTGGACTCTGCCCTACACACTTCTTCCCATGGCTAATTTGAATTAAGCTGTAATACATTTTAAATGTCAGTAGAACAGTTTTCAGTGAGTTCTGTGAATCTAGAATATTACTGAAACTTAGGGTGGTTTGGAGAAACCTCTGAACTTGCAATTGTGTAAAAGTGAGGTGGTCCACTGGGCACATGTGCAAGTGTGCCAAATATCACATTGGGAGAAGGGATTGTGGCATGGCCCTCCCCCCTGGGGGATGACTTCTCACTTTTTCTTTCTCTGTCCCTCTCCAGAGAGAGAGAGAGAGACACCCTATGGCTCTCACTTTTTCTCTCTCTGTCCCTCTCCAGAGAGAGAGACACCCTATGGAAAAAAAAAAGAGGTGCTCTTGTGTGGATGGTGTTCCCCTAACTTTATAGTTGTCTAACTCTCTCAGACATTCTTCCCTTGGCCTTACCATGAATATGTTGCTAAGCAAATGTCTGTTCAAATATAACTTTTTATTCTCTTAAATCCAGGAAAAAACCAAAATACTTGAAGTTTGCATGTTATATTTCTTAGTATATATACACCTATTTTTCATAATATAATATCTTGACCAGAGCTATGATGAGAGTCATTATTTTTACAAACTCACCTTGTTGACAGAATTCTTAAACGCTACCTAGTTTTATTTTAGTGGGTGACCAGATTTTTATAGTCATATAATCATTTAAAGAAGACAAAGTAATGATTACCCTCTTCTCTTAACTTGGAGGCTCAGTGGTGGAGTATGTTCCTTACTGAGCACTGACACATAAATTCCCAGTCCTTCATCCTTTCAGTTATCTTTTCCATCCGTGTTTCAGTGTGCAGCCATTTCCATCTCTGCCATCACCTAAAACTTGCCTAACATTGACTCCATCTCATATCTCAAACAGAATTCACTTCTAATCTTGCATTTTGTGTTTTGAATTTTTACTCTGCTTCCTTTTCCCTTTAACTCAAACATTGAATTGGATGACAAAATTAATACTTATGGAATAATATAATTACTCTATAAGTTAGAACTAAAGTCTGCTACTATCAACAGGAAATCCAACTCAGATGAGTTCAAGCTAGGGACTCACTTGGCTCATATACACTGAAGTGCAGAGCTGAGTGGCTGCTAGACTTGGAGCAGATGCTCAGTGAGACCTAGAATTACTTGCACCTCTAGCAATTCTAGTTTCTGCTCTTGCCCTCACATTTGCTCTTCCTGATTCCCAGATGGCTACTCAATTCCAGGTAGCATGCCTATTTTCAAGGAAAGGACAAAGAAAAATAAAGAAACTCTATACTAGCTATGCAAGTTTTCCTTTTTCAGGAAGGCTTTTAAACTAAAATGCTGTAAATTTATATTTATGTTTCATCAGTCAAAATGTGTTTCAGGACAAAACTTTCCAGATCACTCGGTGAGAAGCTGAGGAGCGCCGGCTGCCCGAGCTGCACACAGTTTTACACACACCTTCCGGGTCCCCCATGCCAGCCTCGCTCACTGGATGTAGAAAATGGTGAAAGAAACGACTATGATGTTTTGGGGGTCAAACTCAATGCTACCCTGGAAGAATTGAAGAAGGCTTACAGGAAACTGGCCTTAAAGTAGCACCCTGATAACGTGAGAAGTTTAAAGAGATTTCTCAAGCTTATGAAGTTCTCTCTGATGCCAAAGAAAGGGAATTACGTGACAAAGGAGGAGAGCAGGCAATTAAAGAGGGTGGAGCAGGTGGTGGTTTTGGCTCCCCAATGGACATCTTTGATATGGTTTTGGGAAAAGGAGGAAAGATGCAGAGAGAAAGAAAAGGTAAAAACGTTGTACATCAGCAGTCGGTAACCTCAGAAGATTTATGTAATGATGCAACAAGAAAACTGGCCCTGCAAAAGAATGTGATTTGTGACAAATGTGAGGTCGAAGTGGTAAGAAAGAGCAGTAGAGTGCTGTCCAATTGCTGAGGTACTGGAATGCAAATAAGAATTCATCAGATAGGACCTGGAATGGTTCGGCAATTTCAGTCTGTATGCATGGATTGCCAAGGCCATGGAGAGTGGATCAGTCCTAAATATAGATGTAAAAGTTGGAATGGAAGGAACATAGTTTGAGAGAAAAAGATTCTAGAAATTCATACTGACAAAGGCATGAAAAATGGCCAGAAGATAACATTCCATGGTGAAGGAGACCAAGAACCAGGACTGGAGCCAGGAGATATTATCATTGTACTAGATCAGAAAGATCATGCTGTTTTCACTCGGCCAGGAGAAGACCTTTTCATGTGTATGGACATACAGCTGGTTGATGCATTGTGTGGCTTCCAGAAGCCAATTTCCACTCTTGACAACAGAACCATAGTCATCACCTCTCATCCAGCTCAGATTGTCAAGCATGGAGATATCAAGTGTGTGTTAAATGAAGGCATGCCAATTTAACATAGACCATATGAAGAGGGTCGCCTAATCATTGAATTTAAGGTAAACTTTCCTGAGAATGGCTTTCTGTCTCCTGATAAACTCTCTTTGCTGGAAAAACT
>NW_006159508.1:1622350-1622804 GCF_000334495.1 Tupaia belangeri chinensis
ATGAGGATGATGAACATCATCCCCGAGATAGTGTTCAGTGTCAGACCTCTTAATGGGGCCAGTGAATAACACTGCTGGCATTTTATATGCAGTAGTGAATGAGTGAAGGACTGTAATCATAATATGCTCACTACTTCCTATTGTTTTTGTTTTAATATTCATCTATTGTAGTGTTTTAAGAAGTTAAATGAAGAATAAATGCAAATATAAAAGCTGACTTTGCCCTGTATGTATGATGACTTCAGTGTGCAAGATGCAGCTTTAATAGCTGTAAAAACTACAAAGTCCCCCTAGCATTTGTTAGGCCATTCCTTGTCATTGATTTCAGCTATGTACATGGATGAGCTTAGACTGAAATGCTAGATATATGTATTGACTTCAGTGTATGATCCCTCATTGTCAAGCTATGAAATTAAAATCCTGTATATAACTGGTAATCAGAAGGAGAAAAAAA
>NW_006159508.1:1622857-1626063 GCF_000334495.1 Tupaia belangeri chinensis
CAAGATACAGTTTTAATAGCTGTAAAAACTACAAAGTTCCTCTAGCATTTTCTAGGCCATTCCTTGTAATTGATTTCAGGTATGTACATGGATGAGCTTAGACTGAAACGCTAGATATATGTATTGACTTCAATGTATGACCTCTCATTGTCAAGCTATGAAATTAAAATCCTGTATATAACTGGTAATCAGAAGGAGAAAAAGTTCATAGGAAAGTGTGTGATGGTCTGTATAGTTATTTGTATTGAGACTCATCGTGATGTCTCTGCATTTATTCTATTGCCTCAACTTGAAAACGGATAGCATAATATAGTTTAGCGTGTGGCATCAGTGATAGAAATGGTACCTTTCTAAAGGGGTTTATCATAACGTGCTGCTTCTTGACGGCTTACACCTCTAGAACTGCATTCCCTTCTGTTGTGCCATCTTTTTTTTTCAAGTATACATATATAAATCTGGAGCTGGGTAACTTACAAAGTGAAACAAACTTTACATGGAGAAGTAATTTGCATGTGTGGTATAGAAAGGTGTTATTAGGTATTACAGATTTACTTTAAACCATTTAACTTATGCTCCAAAGTAACTGTAATTTGATGTTGGTAGGATAGCAGATTATGATGAATAGCTTTAATTGTATGTTATAAAGCCATATGTTAACATGCTTAAATCTGGATTAACAGAATTTAAGCAATTCTAGAAATGTATGATTACAAAGCAAAAAAAAAAAAAGTGTTTCATTCCTACCAGCAAGAAGGCCTGGAAAATTATTGCTAGTCTCAGAAACTTTGCTTCTCTGAATGCAATCAAACTTCTCTTAATGAGAGGTCAATAGGTGGCATGGTGGTTAAGGTGATGGATTCCCACATGGCTGACTATGGTTCAGGTCCCTGACTTGTTGGCTTGCAAATCACACCAGGTGTGTGTGTGTGTGTGTGTGTGTGTGTGTGTGTGGAAAATGCCCAAAATCCCAGGAGGAAAATGGAGGAGAAGGGACTATAGTGTGGCCATCCCCCCCAGGGGATGATCTCTGAATTTCCCTCTCACTGTCTCTCTCTGTCTCACTAGTGAGGACATACGCACTATGGCAAAAATCTAAAAAATCTAAAAAAAGAAAATCTATTAATGAGAAAGAAAGGGTGAACGTATATTGGGAGATAACAAAGTGTGTGTGTTATAAACCCCTATGAAAGGCCAAATATCATGCTCAATTATGTGCCAGTTTTTTTGTTTTGTTTTTTGTTTGTTTTTTTTTTTTTTTGGAGAGATTTTCACTGTAGGGCGTGTGCGCTTGCCAGACAGACAGAGAGAGACTTAGAGACAGAAAGCGAGAAATCACCCCCCAGGGGGGATGGTCACGCCGCAATCCCTTCTCCTCCATTCTCCTCTCGGGATCTTGGGCACGCACGCACACGCGGCCGGCGTGAGTTTTAAGCCACCGGGTCTGGGACACGAACCGTGGTCGACTACGTGGGAGTCCAGCAACATAGCCATTACGCTAACTGCTGGTTCCCTGTGCCAGTTTCTTTTTAAGGATCATTATCATTGATACTAAATAGTGGAGCACCATACTGGGTTTGTTCAACTAACTTTTTGACCATTCGGATTGCATTACCACTTTCAGGTTCTAACTCGAAAGGAAACTTAGTATGGATTTACAGATGTTAGAGCAATGTGAAAATAATTATGGACATAACTGAATTTTGATTGCCACGCTCTTAGAGAACCTATGTTCCTTTGGTTGCTGTAGTGCCATCTCTATTGCCCATAAAGGATTGTCACTTTTGGGGTTGCCAATGACTTTTTCCAGCCCTTAAATATGTCATTTGAGATACACTACAATACCATTTAAGCATATGTTTTACTGTGTAGTTCTAAAAGATGTTTCAAGACAAAAATTCTCCAGAACCCCAGCTGACAATATGCAGGCAGATGACAACTCTATAAACCCAACTCCTTCATTAGTTATAAAGTTTGATTTAGGCCAAAGTTATGGGGGTAGGGGGAAGGAAGCTTTGATTGTTTTTCACAGAGCGACAAGAGGCAAAGAAGTGTTTTCATAGGATGATTCTATATAAAAAGGAAATAGCTTAACATTTGCCTATGTAGAATATTCTCAAATTGGCACATTTACTCTGAGCAAGCAGTAAATAAGGTACTGTTAAAGAGGAAATTTCCAAACATAGATGCATTATTACATTTCTTAGCCTCTCAATTTATCTACACCACTTCTCAGAATACACAGCAGTTTTAGTGAGCCAGAGGGGCTGAATGTATTCAGATGCAACTGCTCTCTGCTCTTACAGAGACATAAATATTTTTCTGGAAGAAACTTGTTTCTGCCACGTGACTGTGTCTGCACTCAATGTCAGAAGAATACTTCTGCATAGTGTTAACTCTAAGCATGCGTTTCCATGTGATGGGGAAAGGAAGCCTTAACCAGAGGTTGCCCCAGGCTTTTGTTTGTATTATTTCAACAATATTTTATATACTTTCTACATTATACCATGGTTTTAAAAAGCTAGAAATACCGAAGAGAAAATGATGGTTGCTTTGCCCTCAAGAACTTTAAATTTTGAAGACAGTGGCAAGGTATGATGTAAGCTAAGGAGAAAATAATGTGAAGACAACAGCAGGTAGTTATTTAGATAATGACTAGATAGATGGTAGCAACAGCAGTAGTGTGTCACAGACAATAATGATTTCTTTTTCTTCTTTTGGTTCTACCATCTATTTTCCAGTGTAAATTTTAGTTTGAAGGTTCAAGAGCCAAATGAGACATCTATGAAATTGATCTCCAATTTAACTATAAGGAATATTTTTACCCTTTATTTTTTAATTATAGTTATTAGAATCTCATTCTTTCATGGTTTTTATATTTTTTGTTTTCTATTTGTATCTGCTTCCCATGGAGTTGGAGGGACATGCTCACGTACTTCATGGTGCCTTAGCACAGGTATTCAATATGAACTATCCTTCAAGGATCCATCTTGGTCTCACGTTCTAACCTACAGCATAAATAGTCCTTTGGCAAACTTCCTCCCACTGACGTAGGTGTGTTTCACCTTGACTTTACAAACTTTCCTCTGACATCACCTTCCAAAACTGCTACTTTGTTTATGTTGATAAGAATTTCAATGATGCACATTTGCATCATTAGTTCCTATGGAACTTTGAAATTACTTCTAGCTAAAAATATTTATATATAT
>NW_006159508.1:1629800-1634796 GCF_000334495.1 Tupaia belangeri chinensis
ATATATTATATATATATAGCTATCAGATGGCATAGCTAGTGCACACACCCTCTAGCAATAATTCCTAGCCAGGAGAATCAAGGGGATAGAAAGCACCCCCGTCATATCACAATTCTTTCTCCTTCATTTCTTCATCCTGTCCGAATTTGGGGCATCTACGCATACACACTTGACCTTTGAAGTCACCAGGGCTGGGATTTGAACCATGGATGGCCTAGTGAGATCTGGTTTCCCTTTACTACCAGACTATGGGTTCAGCCCTATCCCTGTGTTAAAATGGGCAGGGCTCTCTCCTCTACTATTAGTTATTTTGCAGTTAACAATGTGATATCGGGAACCAGCAGTTAGCGTAATGGCTATGTCGCTGGACTCCCACGTAGTCGACCGCGGTTCACGTCTCGGACCCAGTGGCTTAAATCTCACGCCGGGCGTGTGTGCGTGCGTGCCCAAGATCCCGAGAGGAGAATGGAGGAGAAGGGATTGCGGCGTGACCATCCCCCCTGGGGGGTGATTTCTCGCTTTCTGTCTCTATGTCTCTCTCTGTCTGTCTGGCGAGCGCACGCGCCCTATAGCGAAAACCTCTCCAAAAAAAAAAAAAAAAAAGTTAAAAAAAAAACAAAAAACAAACAAACAAAAAAATGTGATATCAAAGTCTGGTTTGGATACAATCAACTTTAAAATTATGCATACAGTTTTTAACTCTCATTATGATATGCATTTATTTTTTAGAATTTCTGATGACAATTTGCAGCCTTGAAGTCTCTGATGTTTTCCATGAAGAACTGACTTTGTTGATAGCTTTTAGGTCTGAAGTTGTAAATTTTACTTTTGGTGATTTCAGAGATCATGAACCCTTTGCTAATTTGATACTACAAGCTTGTAATTTGCTTCATGTGAAGGGAAGTCTTAAGATGATTCCAGTCTTTAGACAAATCAATAAATCTTTGGAAAAAGAGTTGAATTTAGGACCAGCAGATCAGCAGACGGCATAGCAGTTACATCATTGGACCACCACATAGCTGACCACGGTTTGAGGCCCAGATCCCATCCCATGTCTTGATAATTGCTTTACATATATATATATATACACACATATATATATAAACATTTGTGTGTGTGTGTGTGCATGTGTGTGTGTGTATATATATGTGCATGTAAGAAGAGATCTTCAAAACAGTTTGTGGAAAATGTGTATTATGAAAAAACTGTATATGGATCTAAACTTTTTCCCACCAATATAAACTCATACTTTAATTCCATTTTTATGTGAGCTTTTTGCAATACCCTCTATGTGTGTGTCTACATATGCATACATATGCATAATGTCTGTAGGCATTTTAGTGTAAATATGAATTCCGGTGCCTTCGTATTACTTTGAGTCAACTAATTTTGACAGATTTTGTTGGATTATTCTTAATCCCTAATAAGGTTTATTACCTTCAGAAGAACAGGTGAGAAGATATTTAATTATGATAAAAGAGTAGAATATTCTTCTCACATTTTTCCTAGGATATTAAAGTAGTTATATGCTCTTTGTTCTAATTCTTCAAGCAGTATGTGACCCCATCTCTAGATCTACCAGGATTTTTTTTTCAGAAGTTGCAAAAGATACAATATATGTGCCAAACAACAACCTCTGATGATTAATTTTCTAATTACCTAGGAATTTTGATCTGAATCCAAGTCCAGAATGACAAAATTTAGGGTTGGGTAATTTGTTGTATGTGTGCGCGTGGTAAGGTCTTTCCTGTGTGTTGTAGGTTGTCTACCAGCACCCCATCCATTAGCAACTACTTGCCAATAACACCATAAGCTCAAGTCTTTGATAATCAGATGTCTCCAGACATTGTCAAATACCCTCCAGGTAACATAATCACCCTAGTTCAGCTTAGTACTATGAATGATCAGATTTTTGTTTTGGTCAGTTTTATCCTCCTAACTATAAAAATGATCCTGGAGGGGCCGGAGGATGGAATGGTGGTTAAAGGCACTGGATTCCCATATGGCCGGCCATGGTTTGAGTCCTGGACCTTGCAGTTTGTTTTTTCACTTTCCCTTTCTCTGTCTCTCTCTGGTCAAATTAAAGAAATAATAATAACAAATGGAATTAAATAAATAAAATAATTATGTTTTAAAAAGACCCTGGACGGGACCAGCAGTTGGCATAATGGATATGTCATTGGACTCCCATGTAGTGGACTGTGGTTTGAGTCCTGAACCTGGTGGCTTAGTCAAGCCAGGCGTGTGTGTGTGTGTGTGTGTGTGTGTGTGTGTGCATGCCCAAGATCCTGAGGGGAGAATGGAGAAGGGATTGAGGTGTGGCCATCCCCCCTGGGGGCTGATTTCTCACTTTCTGGCTCCCTCTGTCTTTCTGGTGAGCCATGCGCCCTATAGCAAAAACCTCTCCCACCCCACTCCCCTAAAAATGACCCTAGGCTTGATTGTTAATATTGTCATCTTTAAAAGTGAGCATATCCCTCTTATTGCCTACATCTCAGCACAGAAAGTGAGAATTAAAAATAAATATCACAGTACAGATGCATGTATCAGTAAAAATCATCATTTGTAATTTTTTTCTGTGAAAATCCTGATATTTAAAACAACTATTAGAACATTTAAAACCTGTACTTTAGACTAAAGGGTTGATTGTGCCTCAAATGTGTGTGTGATTGGAGCATTATTATTTTCTTTCACTCTAGTCTTGCAGCCCCCTTATGCTAAGACACTGCCCACTGCTGGCACCCTACACGCAAGGAGAGGACATCCACGGTGCAGGACTGCTCTGCTGCAGCTGCCCTCATTTCACAGTAGGACAAGGAAACTGCACTGTTCTGAGGCTGCTCAGGCAGCATGTGCAAAGCCACACTGAGGACAGCCTGGAGGAATTCCAAGTTTCCTGCCCATCTTCTGGGGTGACTGAGATCCCCTTCACCTCCTATTCCTAGCATGCTTAGCAGTCACCAAATTAAGTTAACAAATCAATTTCAAGCTACAAATGCTCTTGGTAAATAGAACAAACTGCTGCCAGTCGACTGGCTCTATGACATACCACAACATGACAGGCATGAAAATTTCACCATCGGTGAGACAGGACAGAGCTCAACCAATTGAAACACTGGTTAGGGCTAAACTCCACTGTGGAAAATTTTTCTGCTATGCATTATTATAGCTCGGCTGAGCATCGTATCCTAGTACACTAAGCAAGCAAAACAACAAAACATTTTCATATTTGCATGTTATCTTCAAGTTTCCATGTTATCATCTGAGGAAATCAATTAAAGTTTGAGTTAATAATCTTCATTAAAAAAGGGGTTCATTCTCCTCTGAGTTCCTTATGACATCATCATCACCCTGGTTGCTTAAGTAGAAGTGCCGACAGCCTCCTCAGGTTCCCTCAGTTCCCTCATCAGTCAGTCCAACAGCCAACAGGACTTCTTATATTGTTTACAAATTCTCAAATTCTAGCAAATTCACTCCCTTTCTTTATCCCCACTGCCATTCTTTTCCCCATTACTCATTAATATCACCTGAATTATTACAGTATTACCCTAATTAGTCACTAGGCTTTACGCAGAGCAGTCCACCACTAATCCAGGATCTAAAAAGCAGGCACGCCTTACTTTCTGTCATGCAAATCTGATATCTCTGCATGTTCAAGACCTTTCTCAAGTGAGAAGCTGAAAGTGTTTAGGATTCTTTTCTTCCTATACCAAATACAATGTACAGGTACAAACGCCACACATAGCTGCTGAATCAGATGTTTCTTTTGGAACATTCTCCATATATAATTATAGTCCAGTAGAGGGCAGATTCTCACCCAGATATTTTCCCCAATCATGGCTTGTGTGAATTTAAGTGCTGGCTCTGCTTACTTAACTTATTATTCGAATGAGGTGTAAGTCCGGAAGAAGATGATGACAAAGCACATTAAAATCTATATAAGAATAGGTTGTAAACAACTGAGGACTTCTTCCATGTATGTGAAAAATTTAAACAGCATAGGTTCAAATAAAATTCTGCTTCTGTAGTTTTGAGAGCATGTCCAGTATAGGGGAAAGAGCAGAGATTTAGAATCAAGAAAACTGGATTCTGAGTTCCAGAGTCCAACCAAATAATTTGTCATCGGCCTGTAGTTTTTTCATCTACATAAAATGATGACCCTTATTTATATTACTAAGGCAAACACTGATAAACAAAAAGTACAATTCAAATATGAGGCATTGCAAATACATGTACACAAATAAATATTTCATTTATATTCATTATTTTTAATTACCTAAAATTTATCCATGGAGCTGACAGCTGAAATAGTGACAATTTGACTCAGGATTTCAGATTAAAAATATTTTCTTTACAATTCATTCTCCATATTACTTATTTCACTGAAAAATCCTAAATTGTTATCTATTTTTTACTTATTTCACTGAAAAATCCTAAATTGTTATCTATTTTTTACTTATTTCACTGAAAAATCCTAAATTGTTATCTATTTTAATTCTCTCTCATTAGAGAATAAATGCACACATAAAAGAGAATTCCAGCCTAATTTCTGCATCATTTTATTCTTCTTATATTCTGTTAAAAGGAAACATGGTTAGAAATAAACATTTTGAGAAAACATGTTCTTTTCACAAACACATCTGAAAAATATTAGGACTGAAAGACACCTTATTATGAATGGGAAAAACAAGAAAATCATTGATTTTTTTTTCTCCTATTGATACAGTTACCTCAAATTGCCAATGTATTGCAGTAAGTCTGTGGAGACCAGAGGATTTATTTAAAAAGAACAGAGATGATATAGTCCAGGGTTAAATGTGAGAAGTGCAGAATTTACACTGGGGCTATGCGAATCACACCAGCACAAATACTTAATCCAAGGAGCAGAAAAGTCTTTCAAATTTTTCAATGCAGCTTGATAATTCTATTGTTCTGGCGTTGTTCTGACATTAAATTTCCTGAATTCTAAAATAGGACACACAATGAGAGGCTATCA
>NW_006159508.1:1634812-1671922 GCF_000334495.1 Tupaia belangeri chinensis
GCTGGTTACAGATGTGACTAGTGTTTTAAGATTTTATGTTTCACTTTAGGTGTACGGACCTAAATTGACTGGGATTCTACTATAGCACTTATGAGAAGATCTGGATGAAGTCTAGATAGTGGCATTGCTTTAAACTTCCTCAATACACTAAAATATTGGGATATCAGAAAAATCATGATGTTATTTTTCTCTATTTTTTATGCAAATATGCAGCATGACTTTTCTTTTTCTTGAGAGAGAGAGGTTTTTGCTATAGGGCGTGTGTGCTCGCCAGACAGACAGAGAGACAGAGAGAGACAGAGAGACAGAAAGCGAGAAGTCACCCCCCCAGGGGGGATGGCCACGTTGCAATCCCTTCTCCATTCTCCTCTTGGGCACGCATGCACATGCGCCCGGCGTGAGTTTAAGCCACTGGGTCCGGGACTCAAAACGCAGTCGACTACGTGGGAGTCCAGCGACATAGCCATTATGCTAACTGCTAGTCCCCAGCATGACTTTTCTGATGACCCAATATATTCCGCTGCATTCCCAAACATCTGCTACTCTGCTTTCTCTTATATAGATCCATATTTTCTATGGACTACAGATGTTCTTTAACTGGGGGTAAGTATTAAAAAGTAGAAAGTAAGGTAGCTGAGATTTAGGCACATTCTAAATTAGAAAAGAAATTTCCTCCTTTAATTACTCATGCATTTGGTTGTTTCTTTTCTTTTTTTTTCCTCCTCAGTAAGAAATTGGAATAAATTTACCTGTCTCCTTAAAGTATTTGATACATAGACAGAGGGGCAGAATTTAAATTGGTGCAAAAGTTGTAAAATACCAGTAAGTCCACAGTAGTGTTTTTATAAGTATTTTTCTGCATGGAAAGTAGAAAAAAATTACATATCTATATGTGTGTCTGTGTGTGTATAATATATATCCAATGACTATATATATATATATATAAATGTTTCTTGGATGAACCTGCAGAGGAGTCTAGGTTAGTGACTTGTGATATGATAAAGATACTCCTTTGTTACGCAGCCACAATAATGGGAGAATTGGGAGAATTCCAGGGAGATCTTAAACTGGACATGGCTTAGTATTGCACTATATCTGTCACTACATATCTACATTCTACATTTATTATCTATCCTGACATAGTCTTTTTTTTTTTTTTACATTTAAAATACTTGACATGCAAATATTTGGCTCTTGGTGATATATAGCTGGAGGAAAGCACAGAAACAATAAACTTTTAAAATTTTTTTTAAAAAGAGGAGGTGCTGGCCTGACCTCCCAAAGTTGTCTTTATAGAGTGGAAATATCCCAGGGTCACGTCAAGGAATGTCAGAAATGTGGTACGGTGGTATGAAGGTTACCACTCTCCCATCCTGAGCCTACTTAATGGCACTTTCATGAAGCCCAACCAAAGATTATGAATCTTTCTCATCATAGAACCTAGGCAGCTACCACATACACTAGGGAATTGGCCTGCAAACAGACATCCATTAGTCATTACAGGTGCTAGCTGTAACCTAAGGCTGGGATTTCTGCACAGGCCCTTATAACTTTTTGCAATAGAAGAGAAATATTGCTATCATCATTCTATCTCTTGAATTATATATGCAGATACTATAAAATATTAAAGTTTGGCCTCTAATCACTAAATTTGGGATATAGATGTCCTTTAATAATCATTCACTATACACTACTGACTGGAGACTGCAAATGCAATAGATTATAAGTATCATCTCTTATTAATCTTTGAAATTATTTTTGTTTTAGTGGTGGCTCTTTATACATATCAACACAAATCAAATCACCTCCTTCTGTGTGGAACTCATGCCACAATTTCATTTTTCTTTTACAATATAGCATTCTCATTGTCTTAATACAATGTCCCTCTTTAAAATATGCTGAAAAAGATCACTTAAAGATGAAATCCTTCTACTATAGAACCAGTCACACATGGTTTGATAGTTTAATAAATTCCATATGTGATCTGTGGTAGACATATTCACAGAAAACAGGTAATACGTTAGTCATATTAGAAGAGCTTTAGAATTATAAGCTATATAGGTCAGACAGTGGCATCATGGTCAAGGTGACTGGATCCCATATGGCTGAATTTGTTGGTGTGAGTCCCAAACTTGGTGACTTGAAAAATATGCTGGGTACAGGTGCATGTCAAAAAGTCTGGAAAGGACGGAGAGATGGAGGAGAAGGGATTGTGCTGTGACCATCCCTCATGGGGGATGGGGGATGCTTTCTCACTTTCCCTCTTCTCTCTCTCTCTGCCTCTCTCTAGCCAGCACACACATCCTCAAGGAATATTTGTGCCCTCTGCCCATCTTCACTCTCATCCTCCCCCACCCCCGGCCCCTGACACCAATTACCAATTCACATATTAAAGCCTAAATTTCCAATGTGTTGTTATCTAGAGGTGTGATCTTTGGAAGATAATTAGGTCATGAGGGTGGAGTCTTCACGAATAGGATTTGTGCCCTTATAAAAAGGAGCATGAGAGAAATAATCTCTCTCTCCCTGCAATTTGAGGATACAAAGAGAAAACAAGAAGACAATGTCTGCAAATCAGCAAGAGTGTCATCACCAAACGACACTAGTGACTTGATCTTGGACTTATAGACTCTAAGACTGTACAGATAAATTTCATTTAGGCAATCCAATGTATGGTGAGCTGTTATAACAGCCCAGACTAAGAAGCGCTTTAAAAACACCCAAGACAAAAAAGCCAGTAAGCACTTGAGTTCCAGTTCTGCCTATCCTTACTTCTTTCTCTTTAAATCCTATGCTTTTTATTTGTTCTTCCTGCTTTAAATTTCTCAGAAGCAGGAAGGTTACCACTCTCCCATCCTGAGCCTACTTAATGGCACTTTCATGAAGCCCAACCAAAGATTATGAATCTTTCTCATCATAGAACCTAGGCAGCTACCACATACACTAGGGAATTGGCCTGCAAACAGACATCCATTAGTCATTACAGGTGCTAGCTGTAACCTAAGGCTGGGATTTCTGCACAGGCCCTTATAACTTTTGCAATAGAAGAGAAATATTGCTATCATCATTCTATCTCTTGAATTATATATGCAGATACTATAAAATATTAAAGTTTGGCCTCTAATCACTAAATTTGGGATATAGATGTCCTTTAATAATCATTCACTATACACTACTGACTGGAGACTGCAAATGCAATAGATTATAAGTATCATCTCTTATTAATCTTTGAAATTATTTTTGTTTTAGTGGTGGCTCTTTATACATATCAACACAAATCAAATCACCTCCTTCTGTGTGGAACTCATGCCACAATTTCATTTTTCTTTTACAATATAGCATTCTCATTGTCTTAATACAATGTCCCTCTTTAAAATATGCTGAAAAAGATCACTTAAAGATGAAATCCTTCTACTATAGAACCAGTCACACATGGTTTGATAGTTTAATAAATTCCATATGTGATCTGTGGTAGACATATTCACAGAAAACAGGTAATACGTTAGTCATATTAGAAGAGCTTTAGAATTATAAGCTATATAGGTCAGACAGTGGCATCATGGTCAAGGTGACTGGATCCCATATGGCTGAATTTGTTGGTGTGAGTCCCAAACTTGGTGACTTGAAAAATATGCTGGGTACAGGTGCATGTCAAAAAGTCTGGAAAGGACGGAGAGATGGAGGAGAAGGGATTGTGCTGTGACCATCCCTCATGGGGGATGGGGGATGCTTTCTCACTTTCCCTCTTCTCTCTCTCTCTGCCTCTCTCTAGCCAGCACACACATCCTCAAGCAAAATAAAAAAAAAAAAAAAGGAATTAGAAGCTATGAAAAGAATATTTGTGCCCTCTGCCCATCTTCACTCTCATCCTCCCCCACCCCCGGCCTCTGACACCAATTACCAATTCACATATTAAAGCCTAAATTTCCAATGTGTTGTTATCTAGAGGTGTGATCTTTGGAAGATAATTAGGTCATGAGGGTGGAGTCTTCACGAATAGGATTTGTGCCCTTATAAAAAGGAGCATGAGAGAAATAATCTCTCTCTCCCTGCAATTTGAGGATACAAAGAGAAAACAAGAAGACAATGTCTGCAAATCAGCAAGAGTGTCATCACCAAACGACACTAGTGACTTGATCTTGGACTTATAGACTCTAAGACTGTACAGATAAATTTCATTTAAGCAATCCAATGTATGGTGAGCTGTTATAACAGCCCAGACTAAGAAGCCAGTAAGCACTTGAGTTCCAGTTCTGCCTATCCTTACTTCTTTCTCTTTAAATCCTATGCTTTTTATTTGTTCTTCCTGCTTTAAATTTCTCAGAAGCAGTGGGAGCATACTCACACTTTTTCCTGTTTCCCAATCTCAAAAATCCACAGATTTCTATTTTACAGCCTAGTCACCAGCTTGCTGAGAATTAGATCTACCTGTGCTCTATAGCCTGGTAGGCAGTCCTATCACTAGTTTCTGTACCTTGGTAGATTCCTCTTCCCTGATTCCCTGAGCCCAACTCTGCCGCGTGCTTCAGAGATTTCCCTCAGCACCTGAGATCTTTATTCAGCCTTCAGTAGTGTCTGCTTTCACTTTGAGAATCCTTAGAGTTCCTTGGGGGCAAGTACGTGTGTCTTGCTCAAAGCTTCTAAGCAGGAAATTCTGTTTTCCTGCTCTGACCCCAGCCTTATGCAGTGTCCTGAAAGTAATGAAGGTCTTATGAACCTCAGAGGAGCCATCTCTGGCAATACAGACCTGACCCCATTTCTTAGCACTTGATTCTGTCGCATTTGGAAGGTCTGTGGGAAAGCATGAATAAGTGGATGCTGACTCTAGCCTGTAGAATCCAACCCATCGTGCCAGTACACACAGGACATTAAATGTATGACTAGTTTCTCTTTATCTCCTATAGAGGATTTCTCCTCTTCCCATGATTTAGGGAGAGAGAAAAGCAGATTTGGATCTCTTCTTAGAAAACCACTCATTAATTTCTGTAATTTAGTTCCTTTAGTTTTCCTCGCTTCTTCAGCTCTCTTCTGCATCTAAAATAACAATGATTTTTTTGGCTTAGCTGTCTTTTTTTCTTCGCTAGGGTGGGAGGGATGGAGTCTTATGACTTTTTACATCCTAACTGAAAAAGTGTCTTAATTTGTTCATTCAATTTCTGAGCACATTAAAAAAAATATTTTAAAAGCTCTTACCACTTTTTATGGGTTTTTGAAAGAGTGGAATTTGGGTGTTTTGAAAGATTTAATTAATTTTCACTGACTAAAATCACTGGCCAGCCAGTGGCATGATAGTTAAGGTGGCTAGATCCCACATGACCAACTGCATAGTTCAAGTCCTGAAATTGGCAGCTTTAAAAATACTCTGGGCATGTGTGTGTGTCCATGCCAAAAATCCCAAAAAGAGAAATGGAGAAGGTATTTTAGTGTGACCATCCCCCAAGAAGGGTGCTTTCTTGCTTTCCCTCATTCTCTTTTCAGCGGTACACATTCCTTCTAACAACAACAAAACAAAAATTTAAATCACATGATTTATTAATTTTCATATGCTACCATATGATCCTTAAAAAATGCAATAGTCAGGACCAGCAGATGGCGTAATGGTTATGTTGCTGGATTCCCATGTAGTTGACCACAGTTCGAGTCCCAGATCTGGTGGCTTAAACCTCACACTGGGTGCGTGTGCATGCCTGTCCAAGATCCCAAGAGTAGAATGGAGGAGAAGGGATTGCAGCATGACCCTCTTCCCCGGCGGGGGCAGGGGGGGTTTATCCCTTTCTGTTTCTCTGTCTCTCTCTGTCTTTCTGGTGAATGCATATATCCTATAGCAAAAACCTCTCCAAAAAAATGATTATTAATCTTCTTGTTTTACATTTCAAGTAGTGGACAGTGTCCATCAGTGAAAGAAAAACCCATCTATATCATAAAAGGTATGCAAAGATAAATTAGCTAATATAAAAATAGTGTGAAGAAAGACAATTAATTAAAACACCAAAATGTTGATCTCTCTCCCCCGCCCAAGTTTCTACTCAGCAAGAAGCAAATCTGGATTTCTATGTACCTTGTTGCCAATCATGATAGCTAGCTCCAACCTACAATAATGGGATGTAAAGGAACTTCAGAAAGTTTGTGGAAACAGAATTAAGGTCTGTTTGTTTTTGTGAAAGAAAAAAAATTGAAATACATACATAGCGTTTTTTCATAGTACACTTTTTCCATGAATTTTGAGATCTTTCATATGACATAGCATGAGTGAAAGGATAGCCCATCCTTTCTCCTATCCTACAGATAGAAGAGATGAAGAGGAGAAACAGAATAGATCACATAATAAAAATGGAATTTGTGTTAAGTAAGTAAACCATGACTGGGGAGGGGTTTTTCCCTTGCCGGTGTCATCCCTCCACTTTATATTCTGAGAGGCGGCTGCCTCCCAGACTTCCAAATACTCATCTATGCTATGGCCACATACAATTAAAGTAGGCAACAATCTGGCTTTCTTCCTCCCCTCCCTCCTTTTCTCACTTCCTTTCTCCCCCCATTCTTCCCTTCCTCTCTCTCTCTATTGCTCCCTTCCCTTCCTTCTATCCACAGTCCATTTATGGATTTTATCAACAAGATATGAGAGGTGATTGTGCACCAAGCATTGCTGATGAGATTTCTCAAGCCATCACCAAATATAATTAATTACCAGCCAGACTTCAGAAGCATCTACAGTAGAGGTGGAACTGAGGTTGGTTGACTCATTTCTACTCAAGAACAGAAACACTAGACTAGCTTTACACTAGCTATACACTTACACCACTAAATGCACAAGGACAAAAACAACATTCAAGTGACAGTGTCCATTGACCAGAGGATCAAAGGACACTTGGATGAGGCCTGAATCTCTATTCCCTGTCTTATAGACAGATGAGTCACACCATGACCCCTTCTCTTTATGTTTGACCCCTGTTTTAGGGAAAAAAAAAGAGGGAAGGGAAAGGTCCCTGGGACACTAAAAACTGTTACCCAAGTAAGAAAATAATCCAAATGTGATTAGATCATTTATAGATCCCCCTGAAAAAAATACATATGTTGTGACACATATTATGTGGTCTATGATATAATACAGCCAATTATTTTGAGTTCTTACTATATTCTATCTATACTACCATACACTAAAGTATAAGCATATAACATATGACACACTACAGTAAATGCTTTAAGAGGTTTTAAAAATAATATATTTAATTTTATTTAGCATTATTATTATTTTTCAGTTTGCTGAATGATCACTGGAAAGAAACACACACACAGGGAAAGTAAGA
Organism: Tupaia belangeri chinensis; assembly: GCF_000334495.1. Taxonomy (NCBI): domain Eukaryota; kingdom Metazoa; phylum Chordata; class Mammalia; order Scandentia; family Tupaiidae; genus Tupaia; species Tupaia belangeri. The sequence goes on from NW_006159508.1 coordinate 1,642,117, forward strand.
AATCAAGCCACCATGTCCAGGATTCAACCCGCAGTCGGTCATCTGGAAGTTCAATGCCTCAACCACCATGCCATCTGCTGGCTGCTGCTTTATGTATATTACTTCACTTAATTATCTTTGAATTCTTGTAGGCTACATACATCATAACCTTCTTTTATAGATGATAAAAATGAAACCTGAGAAAGTGGTTAAATAGAGAGACAAACTCAGGTGAACTTCTTGATACCTAGTCTGTATCCTCTCATGGACGTAATGACAACTTCACAAAGAAATCAGCTGTGGAGCAGTAAAGGTCTCTTCATGTAAGAACTATAATTTTTTTAAGAATTATTTCTTTTAACTTTATTTATTTATTTCTAAATTTGACCAGAGAGGAACAGAGTGAGAGAGAGAGAGAGAAAGTGAGAAAGTAAGCCGCCAGGTCCAGGACTCAAACCATGGTCGGCCATGTGGTAGTCCAGAGCTCTTAACCACCATGCCACCTGCGGGCCCCAAGAACTGCAATATTATGAAACATACATGGTATTTGTTTCTAACTATGCCTCAGGTGCTTACTATTTGAGTGATTTTTGTTAATTCACTTAACTTTTCTCATGTTTAGTAAAATAAACTGCCAGTGGTCATATTGAAAAGTTAAAAGAAAATAACGTATGTAAAGTACATAGTAGACAATAGGTTTTTTTTTCCTCCTGATATCCTATCCTCAATATCCTATCCTCAATAAATCTCAGTAGGACATTAGTGATAGAATAGAAAGAAAATACAATGTTTAATTCCTAGTTGTATCAATTTTATTTAAAAATGTTCTAGATGTTTGTTAAATATGACTTATATTTCCCTAGTATAAATTCTAAAGTAATAACTGTACAGACACAGATTATCATGGAAATTTCTAATGCATTTGTAGCTAAGATTTAATAAATTCACTCTGTTTTATTCTTTTTTTAGAGGTTTTTGCTATAGGGCACGTGCGCTCACCAGGCAGACAGAGACAGAGAGACAGAAAGCAAGAAACCACCCCCCAGGGGGGATGGCCACGCCACAATCCCTTCTCCTCCATTCTCCTCTTGGGATCTTGGGCATGGACACACAAGTGCCCGGTGTGAGTTTTAAGCCACCGGGTCCCGGACGCGAACCGCGGTCGACTGCATGGGAGTCCAGCGACATAGCCATTACACTAACTGCTGGTCCCAATCCACTCTGGTTTTATATTAATTTCTTTGTGATGAAAATTGATTATTTTTGCCTTAAAAGGAAGTATTTTAAAAATTTACAGCTTATACTCACACATTATTACTTAGTGTTATTTGTATAACATTGCTTATCTATATACACTGTTGGTATCATGTAACTCTGATTTGAGAAACAATTACTTACATTTTCCATTCAGGATAAAATCATGCATAACAACTCTTACAATAAGTATAAAACCCTGCATATAGTAAACCACTGGCACAAAGTCTCTAGAAACTTAAAACTTAACCAGCTCAATTTCTTGGGAGGTTTCTCTTTCAAATCTCCATCCGCCACAAAATATTGAACAGAATAAGATCCCTGGTTTCTGGTAGGGACATTGTTTTCTATAGCTGAGGGTGCTGTTCAATATGTCTAAACTTATTATAACTTACATTCTACGAACTTTGCTGGTCTTCTATTCAAGCTAAATAAAAGATGGTAACAGTACTGGTAAATAAATTATTTTATCTTTCCTTTTTAATTATTTTTAAAGAATTATTTTATTTAGCTTTATTTATTTATTTATTTATTTTAATTTGACCAGAGAAGGACAGAGAGAGAGAGAGGACAATGAGAAAGCAAGCCGTCAGGTCTAGGACTTGAACTGACGTCAACCATGTGGGAGGGAGTCCAGCACCCTTAACCACCATGCCACCTAGCAGCTCCATCTTTCTTTATTTTTAAGAGAGTTCACCACAGAGTATGTATACATATGAGAGTGAGGGAGCGTGAGCACCCTCTACAGGGCTTTCAGACTTACTGAGCCAAGGACTCAAATCATGGTCAGCATTTCACTTTCATCTCTACAGTTCCGTACTGCAGATATTGACTGTGCCACAGAGGTTGAGCCAAGAAATTATTTCCTTGATTTATTCCTTTCTTTTCATTTTCTTTCTTTTTTATTGTCACAGAGCATACACTAGTCAGAGAGAAAGCACTTCACAAAAGGCATTGTCATGTCACAATCTTTTTTTTTTTTTTTTGGGAGAGATTTTCACTGTAGGGTGCGTGCGCTCGCCAGACAGACAGAGAGAGACATAGAGACAGAAAGCGAGAAATCACCCCCCCAGGGGGATAGTCACGCCACAATCCCTTCTCCTCCATTCTGCTCTTGGGATCTTGGGTACGCACGCACACGCGCCCGATGTCACAATCTTTTTTGTGCAATCTTTCCATCCTACCAGGATCCTAGACATGCATGCACATGTACTAAGCATGTTTTTCAAGCTGTGGAGGCTGGGATTCAGATTTCAGTAAGCCATAGTAGGATTCAGTTCCTTATGCAGAGGACTTAATTACCATACCACATGGCTGACCCAAGAAGTTATTTTCAAAAGCTATTTTTAAACTTAATCAGATGCCATGAAATAAACAATGTGCCTAAAAACGAGAGATAGAAAAAATATTTTGTTTTAAAATTTTTTAAAGAGGTTTTTGCTATAGGGCATGTTCACTCGCCAGGCAAACAGAGACAGAGAGACAGAAGGCGAGAATTCACCCCCCAGGGGGGATGGCCATGTCACAATCCCTTCTCCTCCATTCTCCTCTCAGGATCTTGGGCACGCATGCACACGCGCCTGGCGTGAGTTTTAAGCCACCGGGTCTGGGACATGAACCACAGTCGACTACGTGGGAGTCCAGCAACATAGCCATTATACTAACTGCTGTTCCCTTGTTTTAAATTTTAAAAGAGGGAGAAATCTGGTGATTTTTCCCTAACTTCTCCACAGGATGTACTCCCATCTTTTTTCATTTTTAACTTGCTTTTATATTCCTTCCTTCAGAGCTTCCTTACCAAGAAGTTTTTAATGACACCACCACTTATCAGATGAAGCCAAGCATACAAAAGGAGTAGAATAATTAAACAATTACTTAACTTACATCAGATGGCAGTTCAAAGATGTTTAATATCTTTGGGGGAAAATAACACTTTCAAGTCTCAAAAATCGCACAGCTAAACTCTTCTGAGAGTTCAAATGTTAAAACATTTTATTAAGACACTCATTATTCAGTGTTTAGAAGATCAAACAGTTGTATTAATTTTTAAAATATATGGAGAGTGCATTCTCTTCTCTTTTCAGCTTGGGATTCATCACCTAATGTACTCTCACATTAGTCTTAAGAAACAGAAGTGTAGAAATTCTCTCCAAAAGCCTTCCCTCCCATAGGAGTCCAAAGATGGTCTTAGGCTATAATTGGGAGATTCAATAAGGCTTTCTTTTTGGGCAGCCAAATGATCTGGCACCCAAACACTGAAGATAAAGATGTGCAAAGCTTGTTTTTCCTCCCCTAACTCTAGTGAAGAATATTTAAATCAAGCTAGTTTCATGGTATAATAACAACACACTGCTCAAACAAAGCTGGGTCCATATGGAAGATTGTAGGTATGGCCCCATACATACCACGTATGCATGCTTATAATCCTTGCTGGTTGGGAAGGCTTGGGGTGAGGATGATAGCATGAGGCCCTGTTGAGGGTACTTGTCTCTCTTTCTTTCTGTCTCACTTTCATGAGACAAACTTAAAAGAAAGAAAGAAAGAAAGAAAGAAAGAAAGAAAGAAAGAAAGAAAGAAAGAAAGAAAGAAAAGAAAAGAAAAGAGAAGGGAAGAAAAGAAAAGAAAAGAAAAGGAAAAGAAAAGAAAAGAAAAGAAAAGAAAAGAAAAGAAAAGAAAAGAAAAGAAAAGAAAAGAAGAAAAGTACTAGGTACAGGCCAAGATTTTTTCTCTCATTAAACGTGTATTCTCAATTAGATAATGGAAGACAGTACCACTTTTCACATTGTCCTAGAATTTTGTCTGGGAGGAAGGGCTCAGGTTGCTTCTCCCAGCCAGCACTATTCTTGGAAAATTTTCATGGATATTGGCTTTTTTTTTTTTCCTCACTATTTGGGGAGCAAACTCAGTACAGAACCTCTCTCAAGATGTGACCCAAGGATCTGGTTGTCCTGTAACAGAGGCTCATCCCATTTTCCTTGTTTCTAGTGCCTTATGGATGTTCGAACCTTAACTTAAAAAGCCATCCTTTCCCTTTCTTTTAAGACGATTCAGCTTCAATTCCTTCATGATCATTTCAACAGAAAGTTTAAGGAAAGACTTCAGGTTAACCCCAACATTAACTGTCAGTAATTGCTTTCAAATCCAGGAACATAAGAATGGTAGTTATTTCTCTTGAGGAATGATAAATTCACTTCTCATGAACAAGACCTGGCTACCTTTCTGGGAGCAGAATTGAGAATAATTACTATCTTGGAGCCCTCTGTGGTGGTAGTAAGGATATGTGCTTTAACTTATCAATAGTTTATCTAGCTGTTCCAGTTAATACATTATCCTGCCCCCAATCAGGTTTAAAATTTACTAAGAAGTATTGGCTTTATGGGCATTGTTATAGTCATGTTAAAACACAACAATGATCTTTGTTTTAACTGAGGAAATCAAGGTTGGACAAGGTTATATGTCCAGGGTCACACAACTAATAAACAACATGAAGGCCCAGTGGAGGTGCAGCAGTAACCTGATGCTTTGGGAGGCTGACTCACATGAGAAGGTTCTGGGTTTACATTTGGAGACCTCCCTAAACACACTGGGTGCTTGGGTGCCCATGTTCTGGGGCTGGCTGAGAATGTATATAGATTGTAGTTATGGAGGTCCCATTGGGAGTTCTTAGCTATCATTCTCTCTCTTTCTCTGTCTCTATCAGTCATGGAAGAAAATAAATAAGTAAACTTAAAAAATTAGCAATACAGTCAGAGCTCACACTTAGTTTTCCTAATTTGGTACCCTCTATTCAATCAATACACTCCACTATTTCTAAATGCATCAAGATTCCTAAAAGGTGACTACTTCCTAATTTATCATCTCATGCATTACCAAGACATTGTTGCTTCAAATGACATAAATCTATGTACAAAAATAATATGTTGGATTTGGCAAAATTTACTTTGAAGAAAAAAAGAATGCTCTCTCTATGAGGCAAACCTATAATTGTTAAAAATTAAAAGAAAAAATTGTTTAGTTGTGATTATTAACCCAACTTATTTTCTCCTTCAGGTATGTGTGTATTTTGATCTGGGTAGGTACTATGACATGTTGTTGTCTTTTTTATTATTACTTATTTTATTTTTTACATTCAGTCATTGTGTATCATTACAGCATACAACATGAATTTTCCCATCATAAATATACTGCATATTGGTCCTGTCAAAGACATTGCCATATATATTATAATCAGTGACATGTTATTTTTTTAAAGATTTTTGCCTTAGGGTATGTGCAATTACCAGAGAGAGAGAGAGAGATAGTGAGAAGAAAAGTGATCCCCTGGGAAGATGGCCACACTACACACTACAATCCCTGCTCCTCCATTCTCCTCTCAGGATCTTGGACACACACACACATATGGCTGGCATGATTTTCAAACCACTGGGTCTGTGACTCGAACTGCAGTTGGCTAAGTGAGAGTCCAGTGATGTAATCACTATGCCATCTGCTGGCCCCACTAAATGTTATCAAAAAGTGTCACTTTTCAAGTCTGTGCCCTTGATCATCAATCCCATTTAACTTTAAAGCTATTGTTACAAAATATCTGATACTCACAAAAAAACAGCAATGAAGACAAGTGAAACAGAACAGAAACTCCAGAAATAACCCCAAAGCATATAGTCAACTGATTTTTGACAAAGGGCACCAGAAAATCCAGTGGGGAAAGAAAATATCTTTAGTAAACGGTGCTAGAAAAACTGGGTATCCACCTGCAGAAAGATGAATCTTAACCTCTACCTCTCACCATTGACAAAAATCAACTCAAGGTGGATCAAAAACCTAAACCTAAGACCTCAAACTATAAAACTGCTCCTGGTAAACATTGGGGAAATCTGGAAGACATTGGGGTAGGCAAAGACTTCTTAAATAAGACCCTCAAAGCACGGTCAATAATCACCAAAATAAACAAGTAAGATTACATCAGGTTAAAAAAATCCCTGTACAGCAAAAGAAATAATAATTAGAGTGAATAGACAACCCTTGTAATGGAAAACTATATTTGTAAACTGGCCTCAGATAAGAGACTAATAACCAGAGTACACGGGAACTCAAGCAGCTAATCCCCTCAGAAACACAAAAAATTATGAACCCAATTAAAAGATGGGCAAATTAACTGATCAGACAACTCTAGAGGAAGACATAGAAATAGTCAAAAAAACATATGAAAAATATTCTCAACGTCCCTGGGAGACGCAAATCAGAACCACAATGAGATATTACTTAACGTCAGTCAGAATGCCTAAAATTTAAAAATATAAAGAATGGTAAATGCTGGCAAGGCTGTGGAGTAAAGGGAACTCTCCTACACTGTGGGTGGGAATGTAATTAGTACAGCCACTGCGGAAAACAGTATGGAGGTTCCTCAAAGACCTACAAATAGAACTACTATAGGATCCAACAATTCCTCACCTGGGTATCTACCCAAAGTATAAAAATGCACTGAGTTGGAAAAACACTTGCACATCCATGTTTTTTGTGACTTTCACAATTGCCGAGATAAGAAACCAAATCAAATGTCCATAAACAGATGAATTGATTGAAAAAGTATGGCACATACTATGGAATACTACTCAGCCATAAAAAAAATAAAAATAAACAAACAAACAAACAATGAGACCCTGGCATTTGATAGAAAAAAAAGATGTCTATGGGAGATTTTCTGCTAAGTGAAGCAAGCCAGACTATGAAACAAACACATTGTATGTCCCACTCAATATATATATAGAATGTTACAATCTATGGCAGAAACCGAAATATTGGCTAGTATAAAGGTATGGAGAGAAACTGTGGATACCAGAGATAGTATGAGAGGAGGGTAAAAAATGGCAGAGTGAGAGGGAGATAATCAAGGGGAAGAAGAAAGAAGCAAAACACTTAAGAAATATGAAATGGAAAATTATCTGTTGAAGATAACATGTATGGTAATATCTTTGAACCAAAATACAGTGTATGCTCAATGGGAAAAGTCATTTTGTATGCTGGAATGATATACAGTGATTGACTGTAAAATAATAAGAAAAAAAGAGGTTTGGAGTGCTCGATTTCTAATTTATTTGAGGAGAACAGCTAGAGTCAACAACTTCAGTTTGTTGTGTATTTGGTCTTTCCAAAATTACTTCTGTAATTATTGCTGTCTATTGTGGGCTGTAGAATGTCTTTTTACTAAGAATTATAAAGGAATTTATGCACGGTCACTCTGAACCTGATTTAAGAAGTAATTATTAACCTTATTTTTCTTTTGTCCATATTCCTTAAGATAATGTGTTCAAATGAAGTAGTGTGTTTGGTTTTACCAGTATCAGTCCTGTTTCTACCACATATTATTCTCAGATTTTTACCACGCTTTTAATTGTTTTAAGTTTTATATTCAGGCATATGTCAGGAGAAAAAAAGGTATGGAATACGTAACTAACGAGACCTAATTCCTCATACTAGTGTTCTGAGAATTACTCAGAAAACATTTTAACTAAATTAAGTCCCTTCTGTAATAAGACCAAGGATTCAAATTTTGGAAAGAACTGATTGACATAAAAAATATTTGCCATCGTATCTCCTCTCACTGACTAAAACTAAATCTTATTAAATTGTGCCACTCAAATTTTAATATTACACTTTGGGGTATGAACAAGTCTTTAAAGCCTCAATACTTCTCCCCCACTTAATAAAAGCATGCACAACTCAAAAAACTGAGACCAAGCACTTCTGTTCCAATGCTATATAGGTACATTCCTGAAAAACTTGAGTTCAGCACAATCACAGAGTTTACAGGGGAAAATAGGATGGGAGAAAAACACTTGAATCTATAAAACTTTGTAAATACATAATAACCTGCAAAAGTTCTAGCACAGTGAAATGCTGATTTGGTTTCTCCTCTCCCCCCCAATTTTGAGCTTTTTAAAAATGGAGCATTAAGTTAAAAGACTGTTGTTTACTTTGGAAAACAGGTGAAATACATTTTCCTTCCTCTCTCCTTGCCACGTCAGGCCCGAGTGGCAGAGATGATCCATGTTCTAGGAACATTTGTGTCAGGACTTTTTTTAGAGTAACATTTCAAAAAAAGAACAGAGGTTGGACAGCAACTGCTACCAGACATACTAGTCTCTGCACTCTGTGGGAACTTGAGTTTTTCATTTCATTTCATTTTTTTTTTAAGTCAAGACATGTTATTTGCAGAAAAACAGTAGTGATGACTTACTTTCAAGAAAGAGATAAAAATAGCACTTAAGAGAGAATTTAGGATAACCACTCATGAATAAAGGAATCCTCTCTGTATCCAATCAATTTAGTAGTAAAAACATCTTACCAGAAATTTGCTTCGCTTGTTTTGAGGAATTTAAATAAATTCTACAGAGGGCAGGATGGGGTGGTAAGAATGAGATACTTTTATAATTTTGATTGAGGTTTTCTGTCTCTTACTGAATTATGCAGAAATGTCACTTTCTAAATTTTAAATTAATATTTATTACAATAATTCAAGCGTATTTTTTCATTCTGCTCTAGTGTGTGAAAGGAACATGAGGCTGATGATGTTTTAATTCATGCCACCTCTGGGAACCAGCAGTTAGTGTAATGGCTATGTCACTGGACTCCCACGTAGTCGACCGTGGTCCGCGTCCTGGACTCGGTGGCTTAAAACTCACGCCAGGTGCATGTGCGTGCTTGCCCAAGATCCCGAGAGGAGAATGGAGGAGAAGGGATTGCAGGGGGACCATTCCCATCCCCCGGGGGGTGATTTCTCGTTTTCTGTCTCTATGTCTCTGTCTGTCTGGAGAGCGCACACACCCTATAGCAAAAACCTCTCCAAAAAAAAAAAATTCATGCCACCTTTATCACATTATCTAAAGCTACAAAAAAGTAGAAAGATCCTGGCCTGAAAAAGGAATACCCTCTATGGGGACCACACTCCCTGGTTAATCGGTGAGAAAACTGAAGAGATCTGGTAGAACCTAACTGGAGACCATGAAGGGAACTGTCCTGTGGGACGTGTGAAAACAGAGTTGTGCTTATTCCATGAGGGAGAAGAAATATGGGTACTCACAATCACCGAGGGAAGCCTGAAGTGGGTGCTGGGCAGTGTAAGCCCAGTCGTGGGTTCTCAGTCTGCTCTGAAAAGAAGGATGACTCAGGCGCGTGTGCGTGCGTGCCCAAGATCTCGAGAGGAGAATGGAGAAGGGATTGCGGCGTGGCCAATCCCCCTGGGGGGTGATTTCTCACTTTCTGTCTCTCTGTCTCTCTCTGTCTGTCTGGCGAGGGCACGCGCCCTATAGTAAAAAAACTCTCAAAAAAAAAAAAAGAAAAAGAAAAGAAGGATGACTGACAGAAGCAACTGTGGAATAGAATCATAGAATCAGTTATGTGGTGCCAATGTAGTCAATGTCTATGGGCAAGTAGGTCCCATTGAAAGTATACTGAGATACAAAGTCCAGCAAATACCAAACACAAGAAATTCTGGGTATGGTAAAGTGAAGTAATGGAAAGATTTTAACCTTTCATTTATTTACAGACATCTTTCACCTTAGCCTTTATTGAGGCCAGCTGATGGTCCTAATCATAAGTTCAAAGCAAGCCACTTCTAAGCGCCACTACAATTTAGAACCTGGATCCAATAAAGAGCCTGCTCTGCTTTGTGGTACTTTGCTTCAAAGTCAGGTGTTAGCTGCCATTCACTTTAAGACCTACTGCCAGTCACTGTTATTAGGACTCTTCTTCCTTTCCTGTTGGCAGAGAGCAGACACCTCATATTTTATTCTCCACTTCTATCCCTGGCTTCTAAAGACATGAATTGTCAGGTGGCTTAGATTTTCCAGTTTCCTCTGAAATACCATCTTTCGTACCTGTGCCCTTAGAATTGCCACTCCCAGGTGCCGTACTCTTCATGTCTATCCATGATCATATAGTGTTTCTAAAGCCAATGCCATCCACCCTTCTATCCCCACAGCTGTATTAATTTACTGCTTGGTTTGTCCCCCAAAGGTTCATGCACTAGAAACTTGGTCTCCAATACAATGCTGCTGAAAGGTGTGTATACTCTCAGGAGGTGAAGCCTGATGTGTGGTGTTTGGATCATAGGGCACCACCTTTTGGAACAGATTGTTTTCTCGCAAAAGGGAATGATTCTTCCTCTCATGGAAACAGATTCCTTCCAAAAGTGAGTTATAACATAGCGTAGGCTTGTGTCTCCCTTTGCACATGTCCACTTGTCTTTCTGCCTCTGTGCCATGTTGTGACACAACAGGAGGTCCTCACCAGAAGCTGCCACATGCAATTGCCAAATCTTGACTTTCAGCCTACAGAATCATGAGCTAGATAAGCTTCTCATTGTAACTTACTCACTTCTGTTACATTAACACAAAATGAGCCAAGACATTTATTTTCTAGCATCAGGAACAAGCAACAGAGGGTTTCTCTGGTCAATCATCAAACCTGTAACTTTGCTCTCTCAACCAAGGCCATTCTGTTTTACAGCCCTCCTCCTTTGACAATTATTTGTAGATAGATATTTTTATTTTTAAACTCTTAGAGCTGGCTGGGATATTTGGACTTGCAGAATAGGATATGTAGAAATAGAACATTTAATAGAATGTACGTGTGATATTTCTGAAATGATTAGTATCTTAAAATATATATGCCTGAGAAACTGAACAGATGGAAAGGTTCTCAACTAATTATCTACATATTTTTTTAATCTGTGATAAAATAATAAGGGTGAAAATAGTAATAAGAGGGGCCAGCTAGGTCACACGGTGGTTCAGATATGTTAAATTAAACTATTTTAGCTTAAAACGGCTGCTGTATGCCCACACTTGGATTCCTATGGATAAGCCCAAATCGTCCATGTTAGTTTTTCCTGAACTGGTTACTAAGTTACAGCCAATCATACTAGCCACACTTCAGTCAACCACATAAACCCCACCTTTTAGGCTATTGGTGCAGTCTACCATCTAGCAGTAACCAATCTAGTGATTTCTCTACCTCACACCCTCATTTTCGTTCTTGTCACTTCCCCTATCCTGCACATGTCGCTTTCCCTTTCCACAAACTTGTATACCCTGTGACTGCAAGGCAATCTGGAGTCTCTCGGAAGCCATCTTTTGGGAGATTGCCTGATTTAAAATGCCCACTTTTTGTGTAAATAAACTGTGTAAAATGTTGGTATGTCTAAATTTTGTCTTACTGGAGGCTGTACAGTTTGAGTTCTGGACCTGTTAGCTTAAAAAATACATCAGATGCGTGTGTGTGTGTGCCCAAAATCCCAAGAGGAGAATGGAGGAAAAGGAACAGTGATGATGTCATTCCCATTAGTATCTGCTTTCTCACTTCCTTTCTCTCTCTCTCTCTCTCTCTCTGTCCTCTCTCTGTCTCTGTCTCTCTCTCTCTGTGTGTGTGTGTGTGTGTGTGTCTGCTGAATGCATGCATCCTACAAAAAATTTTGAAAAAGAATAAGAGTGATTAAGAGTGATACTTTATGCCAAGCCATCTTTTGACTGTATGTCATTTAATGTATACAAGAACATTCTGAGAAACAAAATCATAGAGTGGTTAAATATATTGGTTAAGGGACCAGGAGTTAGCATAATGGCTATGTCACTGGACTCCCATGTAGTCGACGACGGTTCTAGTCCCAGACCCGGTGGCTTAAATTCACACTGGGCTCATGTGTGTGAGTGCCCAAGATCCCAAGAGGAGAATGGAGGAGAAGAGATTGTGGCGTGGCCATCGCTCCTGGGGGGTGATTTTTCACTTTCTGTCTCTCTGTCTCTATCTTTCTGGTGAGTGCATGTGCCCTACAGCAAAAACTTTTCAAAAAATATACAAATTGGTTAAAGCTGCATAGTTAATAATTGGCAGAACAGGAATTTAAACCCAAGATTTCTAGCAAATAGATTTGTTCTTAACCACTACATTTAATATAGGACTCTGATGAGAAAAATAATTCATTGATTAAAGAAAAAAAATTACGAGAAGGAATAACACATATGTATAGGTAAAATATGACTGACTGGCTTATCATTCCTCAGAAATCTAGAATTAATATTTGAGAGAAAAGATAAATGTAAACCTATGTCAATGACCTAGAATATTAAATACCAGACATTCAGAGATATCATTTTAATCTTGGGTTTCTGATTTTCTGATTCCATTAATAATAAAGCTGAGAATTAATTATAGAACTGTGAAATTTTTTTATTGCTAAAGGGAAATATGAACAATGTGGGGTGATTTTTTATTTTTTTAAATTTTTTGAGAGATTTAATTTTTTAAATTTTATTTCAAGGTCTTGTATATATTCGACATTCAGAGATATCATTTTAATCTTGGGTTTCTGATTTTCTGATTCCATTAATAATAAAGCTGAGAATTAATTATAGAACTGTGAAATTTTTTTATTGCTAAAGGGAAATATGAACAATGTGGGGTGATTTTTTATTTTTTTAAATTTTTTGAGAGATTTAATTTTTTAAATTTTATTTCAAGGTCTTGTATATATTCGACCACGTGGGAACCAGCAGTTAGTGTAATGGCTATGTCGCTGGACTCCCACGTAGTCGACCACGGTTCGCATCATGGACTGGTGGCTTAAAACTTATGCCGGGTGCGTGTGCGTGTGTGCCCAACTGAGAGGAGAATGGAGGAGAAGGGATTGCGGCGTGACCATCCCCCCTGGGGGGTGATTTCTCGCTTTCTGTATCTATGTCTCTCGTGTGAAAACCTCTCAAAAAAAAATCACATTATTTAGCTTGCAAAACGAATATTCCAACATGTGTACATTTCTCCCCAGTCCAGTTGATAATACTATAAAGTTATCTTCAACAGATAATACCCCATTTCTTTGTCCCATTAATGCTATGCCTCTCTATTTTCCTCCTTAATGTCCTTCCTTAGATTCTACTCCTTCACCCACCCTCTTCCCACACTAAATCTAGTATTCACAACCATTTACTATGTTTCTATAACTTTTCCTATTGCTAATCAGTTTATATAAACTATGGGAAAAGCAAGTTTTAAAGATCGACACATGATAATTAGATGTATGTATGGGTTACTGTATAATTTTACCTTTTCAAAAAATTTTATTTCTTTCTTTCACGAGAGAGACAGAGAGACAGAGCTACAGGTATCTTTGACTAGGTCTTGCCACACTGTAGTTCCTCTTGCAGCCTTCCAGCCAGCAAAGATCACATGTGTACAAGCTTGCCCTATGTGTTTGAATTGACGTGGGATAGGCGTAGATTTTATTTTATTCCTTAAATTAGAGAGTAAAAGAGTCATTCTACTTAGATGTAGAGCTTTCTGATGTTATGTATAATGTTATTCATTTCCTTAAGAACGTTTTGCCAACATTTTGAGAACATATCGTCTCCTATAAAGCTTTGCAGAATGTTATGAACAAAAGAGCAAATATAGCGAACAGGAAGGATAAAATGAGATTTTAGTAGGCACCTGGAAGGTTTTAAAATTCAGATTTAAAGAACTTTTATTCAGTGATTTCCAAATCTTTATCCAGCCTGTATTTTCTGAGCATCGTGCTCCCTTAATTGATAATGTACTTCAGAGCAGTGCATTTGTAGTACAGCAATGCTATTTTTGAGAACCCAAGAGAAGCTGAGAAAGGTGAATGCTTTTTAATGTCAGGAGAGTTCTACGTGTTTTTCTTAACTCTTAAAATAACGTTGCTTATTATGTGGGTCAGTACCTTAACAATATTTGCAGATCAGGTTAGACATATCAAAGCACATTTACAGACCTATGAGGTAAGCATGAAAACGTTATCTCCATTTAAATGAATGTGAAAAAATATCACAAAATTCACTGATTTTTTTTCAGTTTGTTCTACAAATTAGAAGGTCTTCAACTAAAGATATTTCTATCTTCTTCACACTACTTAAATTTTTCCCTGTACTGATTGTAACCAAGAATTATTTGAGATTTTTTTTTAAACCTCCAATACCACTATTTTTATGAAAGGTTCTGGCAAATAATTAGTTCACAGAGTTAATGAAAATTTCTTGTGAGATTTTTTGATTCAGGAAATAGATTACAGAATGTTCTCTGAAGCTGTGAATGATCACAGGATAATGGCTATATTCAAGGCAGCAGTTTAATCTTTATTACTAGGAAATCAGCCCAAGTTATCCCAGTAAAAAGATGAGCACATTATCTAGAGACCAGTTTACTTTCCAAATCTTAATTTGCAGATATTAAAAGGACCTTTGGACAGTGCAAAATATCCACATTGCTGGATACATCATGTTAATATAGAAAAATTTACCCTTGTCTAAATAGCTAAATAAAGATGAATAAATGATTGGCCAATGGATTTTAATAACAACATTCTAGTAGGAAGGACAGGTGGTATTCAAATAAATGGCTAAAAACTACTTCTCCATGTGTGTACCATTTTCCAGAGCTCCTTAAAGTCTTTTCTTACAATCTACTTTGCATGTCACACCTAGAATAATGTCCCTAAGTGCCACATGGGTTGAGTACCTTCTTCCTTCTTAAACAATTACTGGAAAAAAGTCAGAGTAGCAGAGAAAATGTGTAAGAATTTATGTTTAAAGCAAACAATCCCCAAACTGGCTATGTATTTGTTAACTGATCTTGTAGAAGTCATTCATCTGATTTTCCTTGTCTAACCTGGCATTTCCTTCAACATTTAACTTCAACAATCTCAACCCTTTGCTGGTGCATTTGTTTCTGAAATATTCACTCCTTTATTTCTGTTTATCCAAAGCCACCCAGTGTTCAAGACTCAACTCAATTATCTCCTTCTTGGGATCAAGTAAAAAAAAGAGATTTCTTCCTATTTCAATCTTTTTTTTTTCTTTTTTCTTTTTTCTTTTTCTTTTTTTTTTTTTTTGAGAGGATTTTGCTATAGGGCACGTGCACTTGCCAGAAAGACAAAGAGAGGGACCAGCAGTTAGTGTAATGGCTATGTCACTGGATTCCCATGTAGCTGACTGCGGTTCAAGTCCCGGACACCCGGTGGATTAAACTCACACCGGGTGCGTGTGCATGTGTGACAAGATCCCGAGAGGAGAATGGAGGAGAAGGGATTGTGGCGTGGCCATTCCCCCTGGGAGTGATTTCTCACTTTCTGTTTCTCTGTCTCTCTCTGTTTGTCTCTACAGCAAAAACCTCTCCAAAAAAAAAAAAAAAGAAAAGAAAAGAAAGACAAAGAGAGACAGAGAAACAGAAAGTAAGAAATCACCCCCCATGGGGGATGGCCACGCTGCAATCCCTTCTCCTCCATTCTCCTCTCGGGATCTTGGGCACGCACGCACATGTGCCCGGCATGAGTTTTAAGCCACCGGGTCTGGGATTCGAACTACGGTCGACTACATGGGAGTCCAGCGACATAGCCATTACGCTAACTACTGGTCCCCCTATTTCAATCTTTATAATTCTGAATTTGTACCTTTGCCACATAAAACATATTATTCAAGATATTCTTATCTCTTTGGCTAGATTCAGTTTCCTTAAAATCAGGAACCCTGTTTTTTTCAATTTTCTGTCACCATAGTGATAGAAATATTCTTCTTTTAAAATATTGTAAACACAGTAAGAAATCAATGCTATAACAGCTACAAAACACTTATGGTGAGAATTGAATTATCAGCAATTAATCAACCAAATAATTTAATGATGAATAATCTGTATCTAATATAAAAATAAAATCTTAGATAGGGATCTAAGAACCCTTTTTAGTCCATATATTATTTAATATTACTGTGGAAAAGGACATTAAATAATGCTCTTTAAATCTACCAATAACACCAAATGGAAATAATATGTAATACATTAGACAAGAAAATCAGCATCCTATTCATAGTAACATGCAAATTCAATTTGACTCATTTTACTAAGAATATTATCCACAGAATCACTCAACTATTTAACATAAATTGCCTATATTCTTTTGTATCTAGAATAAATTTCTAAAAAAACTGAGAAAATATTCTTTCAAAAATAAAAAATTTAGAAGGAGGCTAATGTTCTGTTATTTTACAATTTTTTTTTTACTTCAGTTTTCAGATAAACATATACTCCTTCTTTTCATTCCTTTTTTTTTTCTTTTACGTTTAAAGAGATTTTTGCTATAGGGCATGTGCACTCACCAGAGAGAGACAGAGAGGCAGAAAGTGAGAATTCATCCCCACCCGCCCCCAGAGGGGATAGCCACACCACAATCCCTTCTAGTCCATTCTACTCCTCTTGGGATTTTGGGCACACATGCACACTGCCTTGAGTGAGTTTGAAGCTGCTGGGTCTAAAACTTGACTATGTGGGAGTCCAGTGACATAACCATAATGTCATCTGCTGGCCCTGCCCTTCCTTTTATTTTTAAAACTATATGATTATTCATCATTTCCACTAAATGCAAGACTATAAGACTATCTCTTTCTCCTCTCCCTTCCATCCCCCTTTCTCTTTCTCCTAACTTCCCTTACTTCCTTCCCCTCCTCCTCATCTCCTCTTCTTGCTTCAACAAACACACACATACAACAAACACAAACACAATTTGTAGAGTAAGCCAAAAGAGGTGCCTCTCCTTTCCCTAAATTTACAAACCACAACACTTAGAAGGCAATAATCTAATTTCCTATTATGCTTCTCTGCTTTTGCATTAAGGAGCACCTATTAGTAAAACGAATACCACAGGCTGGGTATCTAGTACCTAATATTTCTCCCACTAGATTTTTATGTTTTCTTTTATTTGACTTCTATATGTCACTTGCCTTCTTATTCTCCTAGTCAGAATCCTCAAAGACAGTGTGACATGTTTTCAAATTATAATCAACATAAAGAAAAATATGAAAATAAAATAAAATTAATGATATATCTTTGAACTATGTAAAATATTTACATTTTGTATTTTATATTTTATAAAATAGAATATATTCTCTGACATTTGAGATGACAAAGAAAAGACAGAATAAAAAAATGTGTAAATTAAACTTCAATAAGAAATTTAAAGTCATACAGAGTTAACCCTTTTTATTGTCTTTTATATTAAAAGTTAAACAACTCAGGACCAACAGTTGGCATAATGGCTATGTTGCTGGATCCTCATGTAGTTGAATGTGGTTTGAGTCCCAGACCTGGTGGCTTACATTCACGCCAGACATGTGTGTGCATGCCCAAGATCCTGAGAGGAGAATGGAGGAGAAGGGATTGTGGTGTGGCCATCCACTCAGGCAGTGATTTCTCACTTTCTGTCTCTCTGTCTCTCTCTGTCTTTCTGGCAAGCACTCACGACCTATAGCAAAAACCACTCCAAATAAAAAAAAAGTAAAATTACCTAAGTTATGAATAAAAGTAAAAAGTAGAAAAAGATATTTATTATCCTATCTCTCAAAGAAAACCCCTGTTAGCATTTTGCTGATACCTTTAAGTTCTTTTCTAGGTATCTTTTTTAGGTTATAATCATGTTGTATATAAAATTGTGCTTTTTTTTTTTTTACTGAGCATTAGCATATGAATTCTAAAATAACTCTTACAAAAGATCACAAATAAGATATTACTTCACTCAGTGTTTTTGCTTAGTTTTGAGTTTTCAGTTAACTAACCCTCATGTGCTCTATTTTCGTCCATGTCTGATAAAAGAAATCATATATCAACAGGAGTAGTAGAGTTTCCATGGTATTACTCACTAATAGAAAGTTATATGGTGTCTTATGTGAGGCCAAAAATAAGAATACATTGAACAGTCCTAATTTCTGTGTTAGAATGGTTTCTCCTAGAGAAAAAGAAAAAGAACTACATAGTTTAACATAACCGTAGTCCACATATTGATTAGACAAGATCACCTTCCTTCAAGGACAAGCTATAATAGTTGCAGTGGCATTTTGACTCAGAGAAAAACCCAATCGATCATGAATCTTCTGACAGGTTGTCATTGGGCTAGGGAAGAACAGTGATGCCAGTCTCCTTTATACCACTGCAACCTAGGCTACCTATGAACATAACAAAGCTATTAGAAAGCTCATTGAGCTACAGGAACTTAAAACTAACACTGCATTTGAGAAGCATTTGTGAGGCCTTGTATTTTGCCTTCACAGAAGTTCCGGAAGTTACTAGATAGAGATCTAGTTCAAGAAAAGAGATTCTGAAGAAATGGATATCAGAGGTCTTTCTCCCCTCTTCTGACCTCTGTTCTTGGTATCTCAGTCTCATCTCTATGGAATACCTTCATGAGTTTACTTAAAGAGACACATACAACATAGACTATTGGCTGAACCCTTCCAGCCTAATCTCTATATTTCTTTCCTTCTCAGCCAACATCTCTATCTTTCTCCTCCCCTGTGTTCTGTCCTTTATTTTCAAGCAAGTTCACTGGTTTTCATCATTTAAATTCTCTAGCGCTAATGATATTTAATAATTCTGTAGTTAAACCTGACAACACATTAAGGAGTTTTTGCCCTTGTTTTTTAAATGGAAAACTGCAGCTGAAACATGTTAAATGGCCAGAGTTACAACGACTGGAAGTTAGAGTTAAGGGTCAATCAAATATCCATTGAACTAATCATGCTTTTCTTCTATTTTTCTAGTTGCTGTTCATTTGTTTTCTCTTCCTTTAGTGATTTCATGTTTTATATTGAATTTTTATTAATCGCTTTATTCATTTCATATCACCATTTAATTCTCTGTAGTTTGTCATCTGACTCATCATCATGCCAGTATTTCTCTCATGTAGGTTGGTCAAGGCTAATTCAGTCTTATTGTAAACTAATTCTTCTCTATTCTGCCAAAATGTAATGTTGAACACTTAATGTTTTAACTTGCATTGCCTTTATTAACATGACATTGTTACTTCCTGTTTTTCTTCCTCATAATTATTGTCACTTTTAAAATATCCTCTTCCTTATCTTTTTCTATGATGGATTATTTATAAATTATTATCTCAAACAGAACCAGGTTTGAATCTCAGCTCCACCACATATTGGCTGTATGACCTAGTCTATAATTTCCAAATATCTTCAAGCCAAAGTTTTATCATGAATGAAAAGGGAGTTTTGAGGGATAATAAAAAGGTTGCTCATAAAACACAGTGCCCACAATAAACACTCAAGGCATGTCAGTGTGCAAACCCAAAGTTAACACAAAGAGAATCCACGTCCAATGTATTAACTATTGTCTATACTATGGGGGATATGTGCTAAATAAATATTGAAATCACAACAATATTTTTAAAAAATCAATTCAAGCAAACAGAATGGGAAGATCCTACACATTCATCTTTTTAAATGATAGTTGATGAGTGCAAGAGAGAGGCAGAGAAGAAAAGCACTCTTTACAGGGACTCATCACACCATGATCCTCTTTCTCAAACTCTCGAATCTTCAGGATACTCAGTGCCCGTGTGTACCTGGCACATTTTCAGGTAGACCCCAGGATCTGAACCTACAGTCATGTGGCTTTGAAAATCTCAGTCCAGTACACTCCGGACTATGCCATCTAGGCTGGAACAAGAACTTGATTGGGACCAGCAGATGGCATAATGGTCACATTGCTAGAAACCTGTGTAGTCAACCTCAGTTCGAGTGCAGGACTCAGCGGCTTAAAACTCATGCCAGGCGCATATGGGTTCATGTCCAAAATCCTGAGAAAAGAATGGAGAAGGGATTGTGGCATCCCTTCAGGGGCTGATTTCTCAATTTCTGTCTCTCTGTCTCTCCAGCGAGTGCACACACCCTATAGCAAAAATATCTCTCTCTAAAAAAGAACAAAAAAACTTCTTGGTTTATTTTAATAAATTAAAATAAAAATCGATATATTATGGCTCTGAAGAACTATGACTTTGAAATAGAGAATTACATATGAGACAAATTCCCATTAGTTATGAAGATAATGAAGTCAAGGAATATGAGTACTTGAATTCAGGTATGAGGATTGTCCTAGAAATAACCAAATTAGGAATGTTTTCTTGATTGACTATGTAGGTGAAATCATCCTCCCCTCTCTGTTCCCACTCACAAAAATGGTTATGTCCCAACCTCAAAGGGAAACTTTGAATATGTTATGCTTACATACCAAGGGGGAAGTAAGTTTACAGATGGAAATAAAGTTGCCAATCTGCTGACCTTGAGATGGAAAAAAAATCTTCTGTCCTCTAAGTGGGTTCCATTTAACTACAGGGATACTTATAGATGAATTAGCAACAATAGCAAACGAATACAACTAATAGTAATAAAACTATTACTTTTTTTTTTTTGAGAGATTTTCGCTATAGGGGCGTGTGCGCTCGCCAGACAGACAGAGAGAGACATAGAGACAGAAAGTGAGAAATCCCCCCCCAGGGGGGATGGTCATGCCGCAATCCCTTCTCCTCCATTCTCCTCTCGGGATCTTGGGCACGCACGCACATGCGCCGGGCATGAGTTTTAAGCCACCGGGTCCGGGTCGCGAACCACGGTTGACTACTTGGGAGTCCAGCAACATAGCCATTATGCTAACTGCTGGTTCCCAATACAACTATTACTTCAAGTTATTCTTGTGGCAAATTTCTCTGGGTAAAATAAGTAGAAAAGAGTGGTAGTTGAATTTTCTCCAGGGAATACTAATGGTTCCTTAAGAGTACTGGGATGGGGTAGTTATTAAGCTATTTAACAGTGAAGTTCTTAAGTAGTTTTTGAAGGGACTAGAAACAAGTTTGAGTTGATGTACTTCTGAGAAAGTAGTTTTCTTTGAAAAGCAACAACAAAACACACAGAATTATAAATAGGTCTTCATCCTCATATGATGTTTTATGCAATAATATCTCCTGAAGGTTGAAAACAGAAGAAAAATCACACATTTTTAACTTCATGCCTTACTGTCAACCTACATCACAATGAAGGGAAAATTCTAGAAAAACTGTATCTTGGGATCAGCAGATGGCATAATGGTTATGTCACTGGACTTGATCACATAGTCGACCAAGGTTTAAGTCCCAAACCTGATGGCTCAAACTCATGCCAGGAACCTATGAGTGTGTGCCCAAAATCCTGATAGGAGAATGGAGGAGAAGAGATTGTGGTATGGCTATCTCTCCTGGAGGGTGATTTCATGCTTTCTCTCTGTCTCTCCAGTGAGTACCCATACCCTATAGCAAAATTCTCTCTCTTAAAAAAACAAAACAAAAAAATTTTAAAATCCATCATGTTAATTTATCTCATAATATCTGACAATGTCTATGGTTTTACGATATCAAGCCTACAAATAAAAATAACTTACATTTAATGATGAGAGTCAAAATATGTGCAAAAATAATAGCTACTTTATCGTACTTAATACCATACCTTTAAATCTAGTTCTCCTCAACTCAGATCACTGAGAAAGAAAACATGCTATGGAATTGCATAAAGTGGAATCTGATTGAATAATCATCATAAGAAAGAGATGGTATGAACTACGACCTTTGATTTAAATGACTCGAATGAAATAATTGGGAAAATAGTATCTCTTTCCTTTTTACTTGTTTTTCTTTTTATAGAGTCTCTCTTTTGTGACCCTCTTGCCTCAGCCTCCCAGCTGGATCTACAGTCAGTGGAGCATCACCATGCCCAGCCTTTAGGTTGAACTGGGAATCAAACCCAGGCCACCCATGTGGCCCCAGTCTAAGGAGCACAGCCTTTTCATAACATGTGCCACACAACTGTGCCATGAGAAAATATTACCTTATGTTTGATTAGCTCACTACTTAGCTGAAGGGGCTGATAAGAAACTGTTCAAGTAGTGCTTCCTTAACTTTCTTGAAGTTGCAATGGTTTAAGAATTCATTTTATTTTGAACTTTCAAGAAGTTACATTCTTTTAATCCTATGAGATTCAAAGCTTACGTGAGAATAGTCTGATTTATACATCCAAACATCATCTCTGAGAAAAGTCTCTAAAATACAATGCCATTCCTTTCCAGTTAGGACTGTTTTAAACAATTAACTAGAAGGCCACATGAAAACATTTGAAAAGGAAATGTGTGCAACAGTTGAACATCTGGAGGTTGTTTTTCCTCCCGGCTTGAGGAAAGCTCTATGTGAAAACCTCAAGTAATGTTTTACTATCATTCTTCATCCAACCTCAATTAAATAGGACGTGCTTTTATACCTTCAGTGGTTTTGAGGTTTTGGCACTGCTTGCACATTTGGGGTTGGATACTTTTCTAATGTTACAGCTGTTTTCAATATAGACGTTAAAAACTAGAGGAAATGTACTAACATTTTTGTTGTACTGAGTAGTTGATTTTTAATGTTTTTCAGCATTCGCTTTAGATGACCTGCTCTAGATTAATCCAGGATCTTTCTTTCAATACACGGATTCTATGGTTAAAATATATGAGTGGAACCAGCAGTTAGCATAATGGCTATGTCGCTGGACTCCCATGGGGTCGACTGCGGTTCGCATCCCGGACCCAGTGGCTTAAAACTCACACCAGGCGTGTGTGCGTGTGTGCCCAAGATCCTGAGAGGAGAATGGAGGAGAAGGGATTGTGACATGGCCATCCCACCTTGGGGGTTGATTTCTCGCTTTCTGTCTCTCTGTCTCTCTCTGTCTGTCTGGTGAGCGCACACGCCCTATAGCAAAACCCTCTCCCCTCCCCCCCAAAAATATATATGAGTTGCTGTTTATCTAGTAAGCCCTTTACTAATGCAAAAATATATTTAAACTTTAGTCACAGAGGAGTGACTTTTGTCACGATGACCTCAAAAGAACGAGAATAACAAAGTTTTAGTGTGTCTATCACAAATGATGACAGCTACATCTGTAACATGAACATACCAGATTGGCACATTTTGATCTCTCATATCTTCCCAAAATTCAGGAGACTATCAGAGGATTTCTTGTGTGTGTGTGTGTGTGTGTGTGTATGTGTGTGTGTAAAAATCAGTAGTAACATAGTCACAACTGATCTGAAGTCACCAATTTCAAGAAATTTAGGTATTTTTATAACTGTGTCTATAATTGTTCAGAACTTGTAAAAATATCTAATTTAAAATATTCCACATTAGAATTTAAATCCTAATGTCTGAAGAATGATGGTGATAACTAAACAAAGTGATTTAATCTTTTATTAAAATCTCGAGCACCTTTTATGCATGGTGCTTATTTTGTTATCTGTGAAGCAGGTCTTGCAGGATTATTACATATTTTCAAAAACAAGAAAAATGAAGTTCAAGGAAATTAAATATCTTGTGTGAGATGACACTTCTATGAAGTGGAAAATTCAGGTTTCTTGGACTTAGCCCTGCAGTCTTAACTGTCAGCAGTTTTCCTTACTAGTTTTTCTTGTGACTGAAAGAATGACTTGGAGACTGTTTTAATAACTTTTCTGGAAAATAGATTAATGAACTCATAAGGAATTTCTGAAGACAGTGTTTTTTTAGGGACTCAAAGTATGGTATTCTGCAGTTCCTGTCATCTAAAGAGTAAAACTATACCTAGCAAAAGGATCCAATATTATGCACTAATCACTGTGAAAACTAATTTCGAATTTGGTTCTGCTAGTCTCTGCATGTATAACTTGAAACATACAATAAAATTGTTACGGAAACACAATGGAGGAAATGGTTCAGGGGCAAGAAATATCCTGGGAATTTAGTGCTTCTAATTTATCAGGACACTTTTAATTCTTCAAGAAAGTTCTTTCCTTAGCCATCTCTAACTATTCACTCTATTCTATAAAAAGCAATTATAATATGGAATAAGTAGAAGAATGATAGAAAAAAGTCCTACAATTATAAATAAGTAAAATTCAAAGGGTTATTCTTTATTTTTCAGGTAACTACTACATTTAAAGAGTGTAAGAAAAAAAACATAGTACTCTAGATTTTTGTTTACTAAAATTCTAGCCCAAACTGAGACTAGTCTTCTATATTGGCTCAATTATGATCTCTCAAATAGAATTAGTTGTGACCAAGTAGTTTCCATATTTGAATGACAGTAACATCAATGTTAATGGAACAAAATCTAAGATGGAGGTCATAGCTGAAGTACCACAATAATATGTACCATATACCAAAGAGAGTTAAAATATCATGATTTCAGAGGTATTTATCATCCAATTATGACTTTTTAAAATTATTATTACTATTATTATTATTTGGAGAAGTTTTTGCTATAGCGTGCATGTGCTCGCCAGAAAGAGAAAGACAGAGAGACAGAAAGTGAGAAATCACTCTCCAGGGTAGATGGCCACGCCGCAATTCCTCCTCCTCCATTCACCTCTGGGGATCTTGGGCACGCATGCACACGCACTCGGAGTGAGTTTAATCCCTGGGTCCAGGACTTGAAATGTGGTCAAACACATAGGAGTCCTGCAACATAGCCATTATGCCAACAGCTGGTACCCAAACATGACTTTTAAATGCTTCAACCCTTCTGAGAAAATGAGGGCATCAGGAAGCCAAAGATGGAGGTATTGTTTGGGCAGAGTGATGTTAGCTTGATATCTATCACGATTTCTACTGTAAAGAGTTAGAGGGGTTCTCAACTTGAGCCAAAGGATGAGGCTTTCAATGGACATTCTGAGTATCATATATGGTTCCCCTCTAGTTTGCCAAATACTATGGACTAAGTCTGACATGTAACCAAGAAATATGAAGGTAGACTGAGTCATTGCTAAGTTGTCCTGATGGTGGGAAAGATGCTGTTTCCAAGAATGGGCAGCATTCATAATTTTTTCAGGGTTTTCAGGGTAGTGGAAGCCTAAGAACTTCCATTGGCACATATGCATGAAAACAAAGTCAACATTGGGTGTCATTAAACATATCCAAGTTCTCAGAAGAAGGAAGCTGGATAATAACAATAATAATAATTATGACTGTAGATGACTAGGGGCTGCAAAAGGAACCACAAGCAAAGTCAGAACTGAGAAGAATTCAATGCTTCTGAAACCTCAGTGGAGTAACAAAGTGGTAGAGAGGTTTCTGAGAAACAGCTTAACCATCTGCCAAGTTCAGAAAGTTTTAGCTCTACACAACCATGACCATTATTAGAAACGTCCTACTTCCATTTCTTCTTTCCACTGCTCCAATCATAAGAAGCAAGAAAATATGAGTATAATTAATAAGTTGGGTAAGAAGAAATAAAACATATAGGGAAAATGAGATAAAAATCTGTATGACCTTTCTTCATCTCTGACCACCTGAGATTCTCATTTATAGTAAGCAGGTCAAGGAAGAAATTTTTACTTGAGAGCAAGATCGAAGTTGTCACTCTTACACAAATTTTAACAACTGATTATTAAACTGAGTCTACATTGTATAGATTGAAGAGACTGGAAAACAGATTTCACTAGTTTTGTTTAGACAGAAAAGGAGAACAGATTTCACTATTTTAATTTAGCCAGGAAAGGGCCTCTATCCCTATATCCAGGGATAGAGGAAAGCGTAGGTCCATGCACTAAATTTAAAGGAATTGTAGGAAGCAAGTTGTTCTCTGATGACACCTCATTGAGTTCTGCATGTTCTATGATACAGTAGACTATTGTAAAATGCATAATAATGAGTGCTAAAAGTATGGTAAAGTTACTGGCATGTTCTATGTTATGGTGTGGCTAATACTTTGTCCCCCAAGGTTTCATGACTTTCAATTTGGGTGTTCCTCTAAAATTCACGTTAAGTCAAGATGGATCAAGGATCTAAATCTAGACCTCAAACTATAAAGCTGCTCCTGGAAAACACTGGGGAAACTCTGGGAGACATTAGTGTAAGGAAAGACTTCTTAAATAAGACCCTCATAGCATAGTCGATCATCCCCAAAACAGACAAGTGGGATTGCATCAGACTAAGAAGTTTCTGCATGGCAAAATACACAGTAATTAGTGTGAATCAACAGCCCTCAGAATGGGAAAATATTTTTGTAAATTTTGCATCAGATAAGGGACTGATAACCTGAATACACAAGGAACTAAAGAAGCTGTTTGGAAAAAAAAGATGATCAACCCTATTAAAAAATGGGAGAAGGAGTTGAATAAAACACTCTCTAAAGATGACATAAGAATAGCCAAAAGGCATATGAAAAAATGTTCAACATCCCTCATCGTAAGGGAAATGCAGATAAAAACGAGGTACCACCTAACTCCAGTCAAAATGTCTAAGATTAAAAAAGCAAAAAAATGATAAGTGTTGGCAGGGGTGTGGTGAAAGGGGTACTCTTTTACACTGTTGGTGGGAATGTAAATTGGTCCAACCACTGTGGAGAATAATTTGGAGATTCCTCAAAAATCTACAGATAGATCTACCATATGATCCAGCAATCCCACTCCTGGGTATCTAACCAAAGGACAGAAGAATTCTTTATTGGAAAAGTGCTTGCACATCAATGTTTATTGAGGCACTATTCATGATTGCTAAGTCATGGAACCAGCCCAAATGCCTCCATATGGAGGAATGGATTGAAAAACTGTGGCACATATACTCTATGGAATACTACTCAGCCATAAAAACCAACAAAACCGTGGCTTTTGACAGAAAGTGGAAAAATATGGAAGATTTACTGCTGAGTGAGGCAAGCCAGGCTATGAAGGAGAGACATTGTATGTCCCCACTTAACATATACCAAATGTCTGCACTCTATGACTGAAACTGATTGACTAACGGTTGTACAAACACAAGAGATGGGTGTGAATGTCAGATGAGGTATATGTGGAGGAGTAGGGCCTTATGAAGGACATTTGAAGAAGGGATATGGAGGTAGAACATTGATGGGATGGGGAAGTGTGGTGTTATCGGTTGAAGATATTTTGATCAACAGGACTGGGGAGAAATGTTCACATATTGAAATGCTCACACTGTAAGCTAAACAATGTGATTGAATGTATATACAAAAAGAAATGAATTAAATTTAAAAAAATAATAAAATTTAAAAATAAAATAAAATCCATATGTTGAGGCTTAATTGTATTATCAAGAGAAAACTTAATTCCTTTAAGTATATAAAGAGAAGAAATGAAGGGACCAGAAGATGGCATAATGATTATGTTGCTGGACTCCCACATGACCAACTGCAGTTCAAATCCTGGGCCCAGAAACTCACACTGAGTGAATGTGTGTGCATGTCCAAAATCCCGAGAGGAGAATGGAGGAGAAGGCATTGCAATATGGTTATCCCCCCTGGGGAGGGGGGGAGGTGAATTTTTGCTTTCTGTCTTTTGCCCTATAGCGAAAATTTCTCTTTTTTAAAAAAAAGAAGAAAGAGAAAAAATGAAGCAGAGAAAAAGTCACAGGTATATAGCTCATGCTCTGCTTTGCTATAACTTCTGCCTTCTGCCATTTTGTGATGCCTTTTGACTTCCCAGCCACCAAAATTGCAAGTCAAAATAATCCTCTGTTCTCCTAAATTCACCCAGTCACAGGTATTTCTGTTAACAATGTAATAGCAGAATAAGACAACATACAACATATTTATTTATTTATTTATTTATCTATTTATTTATTTATTTATTTTAAAAATATTTTTGGTACAGGGCATATGTGCTTGCCAGAGAGACAGAGAGACAGAAAGCTAGAAATCACCCACTGAGAGGGCAGTGGCCACACCGCAATTCCTCCTCTTCCATTCTCCACTTGGGACATGCACACACACATACCTAGTGTGAGTTTCAAGCCACAGGGTCTGGTACTCAAACCGTGGTTGACCACATGGGAGTCCAGCAACATAACTGTTATGCCATCTGCTGGTCCCAACATAATTAATGTTTTTAAAGAATTATTTAATTTTATTTATTCATTTGTTCATTTTAATTTGACCAGAGAGAGACACAGAGAGAGAGAGATAAAGTGAGAAAGCAAGCCACCAGGTCCAGGATTCGAACCAAGGTTGGCCATGTGGGAGTGTCCAACACCTTAACCACCACACCACCTGCTGGTTCCCCCACCAACATAATTAATTTTTTAAACATTTCTTCCAACACTAAACTTCCAACTTAATAATTGTTGACTCAGAACATTTCTTTCCTTCTGATATCTATTCTCCACTTCTGTTCTCAGTTTCCATTCTGTTTCTAAACTTACTCTAATATAAAGCCAGAGTTTCTGTTTTACTTTCCAGGTTGAGAACATTTTGAACCATGTTATAGGAAAATAATACTCTAAGCAGCAATTAAACTACAGCATTAAATCTCTACATTTTTGAAAGAGCAGGTAGTGATAGAATGATGCATGGGAAATTCATATGAGAATGGTAGTTGAGCTAGTTTAAACATGTTTCTCGTTGGTTGTGTTTCCAAGCTTCTGATGAAAAAGTCTTATGTGGTAATGAATTTCCTCCATTATTTTTCAAAACTTCAGTCATTAAGCCACTGCTCTCCTGCAGTCCTTTAATAATCAACTATACAGGTAGCAGCAGTATAAAAGCACTTGCATATATAATGGTAATTAAGAATCCCTGCTATCTATAATTACAGTCAATACTTGGACAAAGTGGAAAGACTTAATTTTCTTAATGTTTTCATGCATGGAAAAACAATCAAGTTTTCCTTCTTATTTGTTATTGCATTGACTGGTCCTAGCAGAGTTTGCTTTTACAAATAATAAGCAAGTCAGACCACTGAAGTGTTGAAATCTTTAAACAGCTAGTCATTATTTTATTTTCTATACTCCTAATGGCAGTGATAAGAATCTTCCCAAATCACATTTATCATCTGTTATCACTCCCTCAAGGGCCAGACAGACTCTCTATTCATCGACCTTACATCTTGATTAAATTTTGGCTGGAAACTAATAAAGCTGAAAACTGAAAAATGGGATAGCTCATCACTGATGGAATCTTGCCTTAAGAAGCAATGGGAGAAGGAATAACAAACATTCTTCTCTTAAAGACTGTGCTGTGCTAATGGTTCTGACTTTGTCAAGTTATTAAAAGAATGGGAGGAAGTGGAACACAAAGTGTTCACAGAACGAATGAGAGTGTGGAAAGGATTTAAAAGAAGGCAGTCTTGGGAGATTTTGCTTTCAGAGGCCAATTCTGTAGCCCAGTGTTTAAGGGAGTCAGATCTCACACAACCTACTACAGTTCTAATCCCCACCCCTGTGACTTGAAAGTCACTCTGGGCTCGTGTGCACGAGTGCCTCAAATCCCCTCAGGTTGGAGAGGTGGAGCAGAAGAGATTGTGGCATGACCACGTCACACTGGGGGGTGCTTTCTCCCTGTACCCTTCATCTGCCTCACGCTGGTGAGCAGACATGCCCTCTGGCAATTTAAAAAAAAATCACTTTCAGGTCTTGTTAACTAGGTGATGTATAGCTACTTCGAACTAGCCATTATGTCCAATGTGAGGCACTGCTGAATTTTCACTTTTTTATTCTAACTTTAAATGGAAGATACCATATTCTATTGTAAATAATAAAACACATTCTTTTCATAGATGGTAGTTATTGGATAAGTAACTTTTGAGGCACTATTCTCTCTAAAACAGATTTTGTTTTTCTGTTGGCCATAAGGCCATGTGCATAGCCAGAGAGAAAAACACACTCACAGAGAGAGAGAGAGAGAGAGAGAGAGAGAGAGAGAGAGAGAATGAGAAATGGCCATAACGGGGAATGGCCATACCA
>NW_006159508.1:1672253-1700475 GCF_000334495.1 Tupaia belangeri chinensis
AGAGAGAGAGAGAGAGAGAGAGAGAGAGAGAGAATGAGAAATAACCCCAAAGGGGAATGGCCATACCACAATTCCTTCTCCTCCATTCTCCTCTAAGGATTTTGGGCACATACACACATGTGCACAGTGTGTTTTTCAAGCTGCTGGGCCTAAGACTCAAATCTCACTGTTGCCCATTTGAGACTCAAACCATACAGCTGCTTAAATCACCACATCACCAGCTAGTCCTATTTTTTTCTTGTATATACTACTCATATTGACTTTTACATTTTGCTCTATAAAATATTTAAATAGGCTGCTTCACACATCCCACAATAATTGTAGAGTTATTTCCTTTTGCAGATCTCTTTTTTTTCTGTCTACATTCTGTGGCTACATTATCAGATATATACACATTTTAAATGGTTATACTTCCCTGGTGAATCTTTATCATTAGAAATGCTTTATCTTTTTTTTCTCTCTTTTTCCCTTATTCACATTTAATCATTGTACATCTCTATAGCACATAATACAGTTTTTCAAAGTATGCATGCTGTATGTGACAGTCAAGTCAAGGATATCATCATAAACAACATTTTCAATAGAGAACTTTACATTCTTATGTCTGTTAAGTATTTCTTCCACGAGCCCTTATAACCCACCCTCTACTACCACTCCCTTCCCATACCGTCTCTGGTATATACACTTGTCCTTCATACTACTATATTTGGGTCTTTCAATTTCTGCCATAGAGTGCAGACATTCAGTATATATTGAATGAGGATATACAGTGCTTTTCTTTATAGTCTGACTTACTTTACTTAGCATTAAATCTTCTATATTCACCCATGTTGTATCAAATGATAAGATCTCATTATTCCTTATAGTATTCCATACTGTACATATGCCACATGTTTTCAATCCAGTAATCAGTTCTTGGGCACATAGATTGATTTCATGACTTAGCAAGTGTGAATAATGTTGCAATAAACAAGGATGTATCAGTGTCTTTCAGAAGGTTTTCCTATCCTTTGGGTAAATACAAAGGAGTGAGATTATTGGGTCATATGATAGTTTTATTTGTATGTGTTTGAGGAATTTCCATTTTTTTTCATAGTGGCTGTACTAATTTACTTTCTCGCCAGCAGTATAGAAGGGTTCCCTTTTCACCGGAGCTTTGCCAGCACTTGTCATTCTTTCTTTCTTTCTCTTTGTTTCTTTCTTTCTTTTTTTTTTTTTTTTTGTGTTTTTGCTATAGGGTGTGTGCGCTCGCCAGACAGACAGAAAGAGACAGAGAGACAGAAAGCAAGAAATCATCCCCCAGGGGGATGGCCACACTGCAATCCCTTCTCCTCGGGATCTTGGGCACACACATAGACGCGCCCGGCGTGAGTTTAAGCCACCAGGTCCAGGACTCGAACCGTGGTCGACTACATGGGAGTCCAGTGACATAGCCATTACGCTAACTGCTGGTCCCTCATTTATTTTCTTGATCAAAGTCACTCTTACTGTGGCTAAATGGTATCTCATTGTGGTTTTGATTTACAATTATACCTCTAGTATTTTTTTCCTGCATTAAAATTTTGCATGCCTAATATTAACATGGATGCAAGACCTTTATTTATTTATTTATTTATTTAATTTTTTTTTAGAGGTTTTTGCTATAGGAGGCATGCGCTTGCCAGATAGAGATAGAGGGAGAGACAGAGAGATATAAAGCAAGAAATCACCTCCCAGGGGGGATGGCCACGTCGCAATCCCTTCTCCTCCATTCTCTTCTGGGATCTTGGGCACACATGCACATGCTCCCGGCGTGAGTTTAAGCCACCAGGTCCGGGACGCAAACCGCGGTCGACTACATGAGAGTCCAGTGACATAGCCATTATGCTAACTGCTGGTCCCAAGACCTTTATTTTTGATATAGTCTGTACAGTACTTCATTTTTATCTCACTTACTTACACTGTTCATAAGTACCTTTTGTAAATAACTCTTGTTAGATTTTTTTAGAACTTTAAATGCAGCTTAAAAACATGTGTATTTTCATTGGAACATTAGGCACAGTTACATCTAGCAGAATTATTGAAATATTGGAGTTTATATCTATCATCTTATTTTATAGTCCTCCTTTTCTATTTTTTTTACTATCCTTTCTTAAATTACTTGATTAGTTTTATCATTGCACTTCCTTTAATTATTGCTCTTTAGTAGCACAATTTTATGTATATGGAAACTGATTCCTTTTTTTTTTTTTTTGAGAGTTTTTTGCTATAGGGTGTGTGTGCTCGTCAGACAGACAGAGAGAGACAGAGAGATAGAAAGCGAGAAATCACCCCCCAGGGGGGATGGTCACGCCGCAATCCCTTCTCCTCCATTCTCCTCTCGGGATCTTGGGCACGCATGCACTTGGGATCTTGGGCATGTACGCACACGTGCCCGGCATGAGTTTAAGCCACCGGGTCCAGGACTCGAACCACGGTCGACTATGTGGGAGTCCAGCGACATACCATTACGCTAACTGCTGGTCCAAGAAACTGATTCTTAAGAAAGGTCACACATAGGAAAGGTCAGTCAAGAACTGAAAACCTACTGAGTGCCTGTAGGGCCCAGGCTTTTATCCATTATGCTGCTGATCAATGACCAACCTGAGATTATCATTAACCCTGTTATAACTAGAACAGTGTCTTATCTATAAGGTTAGTATCTTAAACAAAATTCCTTCACTTCAATTTTCTTTTTCTTTCTATGGCGTTATTTGAAACTTCAGTTCCCAATTTAGCATTACAAATTTACAAAGGTCTTTTAAAATTTGTCAAAAAGATATATTATTAAAAAATTATGCATTTATTTCTAAATTATTTTACTATATTCCTATAGTATACTATATTACTATATACTATATTATATTATATACTATATATTTTATACTATATATTATTGTATATTGTTATATTATATACTATATAATATATACTATATATTACTATATACTATCATATTATATAAAATAGTATAGTATATTAGTATATTACTATTTTACTATTTTACTATTATGTATATATTTCTAAATTATTTTATTTTAAAGTATGACTCAATATAGTCATACTTTAATTTCATTTTCCTATAAACTTTTGACGTCATCTTACATATATGTGATTAACTGTAAGTTACAAATGTTCCTGGAAAATCCACATTTTCAGTGAATACATTTAAAAGGCAATGGCCATTGAATTAAGCCTAAGTAGCTCTTCGCAATCTTAAAGCAATACAAAGATTCTATATCGTTAATTTCCAATTAATCTATGTTTGGCTATATGAATAAATCCAAGCAATGAAGAATTGAAGAGTGGTTTATGTGTAGCCATATATATCTGAATTAGGATAGCTTCAAAGATAATTCCAAGCACTCTATCAATCCCAGTTTCATTAAACATTCTCAGTTGAGTTTTTTAGTTTAAATGTATTTATTTATAGTTAAAAGAAGAGGATTAGAAAATAACAACATAAAACAAAATGTTCATGTAGACTCCCATTTGGTTGCCATAAAAAATCCATAATAAAAAATAATTTAATTTCATAAAGTGCATATTTTATATCACATCTCCTGCATTTTTAATAGATAAGCAATTATAATTCAGCATCAGAATAATTTGGCTGCCTTTCTAATATCAATAGTTCATGTTTTATCAGGTTTTTCTTTGATGGAGCCAATTTTCCTTAACTTGTCAAGTTGATTTATGAGGAGTAATAAAATTTGCTTTAGAGTGTTTAGTTTTCCAAACAAAATTGTAAACACAACACTGAGGAAAGTCTCTTGAATCAAACAGTGACATATGTTCACTATAAAGTCATACATATTTTAAACAATTCACCTAAAATATGTGGGAGGGGCTGTTACAGTTATTTTCTGCCATTAGAAACTCATAAGAAGAAGTAGGATTTTTTTTTTTTTTTTTTGGAGAGGTTTTCGCTATAGGGTGCGTGTGCTCGCCATACAGACAGAGAGAGACATAGAGACAGAAAGCGAGAAATCACGCCCCCAGGGGGGATGGTCATGCCGCAATCCCTTCTCCTCCATTCTCCTCTCGGGATCTTGGGCACGCATGCACACATGCCCGGTGTGAGTTTTAAGCCACCGGGTCCGGGACACAAACCATGGTCGACTACGTGGGAGTCCAGCGACATAGCCATTACGCTAACTGCTGGTTCCCAGAAGAAGTAGGATGGTTTTGATTGATATTTGTTTGTTTGTGTTTATTTTCTTTTTAAATTAGTAAATGCAGTAGACTTTACATGGACCAAATTAAAAGTATTGAAAGATTTTTACAAGGCTGTCATTCATATCACTTTATTGGTGCAAAACCTTTTCAATGTGACAACTCTTTAACATCTTTGGATTCTTTCCTGGGAGATATATATATATACACACACACACACACACACACACACACACACACATACATATATACACATGTGTATATATATATGTGTGTATATATGTATCTATCTATCTATCTATCTATATAACTCAGATTGGTTTGAATCTTTGACTCAGCAAATACCAATAATATTCCCTTCTGTCAGGAGACATTCTCCTGATAGAGCTAGCTTTGAGATTCTAAATTTAAAATCTGGGAGTAATTTAAATGCTATTAAATGAGCTCTCAGAAAGATGAAAGAGGTAGGAGGGACAGGCAAGGCCCACGAATACAGAATAAAAAGTGAAACTTATACGTGAAAGTGAGAAATAATTTATTGCTGAAGATGTTTCTATTTCTCAAAACATTTTTAGAAGAGTTATTTTTGGTATTTCTTTAAAAAATCAGTTACAAACAAAAAAATGTAAACTTCAACACTAGAGTCACTTGTGTATTTTACCAAGTATAACATTATGCGTACTGATCAGCCATTCTTTCTGTCTGACCAAGTTCTTATTGCCTTTCTTAAATTAGAGTGATAATTTACTACAGAGAATATTCAAACTTCTACATAAAAAGAAGAGGTTTGTCTTTTTATTCTTTGTATAAATAGCACTTAGCAGATTGCTTATAACCTAGTAGGCAAATTATAATCCAGGAATTTTAGTTTAACTGAATTGAAAGTACCAGAGATTCCAAGAAAAAAAGTGTAAAACTGGACTCGAGTTACTACTACTTTGTAATAGTATACATGGTTATATCCAAATTTTGTCATAGGGTTCTATATTCCTAGCTTGAATTGCTTAGTTCGTGTTATACAACCCTCCTCTATGACACCACAGGACTCTGGATGCCTTCCTCCACAGCCCGCTTCCCAGTGCAATTCATTACCTCTATACTGATCTATTTCACAAGCACAGGCTCTACCTTGATTGCAGAGCCTGCGTCTCATTCACATTTTGTTTCCAGTAACTTTTATAGTCATTTTAATGGAACAGAAACTTAGCATTTGTTAAACAAATGAATTGTGTGCTTTAAAAACAAATAGTAAATAAGTTACTGTAAAAAAATCTTGGCCAATCTACCCCAGATGGTGTAATGGTTAGGTCGCTGGACTCAGAGTCTACAGCAGTTTGAGTCCAGGATCCGGATACTTAAAACTCACACCAGGCATGAGTACATGCGTGTCTGAGATCCTGAGAGGAGAATGGAAGAGAAGGGATTGCAGTGTGGCCATCGCTGCTAGGGGGCTGATTTTTTACTTTCTCTCTCTGTCTCTCTGCAAGGGCACATGCTCTATAGTGAAAATCTCTTTCTAAAAAAAAAGAACTTGGCCATTCATTCAAGTCTTTGTACTGGGTACATCAATGATCTTGTGCAATGAGAATTGCTGCTCCAAACAATAAACCTAAAATCCTCTAAGATTCTGAGGTTATAGTTAAGAAAATTATTTAAACGAAACCACTTCAAGCAAACATGTATTGGGTAATTGGAAAAGTGACTTTTCTGACGACCCAAGAGCTCCATATCTGTGAGATAGAGGTCATACGAGACATGTACAAAGTACATTACATGTACTTTTATGAGAGTATTCAAAAAGTTCACAAGAAAGCTGTATTTTTTTCTTTTTATTTGCTCTAATAGTCAAATATTTTATTTCTACATATATTCTAAATCTCATAATATACTTTTTCTTTTTGCTTTAAATGCTCAGTTATATGTTAAAGAGATTTTTTTAAAGAGATTTTTGCTAGAGGGCACTTGCATTCACAGTGTCATAGAGGTTTTAAAATATTGAAAATTGAGCCAGTAGGTGGGTGTGCTGGATAAAGCACTGGAATCCTACATGGTCAACTGCAGTTCGAGTTCTGGACCTGGAGGCTTGCTTTCTCACTTCCTCTCTCTCTCTCTCTGGTGAATACATGTGTCCTATAAAGCAACTTAAATAATAAATTAGATGAACAATTTTTTAAAAAAGATTGAAAGATATTTTATAAGTACCCACATATTTATCTTTTCCATTGTTCGTTCTTTTGTAAAAATGTGTATGGCTATTTGATAACATTTTTCTTCTTCCTGAACAAAATTCCTTTAAAATTTCTAGGCCAGCAGGTCTGAGAGTAATAAATTTTTTTTTAGCTTTTGTATGTCTGAAAAAATTTAATATTGTTCTGTTTAAAACAGATAGTTTTGCTTAGTACATTTTCTAGTTAAGAGAGCTTTCCTCTTAAATTTTAAAGACATTGCCTTACTATATCTGGCTTGCATTCCTTTTAAAAAAATGTTTGCTGTCAGTATTTTCCTTGTTTATACACTTTGTTTTTCTCCCTTAAACTGTTTAAAAGATTTTTCTGTTTATCATTAGTTTAAGCAATTTGATTATGATGTGCTTTAGCAGAGTTGATTCATGTATCTTGTACTTAGAATTTGTTAAACTTCTTGAGTCTGACAGCATAGACTTTTCATTAAGTTTGGGGAAAAAATGTTTAGCCTTATTTCTGTAAATATTTTTTCTGCCGTTCTCTTCAGAGAGCCATTTTGATTTGACCACTTGGAGTTGTCCCCCAGCTTACTGGTACTCCCTAATAATATCATTACAAGTAGTCTTTGTGTTATTTATTGTAGCTGCTATTGAACATTATTCAGTCTCTGTGTTTTATTTGGTACAATTTCTATTGTTACATCTTCAAGTTTACTAATTGTTTGGTCTGCAGTGTCTATCTGTTAATCACAATCAGTGCATTTTTCATATAAAAATTTATATATTTAATCTCCAGAGGTCATTTTGGGTCTTTATTATATTGTGCATCCATGTCCTTAACAGGCACACACTTTCCTCTTTAACATATTTAACATAGCTGTAAGAGCTCATTTAATGTACTTGTATTCTGATGTTATCATATGTCTTATATCTGAATCTGCTCCTATTGATTGGGATATCTTTTCTATCAAGGGTTGTATTTTTTTGCTTCTTTTTTTTCTTTTTTCTTTTTCTTTTTTTTGAGAGGTTTTTGCTACAGGGGACATGCGCTTGCCAGAAAAACAGAGAGAGACAGAGAGACAGAAAGTGAGAACTCACCCCCCACAGAGGATGGTCATGCTGCAATTCCTGCTCCTCCATTCTCCTCTCAGGGTCTTGAGCACGCACACACACATGCCTGGCATGAGTTTAAGCCATCGGTCCGGGGCTTGAACCATGGTTGACTACACGGGAGTCCAACAATGTAACCATTACGCCATCTGCTCGTCCCTTTTCTGCTTCTTTATATGCCTTGTAATTTTATTATTGACTCTCAGGTATTGTGAATTTTATTTTGTTAGAGGCTGGATATGTTTGAATTATTTAAAATATTCTTGAGTTTTATTATTATTTTTTAAATACTGGTATTTTTAAAAGTGTATTTCTTTCATGAGAGTGAGGAGAAGGCAGGGAAAGAAGAAAAAAACATCAATATCCTCGACCTGGTCTCCCACCACAAATTCTATGTAGCCTTCACAGGCTCATATGCCCAGCATTTAGAGGTCGACCAGGAAACTGAACTCATGATCTTCCATCTGAATCTGGCATTGCTTGAGCTGCACGTTGCTGCTGTGCCACCAACCTGGCTCTCTTGAGTTTTTGTGAGATGCAGTTAAGGTGTGCAGAAATTCTGACTTTTGGAGTCTTGCTTTCAAACTTTATTGGGTGGTGTCATAGCAATTTTCCAACTATGGCTAATTGTGACCTGCTACTGAAGCAATATCATGTCTTTGGATTATTTTAATAAATTGTTTGATGTAAATCCTTACCATACAGAAAAGACGAAAAAAACGTTACAATGAGTATTTATTTATCTACTAGCTCTAATTAACATCTACTACACCTGCTTTGTAACAAAGTATATACATTTAACCATCTACCTTGTCTCAAGCTAACATTAGCTCCTACTTTCTTTTGATAAACTTCAATGTAGGATATCCTTTTCCATCCTTTTATTTACTATCAACCTATGTATATTAGACATGAGTTTCTTGTAAATAGCATACTGTTTATTTTTAAATTCATTCTGTCAATCACTGTCATTTAATTTGTGCATTTATTAATTATGGTAAATATAATTGTTGATAAATTCCACTTTTTAAATGAACTATTTTAATATTCCATAGGATACATGCCTCATCAGAGAGAGAACTTCCCCTAGTGGGGCACAGTCACACAGCAATCCTTTTTCTCCATCCCGTGAGGATTTTGGACAAGCACCTACATGTGCTGGACGTTTTTAAAGCCACCAGCTAGGATTCCAAGCATGGTAAGCCATGTGGGATCTGCCTTCAAATGCATTCCCATGTAAACTTCCTAAAAATACATATCCAAAGGAAAATATTATTTCTAAAATTATACAGCTTAGATTATGTTACATGTTTAAGCTAAATTGATATTCTCTTATTGTTTTATAAGATTTCAGTAAAAAAAAAAAACCAACAGATTATTAATGCAGAAAGTACAAAAAATAAATGAACATGATCTAACTTGTCTCATCTAAAGAAGAACTGATCTTTTACTTTGAAGCTTCTCAATTACATTCTAATTACAATTTGGATCCTGTGGCATTGTTAAGATAGCAAGCTTTGTTTTCTTGTCTCATTTAATTCAGAAGCCTTATTTTAATTAGTAAAAATAATAAAATCTTATATCGTGTGGTTATATTGTGTAAAAGTTCTCAAATTGAAGAAATTAAATGAAATAAAAATTTTCTCCAAAAAAGTATACTTCTTAGTTAAGGGAAAAATGGGGAGTGCCTCCATTTAATGTTCCATTATTACTAGCTGCACAGTCCCACAATATCATTCCAATTCTTATGTAGGCTAAAAAATATAAAATATACTTAGATGTGCTCATTTGTTAGGTTTAGGGAAGACTGAAGTCACCAACGTGTACTTATATTTAAATAACATTACAGAGGCCATCTTCCCCAGGAAAGTGACTTCGTTACTTAAATCACAATTATTTCATGTCGCAAGTGTTTTGTGTGTACAAATGAAAATAATGGCTGTGATGTTGCTTTGAAAACAAACATGAGAAAATTTCTTATTTTGATGAATTGCAAACCTTCCCAATTTCACTGTGGATATTAACCTTGTAGAAGAGTATGTAGGGAGTACTGCTGAGGAGTAGATATCTTCTCTCTACATAAGTGACACTTTTAAGCAATTTGGAAGAACATTTGGTACTATTAATTGCTATATATGCTGCTTCAAAGCCAATTTCAGTAAAATTGAAATAGTGTGGTCTTTTAAGTCATTGAATCCCCTTAAGTGAGCCTATTCAAATATCATGAATAGATGATGAAATTAAATTGAGAGGAGGGGATATTTTCATACTAGAAGGAAACATAGAAGAAAAAGTCTACTTTGTATAATTAATATACAGTTATGCCTATAATTATTGATACTGGGTATTTTTTTCCATGGTGATAATAATTATGCTTGTTGGGAACCAGCAGTTAGCATAATGGCTATGTCGCTGGACTCCCACGTAGTCGACCGCGGTTCGCGTCATGGACCCGGTGGCTTAAAACTCACGCTGGGCACGTGTGCGTGCGTGCCCAAGATCCCGAGAGGAGAATGGAGGAAAAGGGATTGCGGCGTGACCATCCCCCCCTGGGGGGTGATTTCTCGTTTTCTGTCTCTATGTCTCTCTCTGTCTGCCTGGCGTGCACACGCGCCCTATAGCGAAAACCTCTCAAAAAAAATTATGCCTGTTAAACTGTTTATTTTTTGTAAGGATTTCCTGTATTTTCTATCCCAGCATTTTCAAACCAGAATAATCTTTTGGCCAGAATAAGTTAAGGGTAGTAGATAGTCTACTGAGTTAAGCAAAGTTCAGCAGTTTCTCTTTAATATAGAATCGTCATTGGTAAAAGTTCTCTAAGGAGAACATGATATGTGGCTTATCTCTACCTCATTGAGGTAGAAAACAATTTTTGAGGACTTACTATAAATATCTTAGAAAAACGGCATCCTTTAGAATACTAGTTGAGAAATGTTGTGCTCAATTATCCTTAAATAATAGGAAACACACACAGGATGGTATTCTTTGATCTTGATTCCAATACAAGCAGTGTTAGTTATGGTTATGTCATAGTTATATTCATGAATTCTTCAATGAGCATACATTTCTTCTATCTAAAAATAGAATACATCTATTTTTTTCTTACAATCACACTTTTCCACTTCTTTCATCCAAAGTGGAATATTTTCTCTACCCTCCTAAATTTGTGCTGTCCACATTATTCATTTTGACCATTCAAATAATATGACACAGGGAGCAGTGTATGAGTTCTGGAGCCTAGATCTTAAAAGGCCTCAAGCTTCCTTCCTCATCTACTTGGAACTTGGCCCTAAAATTAACACACGAGGAAGCAAATAAAACCTAGCAGTACATGCACAAGGCCATTGTGTCCCTTCCTATCCAGTGGATACTCCAGCTGAATGCAATCACATGAGACTTAGGTGAATCCAGCAAAAATCCACTAGCCAACTGATGGGCTTTTAAGGAATAACAACTAGGTGTTTAAAACTACTAAGTTATTGGAAGGTTTTTTTGTTTGTTTGTTTTGTTTTTTAATCTGACAATAATTTAAAACAGTAGTCATACTAGAAAAGCACTCATAAAATTTTGGCCCCTCACATTGAGGAGTTCTTCCAATACTGAAGGTATAGAATTGCGGCTCAGGTTAATTTGGGTATTCATGCTTCTACAGATATATCCAAAGTTGAGAAGCACTGAGATTGCTATTATAAAATTCAGGTAGACTTCATCCTCTATTGCCACAAATATACTACTACTCTTCTAAGAACAAAAAGAAAATGAAGGGCCACCAGAAAAGGATGCTCTCCCTAGGGTACAGTTAGGATAATCTGAGCTTTGTGGGTGGAGTCAACAAAGAAATCCCATTTTGGGACGCAGAGGAGGAAAGGGAGGAGAGAGTATGCCGTTTTAGGACTCTTGAAGCTTCTAAAGGCTGTGGGGTTCTCATGCAGATGAGTAACTTGTCTTTTCATCTGTGAGCTTATTCTGGGGTACAATGTTAGGCATTCAGTACCTCCAGAATTAACATTTATTGCCAAGTGAATATGTGCCTTATGCTTGTTATGTCTTTTTCTTCTTGTGGGAAAGAAGAACTGTTCACCTCTTATGGGTACATTATCTGTTACAGGCCCTCGAGCCTCATTAGTACGTACCACAGGAATTGTTACTAAATGAGCTATAGAAATTAATGGCCCTCCAAATGGTCAGAAATGTCTTCCTTGTACTCGCAGTTAATAATATAACATAAAGCAATGACAAACACCAGTGAAGTGAAGACCATATCGTACAGACTACTAAGTTTCTCTGGCATTCAGAAATATAATGAATTACTATAGTAAGAGAAGCCAATGTGGCATATGGTATATGCCATATTTTTAAATGTTACACATTTTAACTTTTGGCAAAAGTGCATTGCAGTGCCTCGTTCTTCATTTCTTTTTTTCTTTTTTTTT
Organism: Tupaia belangeri chinensis; assembly: GCF_000334495.1. NCBI lineage: Eukaryota > Metazoa > Chordata > Mammalia > Scandentia > Tupaiidae > Tupaia > Tupaia belangeri. Next base: position 1,684,173 of record NW_006159508.1, read on the forward strand.
CCTTTTAAAACATATTCTCTCTTGGTAACTGAAAAATGTCAGTTAAAGGATACCAACATGATGTTACATTAACTGGCATCTTTTTTAAGATATCTCAATTTAATTATAGACCTGGGGTATAAATACATTGAAGAGTTATCAAATTATAAAAGGCTGCGAGCATGCTTGTTATATAAATATAACACACACACAAAAACATACACATGGGTATGCTGATGTATTGTACATGTGTTCCAAGTGGTAGAACAGTGGCTATTATTTCAGTTAGCTTTAGATTCAAAACAAACCATGACAAAATTTAATGACTGAAAGCAAAAAGCATTATATTTTTCATGATTATGTAGGTAATTTAGATAGTTTTTCTGTTCCAGCTTGTCTGATATTTATAGTTAACAGGAGCCTCAGCTGGGGTTGGATGGCTTAGGATGGTTTTGCTTACATGTTGTTTTTTGGCAGGCTGGTGAATCTGGGGATTATCAGCTGTGAAATTTCATTTCTGCTCCACCCAATCTCTTATCCTCCAGAACTGTCTTGGACTTCACACAATGCTCTCTGGATCTCAAAGAGCAGAACGAAAGTTCAAGCCTTGACATTAAAAAAAATCCAAGACTCAATTTGTATCACATTTGTCAATGTGCTATTGTCAAAGCAAATCACATGGCCAAGATTTGATTCAATGAGTGTAGAAATAGACTTCACCTCTTGCTGGGGGCAATACAAAATATGACAATTACTGCAATCTACACAGCTGTGGACTTGAGAGCCTATCCAATCTTTTATATTGATAGATCTATAACATTTTATAATATTTTCCAGAATGTATTCTTTTTCTTTATTCCTGATAGACTGTGCACATGCATGCAAGTGAGAGAGAAATGAACATCCTTCACAGAGCCTAGTCATGCCACAATCCTCTTCTTCCCATCTTCCAGCCTATTGGATCTTGAGCACTTGCACACATGCCTGGCATTTCAGAGTTGAGATTTAAACTATGTTTGCCATATGGGATTCAGTTTCTTTTGAGCAGTGCATTACAGTTGTGCAACACAACCAGCCCAATATATTTATAATGTCCATTGTGCTCTCCTTACATATGAGTATAGACATATCATGAAAACATATTTTTTAATTTTTATTATCATCATAATCTTTATATTACATTGGATTACATATAACTTTACAGTGTATTACATTGCTTTTTCAAAAGGGAATGCCATACATGTCAGTCAATAAAGAGACATTAAACTCCCCGCTTCATCATTCAATTCAATAACTCTTCTGTTTTTCCCAATCATTATTATTATCATTCTAATTATTTTTTAAAACAGTCCATTACTATTTCTCATTTTGCGTGTAGAAAGACTTTACCCATCATGAAATACTTCTTAGACCAATCCAGTTGAGAATATTATACATGTCATCATCAACAGGTAATAAGCCATATCTGGTTTCATTCATTTGTGTCTGTTTTAGAAAAGTAATATAACTTATTTTTCATTGTTGTCTTTGTGCAAGATTTGGTGTTTAAGACTTAATTATCATTTTATAAGTGTTGACTAAGTAAATATGTAAATAAATGAAGACATGTGTATATGGAAGTTAACTTATAATTAAATCATGGTAGAGTAGAAAAAAGATGCTATGTATCTCAGATAAACATGTCAAATTTACAACATTTCCCTATTCCCAAAAGCACCAAGTACATTCTGCCAGGCAGTGGCACCACAGTAACCGTATGCTCTGCAAGAATGACTCAAATGGAAGTGTTCTGTGTTCCTGTCCAGAGAACTACTTGAACGCACTGGGTGTACATGTGTGCCTATCACTAAGGGCTGGCTGGAGCTGACAGTGAATTGTGGCATGAAGCTATTGAGGGTGCCCATTTCTCTGTCTCTGTCTCCACCACTAGAGACAGAGTGTCTCTCAGTCTTTCTTTTGCTCATGGAAGAAATAAATAAAATTGAAAAAAAGTACCAAATAAGAGTATAATGGTCTATTTCAAAGGCCCATAATGCTAGCTTTGTTTTTTATAAATAAAGTTTATTGCAAAACAACCATGCTCAGTCATTTATTTATTCTCCTTAATTGCTTTTGTAGTGCAATGGTGGATCTGAATACCTGGCTTAAAAAGTAAAAAATATTTAATAGCCCAGGGCCAGCAGGTAGTGTGATGGTTAAGGGATTGGACTCCCACATGACCTACTGTGGCTCAAGTCACAGACTTGGTGACTTGCTTTCTCACTTAGCCTTTCTCTCTCTTTCTCTCTGCCTCTCTCTCTATGCCTCTCTTCAAATTAAAATAATAATAATAATAAATTGAATTAAACAAATAAATAATTTTTTAAAATTATTTAATAACTTTTAAGAAGACATTTGCTGACCATTGTACTAATTTGATATTTGAAACCATGAACTGTATAGCCTTTTCATTACTATTTTCTTATCATGTCGCCCTATAGCGAAAAACTCTCCCAAAAAAAGTATATATAACATATATTTACAAATATTGTTATACTGACTACATTGATTTTATTACGCAGTATTTGCTCTCAAGTATGTTCAGAATTCTATTATGAATGTCATCCTCATCAATATCATTATCATTGTCAGCATCTTTGCTATTGTGGGCACTTTGATTGCTATGTTCAAAACATTGTGCTAGGGACTTTATATACATTTTATGAAATCCAATATCTATACTAATCTATTAATTAAATATTTTTAAAACATGATTTAACAGTTACTTAATAAGATAGCTTGAAATCTAAATTAATTCTATAAATTTTTAAACCTGTCCTCTTAGTTTTTATGCTTTACTGTTAACTGGTATGTGGAAAATAACAAGTGACAAACAAGATTTATTACATGGCCTCCTACCCCCACAGCCCCTACAAAGGAATCAAGATCAGATGAGTAAGCGACAGGCAGTATGCCAGCAGCTTTCCACTCTACAAAAGACATCCTCATCAACTTAGTGGGGAAGTTTGAAAAGAAATACAGACAAACTAAAGAGAGTACAAGAGGATAGTGACCTATGAAATTAGATCAAGAATTACCCTTAATAGGACAAGAGGTGTTACAGCCTTTAAACAAACCAAAACATTGTGAGCAGTTACACAGGCCTTGAATATTGAATGCTCTGCTTACATTATGGTCAAAGGTGTTTCCACCCTTTCTGCTATTTTGAGGGAGGAGGGAAAGATGTCTGGTCATACTTCTTGCTTATTCAATGTAACTAATGTGTGCTATTTATTGTTTTATTGTTTTATCTTCTATTTTAATTGCCATACACTTGTCAGAGGAAGACAAAGAAAGAGAGAGAGGGAGGGAGACATCCTTCAGTGGGGCATGATCATGCCACAGTCTATTTTCCTCCATTTGTCCAACCTGTTGAGATTTTAGGCACGAGTGCATGCATGCTCTTTAAGTCACGAAGCCAGAATTCAAATGGTATTTGGACATGTGGATTTGGCTCTTTTAACTACTAGCTATGGGGCTGGCCCTGCAATAACTACTATATTTTTGTTTTATAGATAAGAAATAAAAGCTTAGAGGGAACCAGCAGTTAGTGTAGTGGCTATGTCGCTGGACCCCCATGTAGTCGAACGCGGTTTGCGTCCCGGACCCAGTGGCTTAAAACTCACGCCGGGCACGTGTGCGTGCATGCCCAAGATCCCAAGAGGAGAATGGAGGAGAAGAGATTGTGGCATGACCATCCCCCCTGGGGGGGTGATTTCTCGCTTTCTGTCTCTATGTCTCTGTCTGTCTGGCGGGCGCACACACCCTATAGCAAAAACCTCTCCAAAAAAAATAAATAAATAAAAAGAAAGAAAAGCTTAGAAAGGAAAATGACTTATAGGAACTCACAGAGCTTTTGAAGATAAGGAAATTAGTCCATATTTTCTTTCAATTCAAATTCACACACACACACACACACACATATATATAAGTTGTTAAACCAAACCAAGTAGGCTGTGAAGTCCCCATCATTAATTCTCTAAATATATATATATATATATAATTTTATTTAACTTTATTTATTTTAATTTGACCAGAGAGGGACAGAGAGAGAGAGAGAGAGAAAGTGAGAAAGCAAGTCGCCAGGTCCGGGACTTGAACCACGGTCAGTCATGTGGGAGTTCAGCACCCTTAACCACCACGCCACCTTCAGGCCCCTCAGATATATATTTAATATCTTTGATTTAAAAGGATATTATTCATTTTATCCTAAAATCCTTCCTTAGATGTAGAAAGACTTGTTTTGTAACATTAGGCATGAACATCTTCAGACTGATGTTCTGTGTGTGTGCTGTGTGTTCCTCAACTGTTCAACAACCTTAATATCTTTTGAATCCTTATCTCCTCTGCTACCATTAATTTCTCACAAACACTACCTCAAGAATTTAGCATACAGCTCTAGACATACAATCGGTGTTAGTATTTAGTTAATATTTTTCACTCAGTTGAAAAGAGCAGGTATTATTAAACTAATATAATTCTTTTTAAATCAGAGGAAAATAAAATTGGCTTACCTATGTCTGTATTACCTGTTAGTACCCAAAGTAGTATTAAAATCTATATATCCTAATCCTTAATTCTTTTTCACCAAAGGAAATTTGTTTCCAAAATTTTGGAATTATTTTATTTAAAAATAGTATATCCTTCTATGATTTTGCTCAGCAGAATACTTGGTTTATTTGTGGTATTAATCCGTTCTCAACTGCATTGTTAACTCTCTACTATCTTCTTCAACAAGAATAATATTTATTTGATAAGAGATTTTATATTTGTGTGATTTCCAGGTAAATATAAGTTCTTACCTCATGTGTTGATCTAAATTCAGCTGTAACCTTCATTTTTGTCCTGTTTAACTACTTTTGCTGGATTTACCTTGCCCAACACCCCTGCTTGATTGACCAAACCCCCTCCACCCAATTCACCTTTCTCAGTCTTAGTCATTCTACCACTTTAGTAGTCAGGTGGCAGTGTCAGATTTACGTTACTACCTCCTTACTCCTAGAATCAAGTATTCTCAAATTTATGAAATCTATTACTGCAAAGTTGAATTAGATTTGCTGTCATGTCTGAAGTGTGATTTCTCTGCTTTCCTTTTTATATTCCTCTCTCAATTCCAGACATACTAAAGTTTGTTTTTGTGATTGTAGTTGCTGTTTGTTGTTCTTGTCTCTGTAGTCATTGTTAGGCATTTCCACCTTCCCAGCATTTTGCTCGATGCACAGAGTGGGAAGATGCCACATTTAGAATATTCTGCCATACTTAGCAACCTGAAGGAACTGAGCCTCCCGTACCACTTCTTGGGCTTTCTAGAGAATGATGTTGTTTATTATGTTCTGATAACAAAAATGTTCACATGTCCTGTTGCTAACAGCTGTTCTGTGAGGAGGAAATGGCAATTCTTGTAAAATCATTTTCCCAATCCAAGAACAAATTGCACTTGGTTTGAGAGTCTGTATAAGAGCCAAAGGAAATACTGGAGGACTGAATTTTCTTTGCTTGAGCTGAAGACTAAATTTAAATTTAGATAGATAGTATAACCTGAAAACTCATGTGTCTGGCACAAGTCATGCAATTTATATGACAACTATCAAGACAGAAAGTTCGTTTCAGTTTTGCTAACTTACACAAGTTACTCTATGACACTATGATCCACTACCAAGGCCAAAACTTGGATTTGAATTTTCTCTAAATTATTTATCTCAAAATACTTAAATTTAAGGGGAGTGGATTGATGGCTCAGTGTCAGGACAAGGAAAGAGGTTCAGAGAGCAGTGGTAGAGCTCTCTGATCTGAAGTACAGTCATTAACTTGTGTTATAATAAACAATTCAGATGATGAAATGAAAAGATGTACTTATTAAAGCTCTTGGTCACATAAAATTTCAGAGTATGTTGTATGTGATGGATCTAGATAGCTTGAAAGGCCTGATTATGCTGTTCTACAGAGTTAGCTAGTAGGGTGATGGGTAAGGTGGCTTGGTCCCATATCATGGTTGGAGTCCTGGAATTAGCAGCTTGGAAAACATGCCAGGAATGTGTGCACGTGTGCCCAGAATCCCAAGAGGAGAATGGAGGAAAAAGTATTGAGGCATAGACATCCCATTGGAGGGAGAGTCACCCGCACCCCAGCTTCCCGCTTTCTTACTTTCTCTTTTTGTCTCTCTCAATCAAGTACATGCACAAAATAGCATTTTTTTAAAAAAATTATGCTATATACCTCTTAGTACACCTAGCAGGGTGATAGCTTGATGCCATGTCACTGACTTGCCATCTTCTAGGTTGGCAAATGACATATTAGCACTAGTTAATAGATTCTATAATTCAATTATATTCATTAATGGCTTCTGTTAGTGCACAATTGATTATAGTTTCTAGGACAAAATCGGTGTTAATACACTTTATCGTATTGTGTTATCAAGCATAACCTTTAGTTACCATTTCATAGAAACTGATAACTAATAAAAATTAATGTATTGAAATTGAGATTGTATCTGATATTCTAGTCTGATTACAACTACAACTACAAAATATAGTGTGACTATTTTCCTTAGAACTTATTACATGATTTGTTTTACCAGTATGTTGTTTAATACTGAGAGAGCAAATAATATGAGAATTAGTGATGCTACCTACAGTTGTGTGCTGTTTCATCCCCTTGAAATATTCTTAAGGGTTCATGTAATTTAATTTTTCTAGTGTTCCAGCATGTGCTAATATTATTCTGTTGCACAAATAAATTTAGCAAAATCATAAATAAATTATAGTCCTTCAAACTGCTCATCTAACTAAAAATGAAGACACTAATAGTATGCTAACAGCATTTATTAAGTTAAGTTAGGTATATTGAGGTAATTCAACATTTACTTTAATAATATTCATAAAGCAACTGACATTTCAGAGGGCCACTATGTATAGGTAATAAGCCAGAAGTCACCTAAGAATTATATTCAATTCTTACAACCCTTTCCTGGTTTATCATTATACTTCGTTATCTAGGGACTATATCTGTACAAACAATTGGATGACCTTGCCCAGGTTTGTGTAGCTAACCTATGCAGCTTCTATATTCATCTACAATCTTTCTGACTCTACCTCACACCTCCTTGCACTGGAAACATTCCTGGAGCACCGGCCATGTGGAATCAAATACACTCTCAAATATTTACTGGTAGGACAAACAATAGGAAAAGAACACAAAGCTATACTTCAGGAAAGAATGTAACGCTATCCAGGGTGATGTAATCAAGTGACACTGAGTTGGAAAAAAACAGAAGGTGTAGTTCTTATAGTCGGAAGAACTCTTAGAAAAGTGCGATGACTCTGGATTTCTGTCTATAGCTTCAGAATGCAGCAAACGTTAAGTGTTGACTGGCACTGTTTATACAGGAAGTATACTAAAAAAACACTGCTTCAGGAATTGCCTCGCTGAGTCTTCTACTACTGAGGATTGCCCCCTGGGCATCTACTAATTATTAATAAAATTTCACAGAAAAGTCATAATTGATAATCAAGTAGCTCTGTGAAAGGTACACACTGAGTAGTGACGAATACATGGAAGCAATTACACCCATAAAAAGTAATATCCTTTAGAAAAAAAATGTAAATATTTATGTATACATATGTGTATATATATATATGTGTGTGTGTGTGTATAGCAAAAATTTATCTGTTTTAATTTATTTTCTATATTGGGATTTTCTTTAAGAGATCATGTTGAAAAATGTCAATTACTTCTAAAAATAAAATTCTTAAAAATAAGACTGTACAGGAGGAGGTGGATGGTTGGGAGTGAGATTGGGACTCAGGAAACAAATTAACAAACACAGGAATGGAAATTTATTTGTACAATAATATCTTTGACTTGCCAGACATGTGATGCACCTATGCTTTGAGAACCCATATTATATGCTGTAAAGATGTAAAATAATTAATATAAATAATAAATATATATAAAAAATGACTGTTCCAGGGCTTAGATATTCAGAGACTCTTTCATTTTGGGTTGTTCAAAGTTCTTCTCAATTAATAATTACTAGAAATAAATAACGATGTATTCATTTACAATAGCTGACTTCCGTTAATCAGCAGAGGAAAGTTGGGCTACAGTTTTCTGTCTCTTAGGGATTCTATTGGCATTACTCTGAGCCACCTGCTAGGTGTGATCTGTCATCACTATACATTGCTTTTTTGTTGGGCCCTTTTCCAAAGATCTGTTTCTTATAAAAATCCCTTGGAGACAGGCATTCCTTCAGTGTGAAGTATGTTAGATTTTAAAGTTGTCAGAAACCAAGGGAGAGGTCATTCTGACAGATCATATTCCTTATTGTCATAAATTAGAATCACAAGAATCCAAAAGTCTGTGACAAACTCAGAATGATTTATTATTCTCTAGTGAATCAAGCTTTTGACATATCCATGTTTTTAGGAAAGGAAAAATAAATCTTTTTTGTATCAATCTCTACATACAATACATTTAAGATACAATGCATTACATATATAGAAAGGAAAAGGGAGGATTTATAAAAAAAATAGTTTGATGACTAATCTCCTTTGTTTGTACCCATATGGGCAAAACAAAATAAAATTATATTTTCCTCCTTTCTCAAGAGAAAAAGGGTCTTGGTTCCGGTTTTTACCATGGAATAAAAATTTAGAGAATTTTTTGAAAATGTGTGTCCCAGAGTGGTGGTAGTAAATACTGGTACTATCAGACTGAAAAAGAGTAGCGAGATGGGATAGAAACTCATTTCACCAACATCTCAAGTCTTAGCAAAGATAGGAGAGATCCTTAGGTTTGAATGCAGTCATGAGTGTTCCTTTGGCCTATACCATGGACAGAGAGGAATGACTCTGTGAAGATCAACTCTGTCCCACCTAGACAGCACTGCCCACAGATGACAGAGAGACAGAATTTAATACTAGAGTTGTGGAATTTTTACAGAAGTCTGCAAGTTGTTACCAGCAGTTCGATATTTTTGAGTTAGGTTCAATGTCTCTGAAGTTCCTTTACAGTGTGTTGACCTTACAAGACAGCTCTTGATTTCTAGTAAGTGAGATTTGGCCTTAGTCAATAAAGTTCGGAAATCATCAGTGCTTTCGTCAGATGGTAGTATTGTAACATCTGGATGGGTTTAGGTTAATCTTGATAAAGATTATTTGGTTCTCTCTGGGCTTGCTGAGAGATAATTCCTCAGATTTCAACAGTCCTTATTTCATTCAACCTGTATTCTCTATCATGCCTTCTTCGGGTAGGTAATAAATTGACTGATCTAATTCTTGCATCACAGATGAGAACTTCTTATTTCAACACAGTGATATCATGCCAATAAATGATTAGTCAATGACAAGAAAAGCATGAGTTTTTTACTCCATTGGCTCTTTTCCCAACTCTATGTACTATAGATCATCTCTATACCAGTTACTCTTAGGCATGATTTTAAATATAATACACCCCTATTTAAAGAAATACCACTTAATAGAATTAACAAATATACAAGAGTGCTAATAAAGCTTCTGTTACCATTTATACTTTTATGTGATAATAGCTATAAATAGCTCTGTTTACAAATATCAAAAGTAAAGATGCTTAGCAAATAAATCATTTTTTATGTCAACTGTACTTGCATTAACAATAGTATTTTTACTGGCACAAATGAACAACAAAAGTAGAATGTTCAGAAATGGACTTTTGGGGGGCCAGCAGGTGGCGTGGTGGTTATGGAGCACTTGACTCCCATATGGCCAACTGTGGTTTGAGTCCTGGACCTGGCGGCTTGCTTTCTCACTTTGTCTCTCTGTCTCTCTCTGTCTCTCTCTCTGTTCTTCTCTGGTCAAATTTAAAAAATAAGTAAACAAAGTTAAATGAGATCATTCTTTTTAAAAAGCTTTAAAAAAAGAAGTGGACTTTTTATTGTGATGTACGAAGTCATTCAAAATGCTAAAATTAATATAATTATGAACAAAACTGAGTTGTATGCAGATGTTACTCTAATTTTTGCATTACTCATAGGTAAAGTAAATTAAATGTTTATCAAAAATCTATTTGCATAACATACTGTATAAGAAAATATGGAACAGCTTGATATCTTCATTATGGTGGTGGTTACTTGATCTACACATGTGATAAGATTGCACAAAAGGAGTGTATATACTTATACAAGTACAGATAAGAATAGCGGACTCTGATAAAGTTCTGTAAGCTGTACAAATAACATTCTACAGGTTTTATTTTTTTCCTATAAGTATATGTTTTATCTTTGGAGAATACTGGGTCAAGGCTATGTTGGACCTGCCTGTAAATTTCTGTGCTACTTTTGCTGAGTTTAAAATTACTTCAAAATAAAAAGAAAAATAAAAACACAAAAATCAGAATAAAAGAAGAATGTTAAGGAAGTGAAAAAGTAACCCTTAGTCTAGGAAAAAATAATAGGTAGAAAATATGTATTTGAGAAGGTGATTTAATATCTAGAGTATACAAATAACTCAAAGGTAAAAATGAAAGACAAGTATTTTCTTTAAATGTATTTGAAAAGGACCTTTATAAAAGATGACACCTGAGAGGCCAATTACCATATGCATATGATATACATAAGGAAACACCCTTACAAGGTAATCAAAATCATTAGTTGGTAGTGTAGTTCAAAATAAAACTACAATTAGATAACATTACACACTCACCAAAATAGCCAAAACTAAGAGACTGAGACTGATAGAGCTACTATAAACAAGAATGTCAAACCACTTGAATTCTTAAATGGCTGATGAAAATGTAAAATAATAAACCACTCTGGGAAACTAAGAATTCATAAGTCAAAACATACAACTAGTTGGAACCAGCAGGTGGCGTGGTGCTGGACATTCCCACATGACTCACCACAGTTCAAGTCCTGGACCTGGTGACTTGCTTTCTCACTTTCTCTCTAGCTCTTTCTCTGTTTCTCTCTGATCAAATTAAAATAAATGAATGAATAAATAAAGTTAAATAATTATTTTAAAAAACATAAATTAGTCTATGACCTATCAATCTTGTTCTTAGTTACCAAAATTAAATGAAAACAAATACCTACAAGAATACTCAGAATACTCAAATCTGTTCAGTTCATAATAATAATAAAACTGTAAACAAATCAAATATTCATTATCAAGAGAATGGGTAAACAAATTATAGTGTAGTAAACCTACAGTTTGCTGAGAATATCACTCACTAGTGTAATGAACACAAACATGCAAGCCACCAGGTCCAGGACTCAAACCATGGGAGTCCATGACATAGCCATTATGCCAACTGCTGGTCCTGATGACTGATTTCCTTCGAGTATGTTGCTAGAAGTAACCATAAAACAATAAAGTACATATTGTATTCCATTTATATAAGGTTCAAGAAAAGACAAAACCATTACATCATGATTGAAAAATTTTAAAATATTGCAGCTGGTTGGAGTGAGGGTCAAGAGAGCAATAAAAGGGAGCTTTCTGGGTTATATAATTTTTTTTTTAAATTTCAGCATAAAACAACATAACGAAAATGAAAAATATTGAAGAAGCCATCAGCAACAAAATAAGGGAATAATTACAAAAATGGAAAATGGTTCTGGTAGTTACATGAAAAGTCAAAGTAGAAACAAAGACTTAAATAAATGGAATTAAAAATCACATTCACTAATTAGAAGTTTTACTAGGATAATAATATCGGTCCCCTCAAATTTATCTAAAGATTCAGTTAAAGCCCATTCAAAATAGTGCAAGTTTTTCTTTTGTGGAAATTAACAATATAATTCTAAGAATATACAAATGAAACTTTTAAGGATAGACAAATTTAACAGAATAGAACAAAGAAACAGATCTACATGTAAGTGGTCACCAATTTAATGACAGCAGTGCTACTACAGTACAGTGTGAGAAAGAAGGGCTTCTCCAATAAAGATGCTAACTCAACTGGATATTCACATTGGAGGGAATCTTGGTCTGTCTCACAACTACTCATAAAATTAAGCAATGGACTGGAGAGTTGAATAGATTAAGAAAACTTCCTTTAGGGACCAGCAGTTAGCATAATGGCTATGTCACTGGACTCCCACGTAGCTGACCACAGTTCGAGTCCCGGACCCAGTGGCTTGAACTCATGCCGGGCGCGTGTGCGTGCGTGCCCAAGATCCTGAGAGGAGAATGGAGGATAAATAAATAAATAAATAAATAAATAAAATAAAATAAAAAAAGAAAACTTCCTTTATATTTATATTTCAGTTTATTCCTGAATCTAGATTCTATATCTCAGTTACCTTCTTGTTTCAGTGGGATGCTTGATCTTTTGTTTCTTTCTCTTTTTACTGGTTATTTGATCCCACTACAGGACTTGTGCTTAGATTCACATTACTAGTGTTCTTTACTCTGTATTTGTACAAACCACTGGCTTTTCACATGTAGCCTTTATTAAAAATAGATATACTTAAAAAACAATAGAATAAATTTGTCAGCACCCTTCGCCACACCCAAGATATGAAGATGGTTTGGAATTTAAAACCTGGATTAAACAGTTATAATGTATGTTTTATAATAAATAGAATATTGTGACTAAAATAAGAAACCTAGTAAATTAGGATAAGTCTAAGAACTATAAAAAATAGTAAGGTAAGGAATGTATGCATATGTATACATAAAACAATGTAGAGAAATATGTTAATTTTGGTTGTCACAGAAATTTGAAATATAACAAAATTAATAATGCATGATAGAATATCATAATGCACCATTATTTTTTAAAGTTTTATTTATTTATTTATTCTATTTGTTTTAGCTTTTCTTATAAGAGAGAGAAATCAGTATAGCTCATAGGGTCTTGACACTCTGCAACCCTCCTTCCAGCCTCAGTCAGTCAGGATCACAATCCTGCAAGGGAAGGCCCAGAATGTTCAAGCCAATCCAGGATCCGAACCCAGGCCTGCCATGTCGCTCCACTATTGCACTGCAACACCCTGCCTCCCAAACTACTGCAGCTGGATCTATAATTTATTGTTTTTTTTAATGTCATAAATTCTACAATTAAAAAGTCTAAAGCTGGTAAAAAGCTTTCTTGTAAAAGCAGGACTTGAATTAACCTTCCCAGATTAAGTATATTTTGAAGATGTGAAATTCAGAATAAACAAAATTAAGAAAACATGAGTAAAGCTTCTTGGGACTGAGTTGATGATATTTATAGGTCTAATGTAGCTATATTTAATATTTCTGACATTTTCATAAGTATCACTTCTTCAAGTTGCTTTGACTTAGTCTTATATCAGAAATTACGTTGACTATTCATGGTCTTCTCTTTAAATATTAATGTCAGCAGGTCGAGAGTAAAGGGAGTTTTTCAGAAAACAAAATCCATGTTTCAATGAAGGTCTTAATCTATCTTAGACCTTCTTCTACTTATATTTAGTAGTTATATATACAATTTAAATTCTGTTCAACATTTCCTATTTCCTGACTTAAGTGTTCTTTTGTTTGTTTGTTTTTTGGGGGAAGTTGTTGCTATAGGGCACATGCGCTGGCCAGAAAGACAGACAGAGACAGAGAGACAGAAAGCGAGAAATCACGCCCCGGGGGTGGGGGGTGGCCATGCCGCAATCCCTTCTCCTCCATTCTCCCCTGGGATACTGGGCGCACACGCGCCTGGCAGGAGTTTAAGTCACTGGGTCCGGGACTCAAACCGTGGTAGACTACATGGGAGTTCAGCAACATAGCCATTACATTAACTGCTGGTCCCAAGTGTTCTTTTGTCTATTATAACAAGAGTTAAAATGCAAGCAGGAGAGAAACTATAGTTCTTCTCTAAATGATGTATAATGAACTAGACTTAAAATCATAATCAACAAGAACATTAATAATTTATGGTAATTCCAAAAATATAATATTATGCAGAAATAAAAGTGTTTATCACTACATTAATGTTGAATAAATAAAGCAAGTTTTTGAATGATATCCAAAATGTAATTCCTTCATACAAAACTCAGAACCATCTGGAAGTAACCGACAGATAGTGTGGCAATAAAAATATGTGATGGAAATATTAAAGAAAAGCAAAAAGATATTAAAATAGAATTTAGGAGGAAACAGGGTTTAGGGTCAGAAAGTGCGTAACAATTGTGATTAATAATTTTCCATTTCTAGTATTGGTAGTATGTTCACTGTGCTCATTATATCATTAGAATAATGAAGGAAAAGGCCCATGCATAGAGTAATTAGGACAGAGCATTGGAAACTAGGAATTATGTTGAAAATTATTCTTTGCATACGAGAGTCAGTAGGAGGAAAAAGGAAAGGAGTAGAAAAATTGATTATTACAAAAGCTGCCCAAATGGAAATTCTGAGAAGTAAAAATATATATAAATAACATTTTATAAATAAAAGTTATATGATTCTTGAAGGACTAAATAGATGGTGTGGAGCCAAAGTAAAAATTAAAGATATTTTCTAGCATAATTAATTATTAGGAGAGTGAAATAGATGATGCTGGTGTGGGAAGAGAAAGAACATTCAGGTGCAATTTTGGTCATGTTGATTTAGAATGGTTTACTCTCTAAATAGGTTGTGAAAATAAAGGGTGATTTGAAATTGAAGCCTGAAATTTCTAGGAAGGACAGACTAGTGATTTAGATATGGGAATTGTCTGTGTACTAATATATATATGACACGATCTATGGAGACAATACATTAATTTTACTCAGTCTAAGAGTTGTCACATACTGCCATGAGTTACCTTGAGAGGGACTGAGCTTTTGGTTAGTTAATAGGACTCACATGTATATTTTAGGAAATTCATAGACTGGGTCAGATATTAAATTGCTATGTGAATGCTATGTGAATACTTCAGGTTAATGCTAATCTTTTGGGGCTCATGATTTTGCAGTTTATATGTATTGCTCCAAGTCCTACCACACTATATATAAATGTATAGATGGAATTCTTTTACATAAATTAACCTATATAAAATTTTTTGATACAATTATATTTGTTGCCCCCAAATTGAATATTATTAATTTCTGTGAAGGTCACTCATCATCAAACAGCAGCTATTTTTCTAGTGTTAATATGTTTGAATTATCAATAGATACATATGATAAAATTGAATTAAGGACTAAAATTAAATCAATATATGGTTTTGACTCAAACTCATTGCAAAACCTGGACTAATGTTTACATGGATGTGTACAGTCAGACCTCTGCATGTGCAGGTGTCACATCAGTAGATTCAACCAACCAGGGATCAAAAACACTTGAAAAATAGAAAACAACACAACAATAAAAATAATACATAATACAAATAGAAGTACAGTGCAACAACTCTTTTCATAGTACTTAATTTGATTAGTTATCATAAATTATATAGAGATAATTTAAAATATACAGAAAATGTGAATAGGTTATACCCAAATATGTCATTTTATATAAGGGACCTGAGTTGCCAGATTTTGATGTCCACTGGGGCCTACCAATCAATTGCCCATGACTACAAAGATAGAACTGCCTGCAAAAAGTGACCGTTAGCTGATATTATGCTGATTTCATTTTAACTGATTTTCTAAATTGCATGACATAATTCTTAGGAAAAATGTGGACAATGAGGTTGGTCATTAAGTCTGAAAATTCAGACTAAACAGGAAAGCTTGACATTGCTTTTTGTCAAAACATTCTTATTTTAAAAAATCATTAATCACTATTTGATGATAGATTATTATTTCCCAGAGGTAAAGGGAACTTAACCAGTTTCATACTTTGTGGGTTTCCAAAAACTTGTCTCTCTTGGGGCCCGTAAGTGGTATGGTGGTTAAGGGTGCTGGACTACCACATGGCTGACCGCAGTTCAAGTCCCAGACCTGGAGGCTTTCTTTCTCACTTTGCCTATTTCTCTTTCTCCCTAAGTCTATCCTTCCCTGGTCAAATTAAAATAAATAAATAAAGTTAAATAAAATAATTCTTAAAAAAGAAGAAAACAAAAAAAAAACTTGCCTCTTTTATATTCACAGATTTGTTACTCAAGTGCTTAATACTTTAATCAAAGAAGATGATATTAGAATTGAGCAGGAGAAACCCACAAAAAAGGAAAGAGATTAATTACTTTTACCTTAACAGTGAATCTTAGAAAAACATCAGACTATAATTTCGTCTGAAGAAAAGACCTAAGAAATACTATTATCTGACTCATAATGAATCCTAGATTTAAGATTAAAATCTCTTGTTCTTCTTGTTAAAGACTGACAATAAAGGAATTAAGTTTATGTGTATGTTTAGAGTATCAGAGAAAATAG
>NW_006159508.1:1700493-1714471 GCF_000334495.1 Tupaia belangeri chinensis
CCTAGAATAAAAATGAGAGAAAAAAATAAAATCCAGCAATTAACTGCTAATATTATTGTCTCAGTGTGTGTAAAAGTCTAAAGAAAATTTCAGTTTTGTTTTGTTTTGTTTTGTTTTAATATTATGGTTTGGTGTTCATAAGTGAGAACTGTGAAAACAAAAAGAAAAAAAAAAGAACAAAACGTGATCCAATTTGAGCAACACAGTTCAACATTAGAGAAAGCTCTAAGCAGCAGTGCCACTTGCTAACACTGCTATATACTGCAGTTTCTATGTGAAAGCCTACCAACAGGCAACAACTTGGCTTAGGAAATCGGAAAGGTTAGTGAACCGCCTATAATTAAACCAAAGAAACTATTAAGTATTCTATTCTAGAACATGATTCTGAAAAACACCTATATTTTCTGCTTAAATCATCAAGAGTTTTGGCTGAATTTAGTGACCATTTGGCCAGAATTCCTCCCACACACCAAGCTTCTCAGAAGGGAAGAATATTTTCTTGGTATTTATGGTTCTGCTTTGGCATAACATCCCTGTCCTGAATACAATAAAACTATTTGATGTAAAAGTAGGTATAGCTAGTTCTTTTTTTTTTTTTTTTTTTTTTTTTTTGATCGGGAAAAGTATAAACTCTCTTCCCAATTATCTCCTCCCTAAAAAATCACTCAATATGGTAAATATATTTGATTTTATGAATTATTGCACACAATCTAATGGATCCCAGACTCAATAGCTGTTCTTTAACAACAGATTTCTTTAAAGTTAGCTATAATTTTTTCCACTCCTATGGATGTTACAAAATACAACTTACCTTAAATTTACAAAAATAAGTGACTGCTTTTTTGCCAGGCACTGTGGAGTTACACAGGAAAAACAAAACAAATTATTAAAAGGCTTGCTTGTACCACAGTATGAGAAAGAGCCTGGCTTTAAGAACTCATTGTCCATTAGTGCAGTAAAACTACTCAGTGAAATTCTGGAAAAGGACTAGGTGTCATTGGAATCCATTCCTTTAACAAACATTTATTTGTAGGCACTTAAGGATATTGTACATGTGGCCGGTGGACAAAATAACCAAACATCCTCTAACTCAAGATCTTAAATTCTGGTGGTACAAGATAGACAATAAGGATAAAAAGTAAATAATAGGTAGGACCAACAGATGGTGTAATGGTTACGTCACTGAACTTCCACACAGTCGACCACAGTTTAAGTCCTGGATCCGGGGCATTGAAACTCATGCCAGGGGCATGTGTGTGCATGCCCAAAATCCTGAGAGGAGAATGGAGTAAAAGAGATTGCAGCATGACCATCCTCCCAGGGGGGTGATTTCTTACTTTCTGTCTCTCTGTCTCTTGGTGAGCACATGCACCCTATAACAGAAATCTCTCTAAAATAAATAAATAAATAAATAAATAAATAAATAAATAAATAAATAAATAAATAATAGAGTAAGAAAAGAATACAGAATTTAAGGTGGCTAGTGGTAGTCAAATCTTTTTTTTTTTTAATTTATTTTCTCTCTCCTTTTTTTTTTTAAGAGAGAGTTTATTTCTATAGGGTAGATGTGCTCACCAGAGAGATAGAAAGCGGTAAATCACCCCCCACAATCCCTTCCCCTCCATTCTTCTCTCGGGATTTTGGGAATGCACACACACACATGCCCAGTATGAGTTTTAAGCTGCTGGGTCCAGGACTTGAACAGCGGTCGACTACATGGGAGTTCAGTGATGTAACCATTATGCCATCTGCTGTTCCCAGGAGTGAAATCTTATGAAAAGGGGTCAGAAAAGGCCTTGCTGACTTTTGGCCAGAATCACCATCTTCCAGTAATTAACCAAAATGACGAACACAAAGGGACAAAGGAGAGGCACCCAAGATATATTCTCTAGACCTTTTAGAAAATATGGAGTGGTTCTACAAGAAAGGTTCTAAATACATGCAAATCTACAATAAAGATGATATAGTAGACATCAAGGGAATGGTTACTGTTCAAAAACATTGCCCCACAGATGTTACTATGACAAAACTGAACAGGTCTACAATGTTACCCAGCATGCTGTTGGCATTGTTGTAAACAAATTAAGGGCAAGATTCATGCCAAGAGAATTAATGTGTGTATTGAGCATATTAAGCATTCTAAGAGCAGATATAGCTTCCTAAAATGGGTGAAGAACAATAACTAGAAAAAGAAAGAAGCCAAAGAGAAAGGTACCTGAGTTCAACAGAAGCACCGGCCTGCTCCACCCAGAGAAGCACACTTTGTGAGAACCAATAGAAAGGAGCCTGAGCTTCTGGAACCTATTCCCTATGAATTCATAGCATGATGGGTGTTAAAAATAAACTAATCTATGGTCTATTTAAAAAAAAAGAAAAGAAAGGAAAAAGAAAAGGCCTTTCTGAAGAGGAAGCACCTAAGCAATGTTCTGAAAAAGGTGAGAATAACACAGGTGAATATACTGGGAAAAGAACTTCCAGAAAACAGAGGAGCAGGTGAAATAACTATTGGGAGTCATTCTGTTTAAAGTAGAACGGGCGAGGCAGAGGCAGTAGTAGTAGCATGTGAAATCAGAACGGAAATAGGAGTTTTGCAAGAGTAGAATATGATTTACCAAATTGGTACTTTGAGAGATATATCATGTTATAAATGATTCTTAGCAATTTCCTTTCTTTCTCTGAGTTCTCAAGTAAGTGAACTGAAATATTGTATCTTGGTTTTTTGACTAGGAAAGAACTGATGTTCATAGGGAAACTTCTGATTGGAATTCATCTGTCATTGTCAGCAACGTGGCAAATGTTCCCATTGACTTAGTAGAAATACTGTTTAAAAATTATTTTATATGATTCTCACACTCAAAGCATGCTTCGAGCTTGTAGGAAGCATTGACTAGTTCTCCTGTTTTCTCTGAATGTGTGGGGAGGGGCATGATAAATGCAGTGGGCAGAGTGTAATGATAATTTTATGTGTCAAAGGACACTCAAATAACTGGCAAAACACTGCTGGGTTGTTTGTAAGGGTGATACCAGAGAGGCTGGCATTTGAAACAGGGATTAAGTAGGGATGGTCCACCCTTATCCAATGTAGGCAGGATCTATCCTATCGACTGAGAGCCCAGAAACAACAAAGGCAGAGGGAAGGCAAATTTGCTCTCTCCTTTCTGGAGCTGAGACACCCATCTTCTTCTGCCCATGAGCATCACAACTCCAGGTTCTCTGAGCTTTGGTTTTCAGAGCTTTCATCAGCGCCCACCTCTCCCACCCCCAACCCCAGGTTCTCAGGTCATCTCCTTAAGACTATTACACCACTGGCTTTCCTTACTCTGGGACCTTCCCTCTAAGACAAGCCAGACTACCAGCTTTCATGGTTCTCCAGTTTGCAGATGGCCTATTATCACAGACTTCTCAACCTCCATAATTGTGTGAGACAATTCCTCCAATAAATCTTGTCTGCTATGTCTCTATACCTATACCTGTATTTATCTGTACCTCCTCTTTGGCAGAACCATACTTGTCTCAAAATATGACACAATCTTGAAATCATGTTTTATAAACTTCATTTCAAATCAGTTACTATATTTTCTTTACTGTTACTTAGTAATGCCTTCCCAATGTTTCCTTGATAAAGAAATTTCTTTTCTTCCTAATGCATATCACTTCTACTATTTTAATTCAACACAAACTCCCATCGCCCTATACCTCAACCATACAAAATGATTTAAAATCTCCTTTGATTTTATTCTGCTACAGTTCCAGCCCTGATGATCACAGCTATTGGCTGTTTGCTCTCAGCTGTTCTCGATGTTCTGAGTGTCCTGTCCAAATCCACTTTGTGCCCAGTGCACCCAGGCCCACTTATTGAGAGTATTGGCTGATGATTCACGACTTTGTCCTTCTCAAAAAATGCCCTTCAGTCAAATAGGAGCCACTTGACCCTGCCCAAACCTCATGAAGAGAGGTCAGCAGTGGTGTAGTGGTTACATCACTGGACTCCTACATGGGCGACTATGGTTCACATCCCAGACTCAGTGGCTTGAAACTCACATCAAGTGTGTGTGTGTGTGTGTGTGTGTGTGTGTGTGTGTGCCTAAGATCCCTGGAGGAGAAGGGATTGTGGCGTGTGATTTCTCATTTTTCCTCTCACTGTCTTTGTCTCTCTTTCTCCCAGGTTAGTGCACGTGCCCTAAGGCAAAAACTTCTTGGGGCGGGGGAGCTCATTAAGAGGCTGACTGGCAGGAAAAAGAGGAATGTCTCCAGGCCTTCAGACAGGACTAACTTTGTTCAAAAATTTTCCATGGAACTAGAGAAAAGTCAGCATCCAGTCATAACCACATTCTAATTTAGGTTTTTCTCCCCAACTTGCTTGCTCTAGTCTTCTTCCCTCAATCACTTTTTTTTTCAAATAAATCTCTTGAACATGAATCCCCATGCTGAGCTTAGCTTTCATAAGGGGTCTTCAAAAAGTTCATGAAAAATGTGTATTATTAAAAAAAAAAAAAAAGACACACAGATACCAAAAATTTTTGTACCAAAATAAATATACTTTAGTTCTATTTTCCACAGCCTTCTTGAAGGACCCTCATATAGTACCAAAGAAAAGATATGCAATTGACAATTCCCATGTCTTTTTCCATACACAGGTTGCCTGACTCCTATAATCTGAATTTCTCAGACTCCTGTGCATTATAGTTGAGTTTGACATGGGAAAAATTATAGGAATTTAAATAGTTGGGGGAAGGAGAAGTCAGTGTATCTCTTCTCTCTTTATCTTTGGAGGTATTTCTTGAAGCAGTCATAATACCTGCACTGATCTCTGTACCTCCTACCATAAAAATTCTCATTTCCAGTCTATCTCTTACTATACTACATCTTATTCTCACTGGGCATGTTGCTTGTTGGGTGGTTGGTTCTGTGCTTGCCACTAGATGTGAGATTTTTAGTTTTTCCAAAGCCGTATTTCTGAACCAAAGTAGGTATAGACAGACTGGGCCTGACTGATCTCTTTTCTGCTGGACTGCCTTTAAATTCTAGGCTCAGACACCACCAACTCCTCCTTTTACTCCAGCTTTAGAGTGGTAGTGGCCTTGTGCCATTCATAACCACCATGCTATCTTTCTAGACCACATTGGGCTTCTTAACTCTTTTATCACTGAGGTGCCAATCCCCAGCATTAAGTTCCCTCTGTTAAAAAATATATAAAATGTTCTAATTTATAGGGAACACATGGATTGCGGTGGAACAGCAGTGGTGGGAAGCAGTTTTTTCCATTGATCTTTTCTATAACTTAGTCATTAAATGTTCACACATAAACACTTCATTTTCACAAAATGGAAATATGTTTTCATTTTTCTCATTATAAAACTAATTATACACGAAAGTTTTCAAATAATACAGAAAGTGAATATAGGGAGACCCTTTGATATAAAAATCAAACACCCTACTGGAGAGGCAATAAATCTAAGAACAGTGACTAGATTTCTAAGGGTAAGTCTGACACAGAAAGACAGAAGAATGATGGTTTGGAGGACTATAGTAAAGAATGGGAACTTTGAGAGATAAAAGTGGGTACTGGCAACAGATGAAGGGGGATTTCGAAGGCAGCTTTCCTATTTCATATTTGTTTTCAGAATGTGTCATCTTTGGGCCACTGGAAAGAATGCCTTCTGGTCACATCTTGGGCCACTTCTCTCTGCTCTTTTTTCTTTACTCAGGAAAATAAGTGTCATCACAGAGCACACATCAAAGTTCTGTAAGGAACTCACAAAGAAATTGAGACTTTATGATCACCACAAAGGACACAAATTTAGAGCATCAAAGTCTCTATCTCATACTGTGAAAAAATGTCTTCCTGCATAATACGTGAAAAATGTGAGACCTTTAAACATTTTCTCAAATGTTCTTAATTTACTACAGAGGAGGAATAACAACAAAAAGGCATTATCACTATCAGTAATAATAATCCAGATTAAAATCGATTTCATCTTCTACAAAATGGGATATCAGCCAGGCACTAAAATATGCAGAATTTAATTGAAATGTTATCTCCCAATGATACCTTTTTAATGCATTACTTAGCAATTCAGTTATGATATGGGGTCGTTATTTCCATTGAACATAGATGACATTAAATATTAGTTTTCTCTGAGAAACAATCTTTTTTTTTTATAAATTTGCTAAAGGGGATGTGTGCTTGCTGGAGAGAGACAGAAAAAATGAGAAAGCAACTCTATAAGGGATGATTATGCTACAATCCCTTCTCCATTTCTCCCTCCTTTGAGGATTTTGGGCACATGGAATACTCTCTCAGAATGTTTTGCAAGGCTCCAGGTCTAGGACTAAAGCAGTCAGTTAGCCATATGGGATCCGGTCACTTTAACCACCATGCCACTGGCTGGCCCAGAAGAGAAATTTTTGTTTGTAATTATCCTACTTACTAACTTTTTTAAAAAGTTTATTCACTTCCTTTGAGAGAGAGAGGGAGAATGAGAGACAGCTCCCCCTCCCCAAAGAAAAAATCTTGACACCATGATCCATGCCTAATATCAGCTAGTGTGGATATGGGCACATATACACCAAGTAGGTACAGAAAGACTCCAGGACAAGTACCCAGGACTTCCCCATCTTGGTCCAGCACTGTAGAGTAATGCATATGGTCTGGTCTTGTCTGAAGGTCTCTTATTACTTCTCATTTTTCCTGGTTAACTGTGACCCAAACTGCACATTCCAGTTTGGATATTGCTTTCTCCATGAAGCCATACATTGAATATTGAGTAAAATGACAGCTATGTGCTACTGAGCACCTTCTGTTTTTACACAAAACCTGTAACACTTACAATAATTACTGGATCAATATTATCTTTCATCCTCTAGTAGATTTTAAGTTCTCTGAAGGCAAGGTTTGCTTCCTGTGAGGCCATAGATACCCCTGTCTTTCCAGCCCTAGCACAGCGCTTGGCACATTGCAGATGCTTTCTCATAGTTGTTGAATGCATGATAGAATGGAGAAGGAAATGACTGACTCCCTCTATGCTTTTGATTTAGTCTTGGTTTAGTACTTCTGTTCCAAGAGACTATAGAGATTCCTCCTTGGTTGACTTGGCCAAGTGTCGTGGTTGCCCGTCAACTTGTTGCCATGTGGTGTGGGTCAATAAAGTCATGCTTTGGCTACAACTCATTTCTTGTGTGTGTGTGTGTGGGGGGGGAGGTGGTAGCTATAAACTACTAGTGTCATAAGGTATATAAGGGAAAAATAAGAATGAATATACAAATACACAGAATAACTGTTTATTTCCATATGTCACAGCTAGGAGAAAAAAGAGAATGAATTTGGGAGTCTGTTGAAGAGCTAAGTGGACTAAACAGGCTATTGCAAAATGTAAACAGGATATAATATATTGAAATAACAGGTTTCTTTCCATTTTATCTTTCTTTTTCATGGTTCAAAACAAAACAGTTTCTCTGTAGGAATCAAATTCACTCCTTGTCCCAAGTTGTATTCCCTAATACCAGAGCCTGACAGGAGGTTTTGTGTGCAAGTGATTTATTGAGAGAATAACTCAGGCACAACCCACAAGGGAGTGAGAGAACAATATACAAGGAACATGGCAAGCATAAGGGCTCAGGGCCAGCTCCATGGCACACAGGTATTGAGATCTCAAGGGAAACACCAAGGAGACATTAGAGTCTTTTGACGGTGCTATTTGTGCAAGGATAGTCACTGACTGGGAAACAGTGTCATCCAAAGGATTTGGTTTTGTAGACTTTAACAGTGGGGAAGATGCCAAAGCTGCCAACGAGGTTGGTGAAGTTGATAGAAACAAGATGGTGAAGTTGATAGAAACAAACTTACTTTGACCTGGGCCAAGCCTAAGGGTGAAGGTGGTTTTGAGGGTTATAGTAGAGGCAGAGGAGGCTTTGGAGGGCAAGGTGGAGGCAGAGGAGGCAGAGGTGGATTTGTTGGCAGAGGCTGAGAAGGTTTTGGAGGTTAAGGTGGCTTCTAAGAAGGAAGAAGAGGAGGAGACCATAAGCCACAAGGAAAAAAGACAAAGTTTGAATAGTTCCTCTGTCCCTCTGTCTTCCCTCTTCCATTTGAAAGAAAAAACTCTGGGATTTTTTACTCTGTTACTGATCACGGACAGAGCCTTCAGACAGTGTGATCCACTTTGGAATGACAGAGAAATAACGTTTCAAAGGAGATACTCTTGTTGGTTTTGACTGAATATGCATATAAACTTTTTAAAGAGATGAGTAATAGGGTTTTTCTGTAAGTTTTGAATTTATCTGTAAGTTTGGAATTTATATTCTTTCATCCCATCTACAAAACCATTTTTTCCTACAAACAGTTTTTTTTACTTGTTTTTTGTTTTTTTTTTGTTTGTTTGTGTTTTTTTTGGGGGGGGTTATTGGGGAGGAGTGTAAAGGAAAGCAGAATGTTTTATTATAATTTTTGAACCAATGACTTTAGGACAAATTTTTAAAGGGCCTAAACTCTGACATAACAAAACAAGAAAAGAGAAACAGGATCCCACATAATGACCAGTGTTCAAACTCCTGGCCCTATCAGCCTGAAACATGTAGGATATGTCTGAGAGTGCCAGAAGTCAATGGACAGGAGGGCTGGAGGAAGAGAATCACAGAGTGACTCACTCTCATTCTCAAATGCATGCACACGCACTCTATCTTTAATAAAGAAAAAAATTATTAATGAAAACAAACAAAGGTAAGGGTTCAGCTGTAGCCTATAGTCAGTTTTCATTTAGTTCTGAGTGCTGGGACATAAACAGTAACACAATGCCTCACTTGAACAAGAAGCTAACCCTTTGTGCCCAAGAATCAGCCAGTCATTAGCTGTAGACTACTCCATATAGACAGTGTCATTTCCCAATCATTTCCAGGTCAGGTAGTCATTTACAGAATACAAGTGGGTCAAGTCCCAGACCTGATGGCTTAAAACTCATGCTGGGCGTGACAAAATAAGCTTTTGAAAAAAATCCTGATACGTGCCTTTTTAAATTTAATTTTTTAATGTTTTTTTAAAGTTTTATTTAATTTTGTTTATTATTATCATAATTTTTATAACAGTTAATTACATGTATCTTTGCAGTATATTACATTTATTTTTCCAACATGATTACCATGCACATCAGTCAAGACAAAGATATTACTATCCACATCATCATCATCAGCTTTTCATCATTTTTTTCAAATTATTATTATCATTATTTATTCACATTTTTTTAAAACATTCAATCATTATATATCATTTTAATCTTTGCTATTCTGACAAGGGTTAGGTGGTAGCTCACTGTGGTTTTAATCTGCATCCATCTCCCTTACGACGAGGGATGTTGAGCACTTCCTTATATGCTTTTTGGCTGTTCGTATGTCTTCCTTAGAGAGAATTTTGTTCAGCTCATTTTCTCATCTTTTAATTGGGTTAGACATTTTCTTGAGGGGGAGTAAGTCACTTTAGTTCTCTGTGTATTCTGATAACCAGTCCCTCGTATGAGGCATGTTTTACAAAAATGTTCTCCCATTCTGAGGGTTGTCGATTCACACTTGTTACTGTGTTCTTTGCTGTGCAGAAATTTCTTAATCTAATATAGTCCCCCTTGACTGTTTTAGGGATTATTGCCTGTGCTTTGGGAGTCTTATTTAAGAAGTCTGCCTACCCCAATGTATCCCACAGTTTCCCCAGTGTTTTCCACCAGTAGTTTTATAGTTTGAGGTCTTAGGTTCAGATCATTGATCCATTTTCAGTTTATTTTTTTTTTTTAGAGGTTTTTGCTATAGAGCACGTGCGTTCACAAGACAGACAGAGAGAGACAAAGAGACAGAAAGCGAGAAATCACCTCCCAGGGAGGATGACCACGCCGCAATCCCTTCTCCTCCATTCTCCTCTCGGGATCTTGGGCACGCACGCACACACACCCGGCGTGAGTTTTAAGCCACCAGGGTCCGGGACGCGAACCACGGTCGACTACGTGGGAGTCCAGCAACATAACCATTATGCTAACTGCTGGTCCCCATTTGATTTTTGTTAATGGTGAAAGAAGGGGATTCAGTTTCACCTTTCTGCAGGTGGATACCCAGTTTTTCTAGGACCATTTGTTTCCTTTTCCCAATGGATTGACTGGTATCCTTTGTCAAATATCAGTTGGCTGTAAGCTTTAGGATTTATTTATAGAGTCTCTATTCTATTCCATTCATTCACCATACTGCCAATACCATACTGTTTTAATTATCACAGCTTTATAGTTAGTATATTTGGGGATCAGGGAGTGATATGCTACCCACTCCACTCTTCTTGCACCAAATTTCTTTGGATATATGAGGTCTTTTATGATTTCAGACAAATTCTATGATTGTCTTTTCTAGATCTGTGAAGAATATCTCTGATATTTTTATTGGAATTGCATTAAATATGTAGATTAATTTGGGTAGAATTGTCATTTTGGTTATGTTAATTCTTTCAATCCAGGAACATGGCATACCTTTTCACTTTTGTATGTCATTTTCAATATCTTTTTTTAAAAGATTTTCATAGTTTTCTCTGTAAAGGTCTTTGACTTCCTTAGTTAGGTTTGTCCCTAGGTATCTTACACACTTTGTGGCTATGGTAAAAGAGATTCCTTTTTTCACCTCTCCTTTGTTCAACTTGTTGTTCATATATAGAAATACCATAGGTGTTTAGATGATGATTTTGTATCCTGCCATTTTACTGTATTCATTTATCAGTTCGAGAAGGTTTTTTCATCCAAATCTTTATATCATCATGTTATCTGCAAATAAAGATATGTTAAACTCTTCTTTGCCTATTTGAATGCCTTTTATGTCATTCTCTTTTCTTAGTGCATTGATTAACACTTCCAGCACTATATTAAAAAGTAGTGGAGAAAGTGAGCATCTGTCTAGTACCAGTTTTCAGTGGAAAAGCTTTTAGCTTTTCCCATTCAGTATAATGTCAGATATAGTTTTTTTAATTTATGGCTTTTATTGTGTTGAGAAATGATCCTTTACACCAGTCTTACTGAGAGTCTTAATCAGGAAAGGCTGTTGTATTTTATCAAATGTTTTCTCTACATCAATTGAAATAATCATATGATTTTTATTCTTTCTGCTAATAGGGTGTATTATATTTATGGTCTTTCATATATTGCATCTCTGGAATAAAGCCTAGCTGGTCACAATGAATCATCTTTGTTATATGTTGTTGGATATGATTTGTAAATAGCTTTTTGAGAATTTTTGCATCTGTATTCATCAGAGATATTGTTCTGTAGTTCTCCTTTTTTGTCATGTCTTTATCTGTTTTGGGAATGAGGATGATGAAGGCTTCATAAAATAAATTTGGAAGGTTTCCTTCCTTTTGGATCTTTAGAAATAATTTAATGAGGATAGGGGTTAACTCTTCCTTAAAAGTTTTGTAGAATTCAGAAGTGAAGCCATCTGGACCTGGGCTTTTCTTTGTCAGGAGGTTAATTGTTACTGATTCAATCTCATGGCTTGTTATGGGCCTATTCAGATTTTCTATGTCCTTCTGAAAATCCTGATACACGCCTTTTAGGAAAAGTCCAAAATGACACATAAATTGGTCATAATAGACTCCTGTTGCTTTGGAATTTCTCTCATCTCTAAGGACACACACACACACACACATATTTATATATATATATTCATATCAACAGTTGTATTACCTGGTGTTCAATAAGACTTTTTATAAAAATGATAATACAGTATAACTTGTGGATATACTCCTTTCTGAGGATGTATGTTTTGTTTCTCTGTAGAAAATTATGTAATTTAAGGTATTCTTCTAAAGATAAATGTTTGCTATACTTTCGGGATTTGTGCTCTGGCACCCATCTTTCATACCTGACAGATTACAAGATGTATTTTTCTTTCAATGTCCAAATCCAAGGTAATTATTGTAAAGGCTTCAAATACCAGTTAAACTTGATATGCATATGTACACAACAATCAAGGCACACAATTTGAGAGAATTAGACTATTAGAACTTGTATGAATGTAATTGTGAAATGCATCTTCACTTGGGAAATATTAAAATTTGAAAACTTGAATTTGGAATTGATGAAATATGGTATATTAAGGTTATGTGCTAATTTTTGAAATTAATTCATGGAACTGCAAAAGAAAAAAAAACAGTTTTGGAGAACATTGGTTTATATTGCCAGGAGGCTATTTTATGGAAAGTTTTAACAAATGGCTTAAATACTGCACTTTCTAGTTTGTCTAAAGGATTGTTTATAAGAACGCAAATATGAAGTAAAATCAGGCAGACTTAATTAACAAGGAGCTCAGAAGTTATTAAATGTCATTTGCTAAAGAATTCTATTTAATCTTCTTGAGCATGAATAATTCTGACATACCATCTCCCTAGTTCTTGGTCTCATAAGCTGCCCTACCCATTCTGGAATATTTTTTCATTTGTTTGACTAGAGGCCATGTGTGCTTGCCAGAGAGAGGAAGAGAATGAAGCAGGCTATAACGGGGAACGGTGGTGCCACAATCCATTCTCCTCCATCTTTCCCTCCTTTTGGAATTGTGGGCATGCATGCACATGCACTTCACATGTTTTTCATGTGCCAGGTCAGCACAATCAGCCATGTAGGATCCAGTTGCCTTAACCACTAGGCCATGGAGCGAGGTCAAAAAATACATATATTTTAAATATCCATTACCTATTTACAAGCTGTTCTGTTTCTTGATTGTTCTGCCCTGGACAGATTCTTGATACCAAGTCATATATGAGTACCAAAATACATTGCCAATTTAAACTGTCACTATTATATAAAACTCAGAACCAATTATCAAACCTCATTTGTGTCAATTGGTTGACCTACTTTCCATTTTTAACTTATGAGTTTTCCTTATGTAAGTGCCTTAATTTTAGACGAAAATACAAAAATTCAGGTAAAAAATATACTTAAGGGAGAAATTATTATGTTTCAACATTTGTAAATTTATTAAACAAAAAATAATTTTTAATAAAAACAACCTTCCTACCTTGCTTATTGTTAAATATGTTGTATAAAATTACAAATAACTCTATTAGTGACAGAAATTCCTTTGAAAAGATCTAAATTATCCTTGAACTTAAAATTCACTTAAAGAAAATATTACAAGGGGACCAGCAGTTAGCGTAATGGCTATGTCGCTGGACTCCCTCGTAGTCAACCATGGTTCGCGTCCCAGACCCAGTGGCTTAATACTCACGCCAGATGAGTGTCCGTGCGTGCCCAAGATCCCAAGAGGAGAACGGAGAAGAAGGAATTGCGGCATGGCCATCCCCCCTGGGGGGGTGATTTCTCACTTTCTGTCTCTCTGTCTCTCTCTGTCTGTCTGGCGAGCGCACGCGCCCTATAGCAAAAACCTCTCTCTAAAAAAAGAAAGAAAATATTACAATAGCTCTATTTCTAAAGTACATTTTTGTTTTATATTTTTTTCCCTTTTTTTCAGAATGTTTACTTTGGTTCCAGAGCAAGTTAGGAACTCTTTTTCTTTATACTCTCACCTTGACAATGAAATAAGCAACATTGCTTTCAGCTCGACTGGCACCTTCAAGCACTGGCTCAAAAATTGTAATTAAAAAACATTTAAAAGACACATTTCAGTTTACTCGTGGGAAGAAACACATTTTGTTCCAGTTTTGTTCCTAAAAATGCCTCCCACACTACCACTGAGAAATTTTCACGGGTCATGGTTGAAGTAAGCTCCTACCTTGTTTTGCACATGGCTCAGGATACCATGTTATTACCATTCCCCTGAGCTGTATCACCAGCCTTGTTTTTATTTACTTGAAACAGACTCATGTCACCCTCTGAAGTCCAGAGCAGATTTTGGACTCTATCTTCTTGAAATAGTCCCCGAATTTTGAACAATAATAAATAAATGCTCTCAATTTGAGTATATATTCTCAATTTACATAGTATATAAAAATATATGTATACTTATATAAAAT